>NW_027139581.1:4712000-5023000 GCF_035084215.1 Heptranchias perlo | reverse complement strand
TTCCACTGGTGAAGCATGTTCATCGGTCACATCACAGACGCCCACACGCTGCACGAGCATGGTCAGACTCGAATCTCCTTTTCCCATCCTTCAGACAACACGCAGGTTTTAAACATGCAGCTGGCCAATAGAGGAATGTGAAACTCACCTTTCCTCGCTCCAGTGTCTGATCGGGCACCAGGCACTAAACTGGAAGTGTTGCCCTGCAGCTGAGTGGCCCTTTCTTCATGCTCGGTCATCTCCCTCATAAAGGCTGAACCGCCGCCGGTCTTCGACCTCTCACGGTTGTTAAAAGCCATTTTACACGACAGGACATTGAACAACAAAAATCAGTTTGTGCTTGTTTGTGTGAGAGAGATAAGTTGGGGGTTTGGAGACAGGGTCTAATTCACTAATTGTAATTTAACACCTCAAATCTCTGGAGTAGGGATAAAAGATCTCGAAAAGCATTTAGTGAGGCCCGTCCACAATGGCAAATGAGTTTTACGACCAGTTGCCATTGGATTGAACCTTGATCACACCACCCAGAAACACCCTGTGTTTGTGCATTCGGAAAACTCAGCACAATTAAATCTGAACTTTTGAATTTCAAAAACGCTCTATACATCCTGGCCGACTGCATTAAATCATTGATTTTTTGCGGCCCTGTTCCGCTCTCCGTGACACGGTGCTGTTCGTGCTCAGAACCTGTGCCACCTCCTTCCACACCAACACGCTAACTTTCTGTGCCGCCCGAGACTTCCGTTCCCCAGAAGCCGCCGAAGCCTCACCTCAACCTCATTGAGGAGTGTGTAGAGGTCTTCATCACAACATTTGTTTCACCTCTTCTCATTCATCTTTTGCTGTTCCATCATTTTTCTCAGTGTAAAAACAGCCTTTTCAAAAACAGTTCATTTTATTTTACACTCCTTTTTAAAGACTGTTTATTTAAGTTTCCACTGCTTTTAGAAATGCATTTAAATTCGGCTTTTTATAAAAAGTTTATTTTGAATTTACAATTGCATGAAGAACACGAACTTTCAATGAGAAGTCTGTTCACCTCTTTGAGCAATGAAGGCTGGAGCTGTGGGCGTGACTTCACTTCCTGACAGATTTTGTGGGCGTGACTTCTCCTCTCACAGACATTTCCAGCCGCGGCAACGAACGCTGCTCAGAGGCTCGGGGGACAGAGCAGGATTGGATTCATGGTCCAATTCAAACAATTCGACGCCGAAGAGCCCGCCGGAAGGAATTTCGTTAATTTAAATCGAAGGAGCGGCGGTGAACTTTGATTCGACGCTCCGAACAATTTCTGGCAAGATCTGCCTCATGCTTCCTCACTGACCATTGTATTATCAGACTCCATGTATACTTACTGACCATTGTATTATCAGCCCCGATGTATCCTTACTGACCATTGTATTATCAGCCCCGATGTATCCTTACTGACCATTGTGTTATCAGACCCCATGTATACTTACTGACCATTGTATTATCAGCCCCGATGTATCCTTACTGACCATTGTGTTATCAGACCCCATGTATACTTACTGACCATTGTATTATCACTCCCATGTATCCTTACTGACCATTGTATTATCAGTCCCCATGTATACTTACTGACCATTGTATTATCACTCCCATGTATCCTTACTGACCATTGTATTATCAGTCCACGTGTACACTTACTGACCATTGCATTATCAGCCGCCGCGTATACTTATTGACCATTGTATTATCAGCCCCCATGTGTACTTACTGACAATTGTATTATCAGCCCCCATGTATACTTAAAAGACCATTGTATTATCAACCCCCATGTATACTTACTGACCATTGTATGATCAGCCGCCATGTATACTTACTGAGCATTTTATTATCATCCGCCATGTATACGTACGGACCATTCTATCATCACTCCCATGTATCCTTACTCACCATTATATTATCACTCCCATGTGTACTTAAAGACTATTGTATTATCAGCCCCCATGTATACGTACTGGCCATTGTATTGTCAGCCCCCGTGTACACTTACTGACCATTCAATTATCAGCCGCCGTGTAAACTTACTGGCCATTCTATTTTCAGCCCCCATGGACACGTACTGGCCATTGTATTGTCAGCACCCTTGTATACTTATTGACCATTGTATTAATACTCCCCGTGGATAATTACTGACCATTGTATTATCGGCCCCCATGTCTACACACTGACCACTATTATCGGCCCCCATGTATCCTCAGTAACCATTGTATTATCAGGCCCCATGCATCCTTACTGACCATTGAATTATCAGGCCCCATGAATCCTTCGTAACCATTATATTTTCAGGCCACATGCATCCTTTGTAACCATTATATTATCAGCCCCCATGTATCCTTGGTAAATATTGTATTATCAGCCCTCATGTATACTTACTGACCATTGTATTATCAGCCCCGATGTATCCTTACTGACCATTGTATTATCAGACCCCATGTATGCTTACTGACCATTGTATTATCAGACCCCATGTATACTTCCTGACCAGTATATTATCAGACCCCATGTATCCATACTGACCATTGTATTATCAGCCCTCATGTATCGTGACTGACCATTGTATTATCAGCCCCCATGTATATTGACTGACCATTGTATTATCAGCCCCCATGTATCCTTACTGACCATTGTATTATCAGACCCCATGTATACTTCCTGACCAGTATATTATCAGACCCCATGTATCCATACTGACCATTGTATTATCAGCCCTCATGTATCGTGACTGACCATTGTATTATCAGCCCCCATGTATCATTACTGACCATTGTATTATCAGCCCCCATGTATCGTGACTGACCATTGTATTATCAGCCCCCATGTATCGTGACTGACCATTGTATTATCAGCCCCCATGTATCCTTACTGACCATTGTATTATCAGACCCCATGTATACTTCCTGACCAGTATATTATCAGCCCCCATGTATCCTTACTGACCATTGTATTATCAGACCCCATGTATACTTCCTGACCAGTATATTATCAGACCCCATGTATACTTCCTGACCAGTATATTATCAGACCCCATGTATCCTTACTGACCATTGTATTATCAGCCCCCATATATCCTGACTATCCATTGTAATATCAGACCCCATGTATAGTCACTGAGCATTTTATTATCAGCCCCCATGTATACTTACTGACCATTGTAAATCCAGACTCCATGTATACTTACTGACCATTATATTATCAGTCTCCATGTATCCTGACTGACCATTGTAATATCAGCCCCCATGTATAATTACTGACCATTGTGTTGTCAGGCCCCATGCATCCTTAGTAACTACCGTATTATCAGACCCCATGCATCCTTAGAAACCATTGTATTATCAGCCCCTATGTGTCCTCACTGACCATTGTACTATCAGACCCCATGTATACTTACTGACCATTATATTATCAGCCGCCATGTATCCTTACTGACCATTGTAATATCAGACCCCATGTATACTTACTGACCATTATATTATCAGCACCCATCTTTACTTACTGACCATTGTATTATCGGCCCCCGTGTATACTAACTGGCCATTGTATTTTCAGCCCCCATGTATTTTCAGGCCCCATGTATACTTGCTGACCACTGTATTATCGGCCCCCATGTATACTTACTGACCACTGTATTATCAATCCCATGTATCCTGACTGACGATTGTATTATGAACCGTCATGTATTCTTACTGACCATTGCATTATCACTCGCATGTATTCGTACTGTCAATTGTAATATCTGTGTCCAATTATCTTTACTGACCATTGTATTACCACCACCATGTGTTCTTACAGACCACTCCATTATCAGCCCCCATGTCTCCTCACTGACCATTGCATTATTTGCCTAAAATATCCTAAATGAGCATGTAAATGTCAGATCCCATGTATTCTAACCGACTATTGAATTAAGGGCCCAATGTTTCCTTAATGAATATTGTATTATCACCCCCGTGTATTTTTATGGATCATTGTGTTATCACCCCCGTGTATTTTTACTGATCATTGTATTATTACCACCGATGTATCCTTATTGCCATTGCATTATCACACCCCATGTATAATTACTGACCATTGTATTATCAATCCCATCTCTCCTTACTGACCATTATATTATCAGCCCCCAAGTATCCTTACTGCCCATTGTATTATAACCCCCATGTATCATAATTGACCATTGTATCATCTGCATCCAAGTATCCTTATCGACCATTGCATTATCACATCTCAAGTATCCGTACTGACCGTTGCATTATCACCCCTACACATTATTAGTGATCATTATATTATCTGCCCCATTTGCAGTTGCTGACCATGGCAGTATCACACTCCACGCATCCTTACTGACCATTGTCGGATAAACCCCAGGTATTCTTCCTGACTGCTGTATTATCATTCCGCTGTGTTCATGCTGACCGTTACATTATCATACAAATGTGTTCTTTCTGACCATTGCATTAGCAAACCCCGTGTTTCCTCACTGATCATTGCATTATCTGCATTCAAGAATCCTTGAGGAACATTCAGTTGTCACCCACATGTATCCGTACAGGACATTGCATTATCACACCAAATGTATCCTTACTGACCATTGTATTATCAGTCCCCATGTATCCTTACTGACCATTGTATTATCAGCCCCCATGTATCCTTACTGACCATTATATTATCAGTCCCAATATATCCTGACTGACCATTACTTGATCTGCTTCAATCTATCCTTGTTGTCTTTTGCACTTTTGTTTACTCCACCCCAGAAAACGTATTTGAAACATTCTGAAATTGCCGGCTGAATTCATATCACAGAAATAATCTGAACTCTGTCAGTGAAGATGCTCTCTCTTCACATCAGCACTGCAAGACTGCGGGATTCAGATTTTCTTTTTTACGTCATTTTCTTTTACTAATATTCAGAACTTTCGGTAGCTTCACGTCACATCAGTAAAATGCTTGTTTATCTATAATTGTCAATATGGAGTGATGGTGTTGAGGGATTAAGCCGACCTGTTTGTTTACTGACCTTAATTAATGTCAATGTGTCGTTTAATTGTCTCACTGGAGAGTTCCCTCAGGCCATAAATAAGGACTGTTTCCAAGGCGTCACAGCAAATTGTTTGATGCAGCTTTGCCTCCAGAACAAACAGTGATCATTGGATCTCACAGATAATGAAATCATGTTCTTGTTTGTTCCAACTGAGCTTCGGATTCTGTGGGCAATTTATCATGTACAAAAGATTTACTATCCGCTCCTCGCTGCTGTTGGTGTTCCTGGTAAGTCATTATTTCAGCAATTAATTCTGTAAACCATATTTAACTGTATTTACTGTCCTTGTCCTTTAGACCCGGTTATTAATTGTATTCAGTGTAATCCTCTTGTTCAATGTCTGGTAATGCACCTTGTTTCCTTCATGTAACATGTGAACAGTTCCCGATTCATTGGTCCCAGTCCAATGAACAGTCTGTTCTTTTTATGACTTTCTTCAACTGATGGTCATTTTTTAGGATTTGCCTGTTATTTGAGTCTCGTACACAAGGAATGTTGGTGGACGATTCTCTTTATTGAACAGTTTGCCGTCTGCTCTCTGCACTGAACCCTAGTATCGGATCAGAAATATGTGTTCATAGAGTAAGACAGCTGCCTGGAGCTGAATCATTGTTGGATATTGTCCAATATTTCAGAGTGTATTGGTGACCTATCTGTTAGCGCTGCTTTCCACAGATCAGTGTCTTTAACTATAACCAGCAGACCTTAAAACTCCTGTTACCTGTGAACAAGTAACTTGAATTGTCTTTCCCAAGGGTTTCTAACTGTTTCAGCATTGTTTTTTCCAAGTTGCAATCTGTTAAGGTTCTGATCAGTTGTTTTGAGAAACAAAAGCCAGTTCGAAGCTTTTCGAAGCTTCTGCTCATCGTTACTTTCATTCAGATCAGTTGTTGTTGAAAACCGAAGCTTCTCAAAGTTTCTGCACATTGCTGCCTTTGCAGTTTAAACTTACAATGTCCAAATGTAATGTCCAAAGGGGCAAAGTTAACCCTTTCATTCACGGTTCTCTCTCGTCTCCTCTTCAAATCTGCCGTCATCACCCCATCCTCAAAAAAAAATCCATGACCCCTCGGTCCTTGTAAATTACGGCCCCCATCTCCAACCTCCCTTTCCTCTCCTTCAACGTGTTGTCGTTTCCAAAATCTGTGCCCATCTTTCCTGCAAATGCATTAGCAACCTCTCCAATCAGGTTTCCACCGCTGACGCAGCACTGAGACGGCCCGAATCAAAGTCACAAAAGACATCCCATGTGACTGACCGTGGAAAACTATCCCTCCTCTTCCTTCTCGACCTGTCTGCAGCCTTTGACACGGGTGCCCGCACCATCCTCCTCCAACGCCTCTCGTCCGTTTTCCAACTGGGTGGGACTGCCCTCGCCTGGTTCCATTCCTTTCGATCCAGGCTTGGCCAGAGAATCTCCTGCAATGATTCATCTTCCCGCCCACACACCGTTATCTCTGGTGTCCCACAAGGAACAATCCTTGACCTCCTCCGATTTCACATATTCAAGCTTCCCCTCGGTGACATCATCCGAAAACACAAAGTCAGATTCCACATGTCAATGACACCCAGCTGTCCCTCACCACCGCCTCTCTCCACCCCTTCACTCTCTCTGATTTCTCACACTGCTTGTCCGACATCCAGTACTGGATGAGCAAAAATTTCATCCATTCAAACATTAGAAAGACTGAAGCCATTGTCTTCGGCCCCAATCACAAATTCCGTTCATTCACAACTGATTCCATCCCCCTCCCTGGCCACAGTCTGAGGCTGAACCGGACCAGTAGGCGTTCTGTTTGACCCTGAGCTGAGCTTCTGACTCCATATTCTCTCCATCACCAAGACCGCCTACTTCCACCTCCCGAACATCGCCTGTCTCTGCCCCAGCCTCAGCCCATCTTCTGCTGAATTCCTGATCCATGGTTTTGTTACCTCCAAACTCGACTTTTCCAATGCTCTTCTGGCCGCCATCCCACCCACCACCCTCCATTAACTTGAGCTCATCCAAAACTCTGCTGCCCGTTTACTAACTGACATTAAATCCCATTCACCCATCACCCCTGTGCTTCCTGACCGACATTGGCTCCCGGTCGAGCAACGTCTCAATTTAAAAATTCTTATCCTTGTGTTACATAGAAATTACAGCTCACAAACAGGCCATTCGGCCCAACTGGTCTATGCCGGTGTTTATGCTCCACACGAGCCTCCTCCCATTCGACTTCATCTCACCCTATCAGCATATCCTTCAATTTATTTCTCCCTCATGTACTTCCCCTTAAATGCATCTATTCTATTCGCTTCAACTATTCCTTGTGGTAGCAAGTTCTGCATTCAAAACACTCTCTGGGTAAATAAGTTTCTCCTGAATTGCTTGTTGGATTGATTGGTGACTATATTATATTTATGACCCCCAGTGTTGACCGCCATCCACCTCAGCCCCCCGCGACAAATGGGAACATTTTCTCTAGGTCTACCTTACCAAGCCCTCAAAAATTTTCAAGATCTCTACAATGTCCCCCCTCAGCCTTCCCTTTTTTCGAGAAAAGAGCCCCAGCCTGTTGAGCCTTTCCTGATAACTATGTCCTCTCAGTTCTGGTATCATCCTTGTAATTATTTTTGCACTCTCTCCAGTGTATCTGAACCCTTCATATAATATGGAGACCACAATTGCGCACAGTGCTCCAAGTGTTGTCTAACCACTGGTCATAAATCACTGGTCAGGCCTCAGCTGTCCAATTGTGTCCAATTCTGGGCATCACGCTTCAGGAAGGAAGTCAAGGTCCTGGGGAGGGTGGAGAGGAGATTTACTAGAATGATACCAGGGTTAAGGGACTTCAATTATGTGGAGAGACTGGAGAAGCTGTGATTGTTCTCCGCGTGTTCAATTTCCAACAGAGCTACACCCCTCCCTGTCTCAGTAACTCTGCGTTCCTCCATCCCTGCCCCCTTGTATCATTGGTCTGGACATCTTTTGGGTCTATGCTGCTGGTGGGACAAGATGGAGATGGAGGAATCAGCGATGTTTGCTCATTGACATGATTCTGTGAGTACGATTATGTCAGGCTTGTGCTTAACTGGTCTTCAGGACAAATGTCCATCTTGAGAACTATCTCTCAGATATTATTGAAGAGAACTGTGAAATGCTGAACGGACTGAGATTGGTTTAGTCTTACCATCCCAAGGTCGCTGATGGCAGATCCATCTGAATTTATTGCAATCATTGAAACTTGGAGCGATTGTTTACAATTGGCTGCCTTGCTGGACAACATCAGAGGGCATCAAATGTCAATCACTCATTCGGGAATGGAGTTACATGTAGGTCGGTCTGGGTAGAGTGGGATGCAGTTAGGTTTTAGAGACCGTTTCGCAGTTTTGCATGGCTATTTTTGCGATAGAATTACCAGATTTCTTCAATTAAATTTCACGATTTACGTTGGTGGGATTTGAAGTACAGACCCCAGGGTTAGTTCCCCAATACCAGGACAAATAGCCTGCAGAAACCGCTTCTTTCCCACCGCATTTATTCCGCATCACAAAGACCGCCGCTGTGACATCACCTGCCTCCACCCTAACATCAACATTTGAAAGCCTCATTCAAATCTTTATCACCTCCAGACTCGATTATAAAAATACTCCCCCGGCTGGACTCCCATCCTCCATCTTCTGTAAACTTCAGTTCACCTAAAACAATGCTGCCTGGATCCCATCGTGCACCAACTCCGGCCCGCCCTTCAATCTCAACACTCTATTCCTGTGACTCCAGTCTCTTGTCCATCCTCCTCTCCCTTCACTCCATCAGTGGTGACCGTGACTACAGTCTCTTGTCCACCCTCCTCTCCCTTCACTCCACCAGTGGTGACCGTGACTCCAGTCTCGTGTCCACCCTCCTCTCCCTTCACTCCATCAGTGGTGACCGTGACTCCAGTTTCTTGTCCATCCTCCTCTCCCTTCACTCCACCAGTGGTGGCCGTGACTCCAGTCTCTTGTCCACCCTCCTCTCCCTTCACTCCACCAGTGGTGACCGTGACTCCAGTCTCTTGTCCATCCTCCTCTCCCTTCACTCCATCAGTGGTGGCCGTGACTCCAGTCTCTTGTCCACCCTCCTCTCCCTTCACTCCACCAGTGGTTGCCCTGACTCCAGTCTCTTGTCCACCCTCCTCTCCCTTCACTCCATCAGTGATGGCCGTGACTCCAGTCTCTTGTCCACCCTCCTCTCCCTTCACTCCACCAGTGATGGCCCTGACTCCAGTCTCTTGTCCATCCTCCTCTCCCTTCACTCCACCAGTGATGGCCGTGCCTCCAGTCTCTTGTCCACCCTCCTCTCCCTTCACTCGATCAGTGGTGGCCGTGACTCCAGTCTCTTGTCCACCCTCCTCTCGCTTCACTCGATCAGTGGTGGCCGTGACTCCAGTCTCTTGTCCATCCTCCTCTCCCTTCACTCCACCAGTGGTGACCGTGACTCCAGTCTCTTGTCCACCCTCCTCTCCCTTCACTCGATCAGTGGTGGCCGTGACTCCAGTCTCTTGTCCACCCTCCTCTCCCTTCACTCCACCAGTGGTGACCGTGACTCCAGTCTCTTGTCCACCCTCCTCTCCCTTCACTCCACCAGTGGTGGCCGTGACTCCAGTCTCTTGTCCATCCTCCTCTCCCTTCACTCCACCAGTGGTGGCCATGACTCCAGTCTCTTGTCCATCCTCCTCTCCCTTCACTCCACCAGTGGTGGCCGTGACTCCAGTCTCTTGTCCATCCTCCTCTCCCTTCACTCCACCAGTGATGGCCATGACTCCAGTCTCTTGTCCATCCTCCTCTCCCTTCACTCCACCAGTGGTGGCCATGACTCCAGTCTCTTGTCCATCCTCCTCTCCCTTCACTCCACCAGTGGTGGCCATGACTCCAGTCTCTTGTCCATCCTCCTCTCCCTTCACTCCACCAGTGATGGCCGTGACTCCAGTCTCTTGTCCACCCTCCTCTCCCTTCACTCCACCAGTGGTGACCCTGACTCCAGTCTCTTGTCCACCCTCCTCTCCCTTCACTCCACCAGTGGTGGCCGTGACTCCAGTCTCTTGTCCATCCTCCTCTCCCTTCACTCCACCAGTGGTGACCGTGACTCCAGTCTCTTGTCCATCCTCCTCTCCCTTCACTCCACCAGTGGTGGCCATGACTCCAGTCTCTTGCACTTCCTCCTCTCCCTTCACTCCACCAGTGATGGCCGTGACTCCAGTCTCTTGTCCACCCTCCTCTCCCTTCAGTCCACCAGTGGTGGCCGTGACTCCAGTCTCTTGTCCACCCTCCTCTCCCTTCACTCCACCAGTGGTGACCGTGACTCCAGTCACTTGTCCATCCTCCTCTCCCTTCACTCCACCAGTGGTGACCGTGACTCCAGTCTCTTGTCCACCCTCCTCTCCCTTCACTCCACCAGTGATGGCCGTGACTCCAGTCTCTTGTCCATCCTCCTCTCCCTTCACTCCACCAGTGGTGACCGTGACTCCAGTCTCTTGTCCATCCTCCTCTCCCTTCACTCCACCAATGATGGCCGTGACTCCAGTCTCTTGTCCATCCTCCTCTCCCTTCACTCCACCAGTGGTGGCCGTGACTCCAGTCTCTTGTCCACCCTCCTCTCCCTTCACTCCACCAGTGGTGACCGTGACTCCAGTCTCTTGTCCACCCTCCTCTCCCTTCACTCCACCAGTGATGGCCGTGACTCCAGTCTCTTGTCCATCCTCCTCTCCCTTCACTCCACCAGTGGTGACCGTGACTCCAGTCTCTTGTCCATCCTCCTCTCCCTTCACTCCACCAATGATGGCCGTGACTCCAGTCTCTTGTCCATCCTCCTCTCCCTTCACTCCACCAGTGGTGGCCGTGACTCCAGTCTCTTGTCCACGCTCCTCTCCCTTCACTCCACCAGTGGTGGCCGTGACTCCAGTCACTTGTCCACCCTCCTCTCCCTTCACTCCACCAGTGATGGCCGTGACTCCAGTCTCTTGTCCACCCTCCTCTCCCTTCACTCCACCAGTGGTGGCCGTGACTCCAGTCACTTGTCCACCCTCCTCTCCCTTCACTCCACCAGTGATGGCCGTGACTCCAGTCTCTTGTCCACCCTCCTCTCCCTTCACTCCACCAGTGATGGCCGTGACTCCAGTCTCTTGGCCACCCTCCTCTCCCTTCACTCCACCAGTGATGGCCGTGACTCCAGTCTCTTGTCCACCCTCCTCTCCCTTCACTCCACCAGTGGTGACCGTGACTCCAGTCTCTTGTCCATCCTCCTCTCCCTTCACTCCACCAGTGGTGACCGTGACTCCAGTCTCTTGTCCATCCTCCTCTCCCTTCACTCCACCAGTGGTGACCGTGACTCCAGTCACTTGTCCATCCTCCTCTCCCTTCACTCCACCAGTGGTGGCCGTGACTCCAGTCTCTTGTCCATCCTCCTCTCCCTTCACTCCACCAGTGGTGACCCTGACTCCAGTCTCTTGTCCATCCTCCTCTCCCTTCACTCCACCAGTGGTGGTCGTGACTCCAGTCACTTGTCCACCCTCCTCTCCCTTCACTCCACCAGTGGTGACCGTGACTCCAGTCTCTTGTCCATCCTCCTCTCCCTTCACTCCACCAGTGGTGGCCGTGACTCCAGTCTCTTGTCCACCCTCCTCTCCCTTCACTCCACCAGTGGTGGCCGTGACTCCAGTCACTTGTCCACCCTCCTCTCCCTTCACTCCACCAGTGATGGCCGTGACTCCAGTCACTTGTCCACCCTCCTCTCCCTTCACTCCACCAGTGGTGACCGTGACTCCAGTCACTTGTCCACCCTCCTCTCCCTTCACTCCACCAGTGGTGGCCGTGACTCCAGTCTCTTGTCCACCCTCCTCTGCCTTCACTCCACCAGTGGTGGCCCTGACTCCAGTCTCTTGTCCCCCCTCCTCTCCCTTCACTCCACCAATGGTGGCCGTGACTCCAGTCTCTTGTCCACCCTCCTCTCCCTTCACTCCACCAGTGGTGACCCTGACTCCAGTCTCTTGTCCATCCTCCTCTCCCTTCACTCCACCAGTGGTGACCCTGACTCCAGTCTCTTGTCCATCCTCCTCTCCCTTCACTCCACCAGTGGTGACCGTGACTCCAGTCTCTTGTCCACCCTCCTCTCCCTTCACTCCACCAGTGGTGACCGTGACTCCAGTCTCTTG
Source organism: Heptranchias perlo (assembly GCF_035084215.1). Lineage (NCBI taxonomy): Eukaryota > Metazoa > Chordata > Chondrichthyes > Hexanchiformes > Hexanchidae > Heptranchias > Heptranchias perlo. The sequence continues at coordinate 5,010,763 of NW_027139581.1, read as the reverse complement.
TCCACCCTCCTCTCCCTTCACTCCACCAATGGTGGCCGTGACTCCAGTCTCTTGTCCACCCTCCTCTCCCTTCACTCCACCAATGGTGGCCGTGACTCCAGTCTCTTGTCCACCCTCCTCTCCCTTCACTCCACCAGTGGTGACCGTGACTCCAGTCTCTTGTCCCCCCTCCTCTCCCTTCACTCCACCAGTGGTGGCACTGACTCCAGTCTCTTGTCCCCCCTCCTCTCCCTTCACTCCACCAGTGGTGGCGGTGACTCCAGTCTCTTGTCCACCCTCCTCTCCCTTCACTCCACCAGTGATGGCCGTGACTCCAGTCTCTTGTCCACCCTCCTCTCCCTTCACTCCACCAGTGGTGGCCGTGACTCCAGTCTCTTGTCCACCCTCCTGTCCCTTCACTCCACCAGTGGTGGCCGTGACTCCAGTCTCTTGTCCACCCTCCTCTCCCTTCACTCCACCAGTGGTGACCGTGACTCCAGTCTCTTGTCCATCCTCCTCTCCCTTCACTCCATCAGTGGTGACCGTGACTCCAGTCTCTTGTCCATCCTCCTCTCACTTCACTCCACCAATGATGGCCGTGACTCCAGTCTCTTGTCCACCCTCCTCTCCCTTCACTCCACCAATGATGGCCGTGACTCCAGTCTCTTGTCCACCCTCCTCTCCCTTCACTCCACCAGTGATGACCGTGAGTTGAGCCGCGGACGTCTCACGCTCTGAAATGTTCTCCTTGAACATTTCATCCTCTCCACCTCCCTCTCCCCCTTTAAGACCCTCCTTCACACCCAAGCTTTCGCTCAGTGCTCCAAATCTCTCATTCTTTGGCTTGACGTCCATTTTCCTCACGCCTCTGTGAAGTTCCTTGGGATGTTTGTTGAAGCAGCTGTATGGTGCAAATTGCAGTGAAATTAATTATTGATTGAATCACACTTCAAAATTAACCCATTGGCTGTGAAGCGCTTTGGGACATTCTGAGTTCGTGAAAGGCGTGGTACAAATATAAGACTTTCCTGTTTTCAGGTGGTCATTTTAAAAATGGAACAATTTCCCCTCGGAGGGAATCACAGCCCAGTCCAAATATGTTCATCCATAGTCCAGACATGCGCAGTTCCCAGCAGGGTCACAGGACTGTGACCAGGACGAGGAACCCTGTCCGATTTCCCTCCAAACACAAGGTCATTGAGGCCATTGGAGCTTCGAACTGCCGACCCAGTACAGGCCCTGGATTGGAGCTGGGACCTGCTGGTGGTTTTGGTTTCCTGCTACACCAGGGCGGTGTTTTACAATAAACCCTCGACAGAGCAGAAAGTTCTTTCACAGGTAAAGGAATAAGATTCTGTCCCTGGATTCAATAATAATTGAACATTTCACCCTGAATTCGACCAGGCTGCTGCTTTTAATCTCAGTCTGAAGTATAATTCCCTGTTTTTCTTCCTTACAGTGAACTTAGTGACGATTGTGATCCTGTCTCGAGGAAGATGTGGTCTCTCCAAATGTGTCACCCGTTACCTGGTGTCCATGGCAGCGGCGGATCTACTGGTCGTTATCACTGATCTGATATTCAGGCAGATTCCTATTCTTTTTTGGACTCAATTTATGTTCATGTGGAACTTTAAAGTGTGTAATATCCACGCCGTCCTGCTTTACGCAGTCACAGACTATTCTGTCTGGTTCACAGTCACTTTCACCTTTGATCGATTTGTGGCCATTTGTTTCCAGAAGCTGAAAACAAAATATTGCACCGAGAAAACGGCGGCTGTGGTTCTGGGAACAGTGAGTGTGCTGTTCTGTGTGAAGAACACTTTCTGGTACTTTATGCTTGGAGGTGAATATTGGATTCGTAATTCTCCCTGGTTTTGTTTTGTATCATTGGATGTTCTTGATTCACAGGTATGGGCAGTAATTGAATTCCTTCATTATATTGTAACCCCATTTGTTCCATTTGTTCTGATTCTGCTGCTCAATGCTTTAACCGTCAGACACATTTTAGTGTCGAGCAGAGTCCGCAGGAAACTCCGGGCCCACAGCAGTGGGGAGAGTCCCAGTGACCCAGAGATGGAGAAGAGAAGGAAATCCATCATTTTACTGTTTGTTATATCGGGGAATTTTATCCTGTTATGGGCGGTGTTTCTGTTGTTTTTTGTGTGGTACCGATTATATGGGTTAGACTTTATTCCTGTGTATCTACCTCAATACGTACAAGAACTGGGATTTATGCTCCAGCTCCTGAGTTGCTGCACCAACACGTGTATTTATGCCGTGACCCAGACTAAATTCAGAGAGGAGTTGAAGAATGTGGTGAAATATCCCTTTACTGGAATTGTTAAATTCATTAAATAATGAGAAGACTTTCCATCATCACAAGGTGTTGGTCTGGTGTTCTGCCCAATCCCCTCATCTCTGGGATACAAACACAGTGAGGCCGGTTTTCATCTTTCACCGCCCTGATTTAGTGACTAACAGGGACGGTCGAGGTGGGGAAGTCCGCGGAGATCAGTCCCGCTTGATTCCTGCTGGTTTTTAGCCCCGCGAAGTCCTCTGGTGCGGGCTGGGGCGGGTGGATGAAGCTCCCGTCCGCCAGGCTCTTGTTTCATGTGTTCACACAAGGCGGGCGGGCGGGGCACACATTCAGCCCGTGGTGTGAGGACCAGAGAATCATATTTTAAGAATCATTTTCCGTCTCCTTAGGAACAGAGGAACAGGAGTCGGCCATTGAAACCCTCGAGCGTGTTCCCCCATTCTATTAGATCAAGTTCGATCTGTATATTAACTCCATTTACCCGCCTTGGATTTGAACACTTAATACCCGCCCCTAACAAAAATCGATCAATCTCAGTTTTGAAATTTTCAATTGATCCCCAGCCTCAACAGCTTTTTGGAGGAGAGGGTTCCAGATTTCCACTGCCCTTTGTGTGAAGAAATGATTCCTGACATCACCCCTGAACAGACTACCTTTAATTTTAAGGTTATGGCCCATTGTTCTGGACTCCCCCACCAGAGGAAATAGTTTCTCTCTATCTTCCCCATCAAATCCTTTAATCACCTTAAATACGACCATTAGATCAGCCCTTAATCTTCTGTACTGAAGGGAATACAAACCTCGTCTGTGCAGTCTGTCCTCATAATTTAAACTTTTTAGCCCCGGTATCATTCTGGTGAATCTGTGCTGTACCCCCTCCAAGGCCCATATATCCTTCCTGAGGTGCGCTGCCCAGAACTGAATTCAGTCTCCAGATGGGGTCTAACCAGAGCTCAGCACAGCTTTAACATAACTTCCACCCTTTGTGTTCCAGCCCTTTTTGATCAGGCTCAAAGTTCCATTTGTCTTTTCAATTATTTTTTGGACCAATTCTTCAGCTTTTAGTGATTTCTGGACTTGGACCCCACAATCTCTCTGCTCTTCCACAGTTCCCAGCATCTCACCATTTAGATACCCTGATCTATCTTTCTTCGGTTGAAAGTGGATGACCTCACACTTTCCCACATTGAACTCCACCTGCCACAGTTTTGCCCATTCATTTAATCTTTCAACGTCCCTTTGCAACTATCTGCTCCCATCTACAATATTTATTGTGCTTCCTAACTTACTGTCGTCAGCGAACTTCGATATACGGCTCTCTATTCCTTCATCCAAGTCATTTATAAATACAGTGAAAAGCTGAATCCCCAGTGCAGATCCCTGGGGACACCACTGGTCACATCCTGCTGATTTGAGTCCATACCCATTATCCCCACTCTCTGTCTCCTACCTCCTAACCAATTACCTGTCCAAGCCAATGGGTTGTCTCCAATTCCATGCACTCTCGATTTTGTCAACAGACTCTTATGTGTAACCTTGTCGAACGCCTTCTGGAAGTTCATATAAATAACATCCATAGACACTCCTAATCTACCACATTAATTAGCTCCTCAAAAAAATCAACTAGCTTCGTTCGACATGGTAGCAGGAGAGGTCGATAAGGTGGTTAAGGAGGCAGATGGAATGCTTTCCTTTATTAGCCGAGGCACAGAATAAAACAGCAGGGATGTTATGCTGGAACTGTATAAAACACTAGTTAGGCCACAGCTTGAGTACTGCGCACAGTTCTGGTCAACACATTACAGGAAGGATGTCATTGCACTCGAGAGGGTGCAAAGGAGATTTACAAGGATGTTGCCAGGATTGGAGAATTTTAGCTGTGATGACAGATTGGATAGGCTGAGGTTGTTTTCCTTGAAACAGAGGAGGCTGAGGGGTGATTTGATTGAGGTGTACAAAATTATGTAGGGCCTAGGTAGAGTGGATCAGAAGGACCTATTTCCCTGAGCAGAGGGATCAATAACCAGGGGGCATAGATTTAAAGTGATTAGTAGAAGGATTAGAGCGAAAATGAGGAAAATATTTTCAACCACAGGGCGGTGGGGGCCTGGAACTCACTGCCTGAGAGGGCGGAAGAGGCAGAAACCCTTAACTCATTAAAAAAATACCTGGATGTGCACCTGAAGAGCCGTGACCTGCAGGGCTACGGACCAAATGCAGGAAAGTGGGATTCGGCTGGGTGGCTCGTTTATCAGCCGGCGCGGACACGATGGGCCGAATGGCCTCCTTCTGTGCCGTAAATTTTCTATAATTCTATGATTCTAAGAGGTCCAGGATCAATTTACAGCTTATTGAGTTAGACTTGTCACTGTCCCGGAAACTCCCTGTCCCTCACTATCTGTGTCCAGGGAGAAGCTGATGGATTTGTGTTACTTTCTTCAGGTGAATCTTTGTGCTCATCGAGGTGATGGATGTCAGAGCCTGGAAATGGGACATTTAATCAGTCCGAGCACCTCTTGTCAGTATCCAGGACTCCCAGGTCAGGCACAGAGCAGTTTACATACAACAACAACAACTTGCATTTATGTAGCGCCTTTAACATAATAAAAGTTCCCAAGGCGTTTCACAGGAGCGATTATCAAACGAAATTTGACTCCGAGCCACACAAGGAGATATGAGGACAGGTGACCAAAAGCTTGGTCAAAGAGGTAAGATTTAATGTGCGTCTTAAAGGAGGAGAGAGAGGCGGAGATGCGGAGAGGTTTAGGGAGGGAATTCCAGGGATTCGGGTCAAGGCAGCTGAAGGCACGGCCGCCAATGGTGGAGTGATTTAGGACAAGGGCAGAAATCTCGGAGGGTTGTAGGGCTGGAGGAGGATACAGAGATCGGGAGGGGCGAGACCATGGAAGAATTTGGAAACAAGGATGAGAATTTTAAAATCGAGGTGTTCCCAGACCGACCAAAAGCAAGCACAGGGGTGATGGTTGAACCGGAATTGGTGCGAGTTGGAATACGGGGAGCAGAGTTTTGGATCAGCTCAAGTTTATGGAGGGTGGAAGATGAGAGGCCGGCCAGGAGATCATTGGAATAGTCAAGTCTAGAGGTAACAAATGCATGGATGAGGGTTTCAGCAACAGATGAGCTGAGGTGAGCTGGAGCTGCGCAATGTTACGAAGGTGGAAGGAGGCGGTCTTGGTGATGGAGAGGATATGTGAGTAAATCTCTCTACACTGTCCCATCAAACACTCCCAGGGCAGGTACAGCACGGGTTAGATACAGAATAAAGCTCCTTCTGCACTGTCCCATCAAACACTCCCAGGGCAACGACAGCACGGTTTACATTTTTTTTTCGTTCATAGGATGTGGGCATCGCTGGCAAGGCCAGCGTTTATTGGCCATCCCTAATTGCCCTTGAGAAGGTGGTGGTGAGCCGCCTTCTTGAACCGCTGCATTCCGTCGGGTGAAGGTTCTCCCACAGTGCTGTTAGGTCGGGAGTTCCAGGATTTTGACCCAGCGACGATGAAGGGACGGCGATATATTTCCAAGTCGGGATGGTGTGTGACTTGGAGGGGAACATGGAGGTGGTGGTGTTCCCATGTGCCTGCTGCTCTTGTCCTTCTAGGTGGTCAAGGTCGCGGGTTTGTGAGGTGCTGTCGAAGAAGCCTTGGCGAGTTGCTGCAGTGCATCCTGTGGATGGTACACACTGCAGCCACAGTGCGCCGGTGGTGAAGGAAGTGAATATTTAGGGTGGTGGATGGGGTGCCAATCAAGCGGGCTGCTTTGTCCTGGATGGTGTCGAGCTTCTTGAGTGTTGTTGGAGCTGCACTCACCCAGGCAAGTGGAGAGTATTCCATCACACTCCTGAATTGTGCTTTGTTGATGGTAGAAAGGCTTGGTGGAGTCAGAAGGTGAGACACTCGCCGCAGAATACCCAGCCTCTGACCTGCTCTTGTAGCCACAGTATTTATGTGGCTGGTCCAATTTGATTCTGGTCAACGGTGACCCCCAGGATGTTGATGATGGGGGATTAGGCGAAGGTAATGCCGTTGAATGTTAAGGGGAGGTGGTTAGACTCTCTCTTGTTGGAAATGGTCATTGCCTGGCACTTGTCTGGCGCGAATGTTACTTGCCACTTATGAGCCCAAGCCTGGATGTTGTCCAGGGCTTGCTGCATGCGGGCTCGGACTGCTTCATTATCTGAGGGGTTGTGAATGAAACTGAACACTGTGCAATCATCAGCGAACATCCCCAATTCTGACCTCATGATGGACTGTAGGGGAATCAACGGATATGGGAATCGGGCGGGAAAGTGGAGTTGAGGAAGAAGATCAGCCATGATCATATTGAATGGCGGAGCAAGCACGAGGGGCCGAATGGCCTACTCCTGCTGCTATTTCTTATGTTCTTATCTTCTTATACAAAATCACAGATGGCGTAATGAATGTTGATTTCAGACAGTAAGGATGGAGGGAGGAGGGAGAGTGTGTAGAATGGGGAATTTACAGATTAGGAGGGACAGGAGGGGACAGAATATTCGACAGAAACACCAACAACTTTTATTTATACAGAGCATTTAACAAAGTAAAACATCCCAAGGTGCTTCACAGGAGTGAAATCAAATAAAATTTGATGGTAGAATTTGAAACTGGAGATATGAAACGAGAATTGTCTGTTCTGAAATTCTATCCTGTAATTAAAGTAGGAACTTTGGTAAACTCCTTTTACAGGATGTTAGAAGGGGAGGATTTACAGATGGGAAACTCAAACCAAACATCACGTCAAGGTCTGACAGTCACTCGATTCATCAGGACCTGAATATCATCGGCCTTTGGATATAGAAGGAAAAATCACCAATCACAGCAGTGAGAAACTGTACACGTGTTCTGTGTGTGAACATCCTTTCAGCCAATCGTCGAGCCCATGAGACACAAACACAGACGTGCCGGGAATCAACAGTGTAAATGTGGGGACTGTGGGAAGGGGTTCAGTTGTTGGAAACTCATCGACCCAGTCACACGGGGAGAGGCCGTTCGCCAGCTGAGTGTTGGAATGGATTCACTCGCTCATCTCACCTACTGCCACACCAGAATCTTCGTAATGGGGAGAATCCGTTCACCAGCTCTGTGTGGAAAGGGATTCACTCGATCATCCCATTTACTGACACACCGGCACAGTCACACCGGAGAGAGACCGGTTAGAGAAAAAGTACGAGGTAAACTAATGGGTCTTAAGGCTGACTAGTCCCCGGGAACTGATGGCTTGCATCCAAGGGTCTTAAAGGAAGTGGCTGCAGAGATAGTGGATTGGAAAACCGCAAACGTAACGCCCCTATTCAAGAAGGGAGTGAGACAGAAAGCAGGTAACTATCGACCAGTTAGCATAACATCTGTCATTGGGAAAATGCTAGATTCCATTATGAAGGAAGTAGTAGCAGGACATTTGGAGACTCATAATACAATCAAGGAGCGTCAACGTGGTTTTATGAAGGGGAAATCATGTCTGACAATTTATTAGAGTTCTTTGAGAATGTAACGAGCAGGGTGGATAAAGGGGATCCAATGGATGCAGTATATTTGGATTTCCAAAAGGCATTCGATAAGGTGCCACATAAAAGGTTACTGCACAAGATAAGAGCTGATGGTGTTGGGGGTAATATACTGGCATGGATAGAGGATTGGCTAACAAACAGAAAACAAGGATAAAAGTGTCATTTTCAAAATGGCAATCTGTAACTAGTGGGGTGCCGCAGGGCTCAGTGCTGGGGCCTCAACTATTTACAATATATATCAATGACTTCAATGAAGGAACAGAGTGTCTTGTGGCCAAATTTGATGATGATACAAAGATAGGTGGAAAAGCAAGTTGAGATGAGGACACAAAGTGTCTGTAAAGGGATATTGACGGGTTAAGTGAATGGGCAAAAATTTGGCAGATGGAACATAATGTGAGAAAATGTGAAGTCATCCACTTTGGGAGGAAAAATAAAAAAACAAACGATTATTTGAATGGAGAAATACTACAGAATGCTGCGGTACAGAGGGATGTGGGTGTCCTTGTACATGAAACACAAAAAGTCAACATGCAGGTGCAGCAAGCAAACAGAAGATTGGCCTTTATTTCGAGGGGGATGGAGTATAAAACCAGGGAAGTCATGCTACAACTGTACAGGGTGCTGGTGAGACCATACCTGGAGTACTGCGCACAGTTCTGGTGCCCTTATTTAAGGAAGGACATACTTGCATTGGAGACAGTCCAGTCTGCCAGGATAAAGAGAGAGTTTTTGAAATACAAAAGTTCAGATTTAAATGAGCTGAGTTTTACGAATGCATGAACACAGGTTGTTTCTGGGTGGTGTGGTCAAGGTTCAATCTAATGGCAACTGGTCGGAAAACTCAGTTGCCATTGTGGACGGGCCTCACTGAATGCTTTTTGAGATCTTTTATCCCAACTCCAGAGATTTGAGATGTTAAATTACAATTACTGAATTAGACCCTGTCTCCAAACACCCAATTTATCTCTCTCACACAAACAAGCACAAACTGATTTTTATTGTTTCATGTCCTGTAGTGTAAAATGGCTTGTAACAACCGTGAGAGGTCGAAGACCGGCGGCGGTTCAGCCTTTATGAGGGAGATGACCGAGCATGAAGAAAGGGCCACTCAGCTGCAGGGCATCACTTCCAGTTTCGTGCCTGGTGCCTGATCAGACACTGGAGCGAGGAAAGGTGAGTTTCACATTCCTCTATTGGCCAGCTGCATGTTTAAAACCTGCGTGTTGTCTGAAGGATGGGAAAAGGAGATTCGAGTCTGACCATGCTCGTGCAGCGTGTGGGCGTCTGTGATGTGACCGATGAACATGCTTCACCAGTGGAACATTTTGTTCTTCCTTCCCACAGGTGCACAGCCGTCTGAGGACACTCGGGCTGCAGAAGGTGGTGAGTCGGCGGCTGCAGAGCTTGATGGTGTTTGTGCTGCAGAGAGTGATGGTGTTTGGGCTGCAGAGGGTGATGGTGTTTGGGCTGCAGAGGGTGATGGTGTTTGTGCTGCAGAGAGTGATGGTGTTTGTGCAGCAGAGAGTGATGGTGTTTGTGCGGCAGAGAGTGATGGTGATTGGGCTGCAGAGAGTGATGGTGTGTGTGCTGCAGAGAGTGATGGTGATTGGGCTGCAGAGAGTGATGGTGTTTGTGCTGCAGAGAGTGATGGTGTTTGGGCTGCAGAGAGTGATGGTGCTTGGGCTGCAGAGGGTGATGGTGTTTGAGCTGCAGAGGGTGATGGTCTTTGTGCTGCAGAGGGTGATGGTGTTTGGGCTGCAGAGAGTGATGGTGTTTGGGCTGCAGAGGGTGATGGTGTTTGGGCTGCAGAGAGTGATGGTGTTTGTGCTGCAGAGGGTGATGGTGTTTGGGCTGCAGAGAGTGATGGTGTTTGGGCTGCAGAGAGTGATGGTGTTTGGGCTGCAGAGGGTGATGGTGTTTGAGCTGCAGAGGCTGATGGTGTTTGAGCTGCAGAGAGTGATGGTGTTTGTGCTGCAGAGGGTGATGGTGTTTGAGCTGCAGAGGGTGATGGTGTTTGGGCTGCAGAGGGTGATGGTGTTTGTGCTGCAGAGGGTGATGGTGTTTGTGCTGCAGAGGGTGATGGTGTTTGGGCTGCAGAGAGTGATGGTGTTTGGGCTGCAGAGAGTGATGGTGTTTGGGCTGCAGAGGGTGATGGTGTTTGAGCTGCAGAGAGTGATGGTGTTTGTGCTGCAGAGGGTGATGGTGTTTGAGCTGCAGAGGGTGATGGTGTTTGGGCTGCAGAGGGTGATGGTGTTTGTGCTGCAGAGGGTGATGGTGTTTGTCCTGCAGAGGGTGATGGTGTTTGTGCTGCAGAGGGTGATGGTGTTTGTGCTGCAGAGGGTGATGGTGTTTGTGCTGCAGAGAGTGATGGTGTTTGGGCTGCAGAGGGTGATGGTGTTTGAGCTGCAGAGGGTGATGGTGTTTGAGCTGCAGAGGGTGATGGTGTTTTGGCTGCAGAGGGTGATGGTGTTTGTGCTGCAGAGGGTGATGGTGTTTGTGCTGCAGAGGGTGATGGTGTTTGGGCTGCAGAGGGTGATGGTGTTTCAGTTCCTGACTCCACCTGCCACCCTCAGGGTGTTTATGTGGGGGGAGCGCTTTACTATGAGGAGCCTCACCTCACCGCCTCTCCAACTCCCGGCCCCTCTGGCTCTGTGCGAGATACACACAATCCCTGAGTCCGACCTGTCGGGGTGTGAGGCACCGATGCGAGTTAGGGTGGATGCGCCCCAGTCCCACGTGAGTCGACGTTGACGTAATCCCCCCTTCCCCATCGCCCCCCATGTAGATGATGAATTGGGAGAGGACATCAACGGTCAACAAGTGAGACGATTGACGGCTGATGAGAGCGACAAGTGCCGTGACTGTTTCGTCTCCATGAGACAGGAGATCAAGGATGCTGGACACAACATTCGCGCCCAGCTGGCCCATACTGGACTGAACATTGCCCAGCTGGCCCATACTGGACTGAACATTGCCCAGCTGGCCCATACTGGACAGAACATTGCCGAGCTGACAAATATTCACAAGGCTCTCGTACATTTCATGGAGTTGAATACGAGTACGGCTATGCTGCACCCGAAGCCCGTGACACACCCCGTGCCACTTCCTGCCGCAGACAGAGTACAGGCCCAAGAGCCAGGAGCTGTTCCTGCACCTGACGCTACTTTTATTCATGTCCCCGTGGAACAGCAGCACTCCAGCTCCGAACTCCCTGATTACAGCCATTTTGTAAGGCACAGATTTCGTGCCCTTGGCTCAAGAGGGGCTCGATCACAGGGAGGGATGGGGGCCAGGAGGAAATAGGATGCTCCTCGAGTGAAGAGTTCGCCTCATCTTGTTCAGAGAGTCACAGCGACCCTCGAGCATGCCGCAAGGGGGCGTCTGTAAATCTCATTTCTGTTTGTTCGGTTGGTGTTTTGGTTGTTTGTTTTCATTCGCTTGTTGATATTTTGTGATGTATTGAATCTCTCCTGATTGTTTGTCTGATAATTTTTGTTGGTGCTGCTGCTGCCCTTCAAACTTAATCTGAAGTCATTTGTAATTGTTCGAAGATTTTCTGAATATAAACCATGTTAGCATCACAATTGCTTTCAAACAAGAAAATTAATGAGTTAACGTAATTTTTATTTAAAGTTTTTCAATACACACCTCAATGTTCACAATAAAGTTTTACAATAATTAACTGCCTCAAAATGTTAATGTAAAGTTTTGCACTAATTTTTTGATGCTGCAATTAAAGCTCACTGTTTCACTTTCAATCTTGCTTGTCCTGTTATCTGCTTTCCTGGGAGGGGGCGAGGAGGTAATTACCCATTTTCATCGATGTCAAAAGCATCAGCCAGTGGGTGCTCTCCCGCTGCCCTGTCCCCTGCAGCCACGGTTTCCTCGGGGGTGGGGGTGGGGGAACCAACAATGGCCTCAGCAACATCCGGGTTGTCATCATGCATCTCATCCATTCCCAGAGGCATCTCGTCTTCCTGGTCAAAGGTCAGTCCTTCCCGCAGGGTAAAGTTGTGCAATGCGCATCGGACAACCACAACCCTGGACACCTTGACAGGTGAGTACGGCAAAGATCCCCCGACCTGTCCAAGTCTCGAAAGCGTGATTTCAGCTCCCCGATTCTCCTCTCCATTACTTGGCGTGAGCACACGTGGGCACGGCTGCACCTCTCCTAAGCTGGACTATTGGTCCTGTGGTCGGGTGTCATCAGCCACGGCTTCAGCGGGTAGCCCTTGTCACCTGATATCCATCCAGATCCTTGCTGCTCTCCGGTGAAGGTATCATTGCAAGTCTGAGAGGCGAAGGACGAAGGCATCATGGGCACTTCCCTTGTGATCTGTATTTACACTCATGATCCACAGGTCGGCATCGCAAAGGATTCTCACATTTAAACAATTAAACCCCTTCCTGTTGTTGTTAGTGACAGGTGCCTCATTGGGTGCCTTGAACGTCACATGGAATCCGTCGACAGCCCCCTGTAATCTGGGAATCCAGCGATCCTGTGGAACGCGGTAAACCTTTCCCTTTGAGAATCCAGCGATCCTGTGGAACGCGGTACACCTCTCCCTTTGGGGAAATCAGCGATCCTGTGGAACACGGTAGATCTCTCCCTTTGGGGAAATCAGCGATCCTGTGGAACGCGGTAGACCTCTCCCTTTGGGGAAATCAGCGATCCTGTGGAACGCGGCAGATCTCTCCCTTTGGGGAATCCAGCGATCGTGTGGAACGCGGTAGACCTCTCCCTTTGAGAATCCAGCGATCCTGTGGAACACGGTAGACCTCTCCCTTTGGGGAATCCAGCGATCCTGTGGAACACGGTAGATCTCTCCCTTGAGGGAATCCAGCGATCCTGTAGAACGCCGTAGACCTCTCCCTTTGGGGAAATCAGCGATCCTGTGGAACACGGTAGATCTCTCCCTTTGGGGAATCCAGCGATCGTGTGGAACGCGGTAGACATCTCCCATTGGGGAATCCAGCGATCCTGTGGAACACGGTCGACCTCTCCCTTTACCGCGCTGGGGACATGTCAAGTTTGATCAACTGGGAAACCGCGCGGAATATCGCGCCCGTGACCTCATGAATCCACTCTCGCAGGGCTCTGGGTGATTGTGTATCTGTGACCTGATGAATACAGACTCCCGCAGGGCTCTGGCTAATGGTGTATCTGTGACCTGATCAATTCAGACTCCCGCAGGGCTCTGGGTAATGGTGTATCTGTGACCTGATGAATTCAGACTCTCACATGGCTCTGGGTGATGTTGCACATGTCACCAGGGCGTGACTGAATTGACCCACATGCCACTGACGAGGCCCTGCAGGAAGTAGAAGGTGGCTGAAGCTCCTCTTGTAACATCTCACAGAGGCGGCCGATTGCCTCCTTGCAAAAACGAAGTCTCCACACAGATATCTCTTCCCATACCAATGCAGTTGGTGTGGTGTGTTTGGACTTTCAAAAGGCTTTTGATAAATTGCCGGTAGGCTTATCATCAAGATTGCGGCCCCTGGAATGAAGAGGGCAGTAGCAACATGGATACAGAATTGACGAAGGGACAGCAAAGAGAGATAACTGGTGAACGGTTGTTTTTCACACTGGAAGGAGGTGTACAGTGGTGTTCCCCAGGGGTCGGTGCTGGGACCACTTCTTTTCTTGATATATATTAATGACTTGGACTTGGATTTCCAGGGCACAATTTCTAAATTTTCAGATAACACAAAACTTGAAGGAGTCGTAAAGAGTGAGGAGGATAGTGATAGACTTCAAGGGAATATGGACTGGCTGGTGGAATGGGCGGATGCATGGCAGGTGAAATTTAACGCAAAATAATACGAAGTCATACATTTTGGGAGGAAGAATGAGATGAGGCAATATAAACTAGAGGGCAAAAGTCTAAAGGGGTGCAGGAGCAGAGAGATCTGGGGGTGTATGCGCACAAATCGTTGAAGGTGGCAGGGCAGGTTGAGAAAGTGGTTAGAAAAGCATCCTGGGTCTTTGGCTTTAAAATAGAGGCATGGAGAACAAAAGTATGGAAGTCATGATAAAGCTTTTTTAAACACTGGTTCGGCCTCAACTGGAGTAATGTTTCCAGTTCTGGGCACCGCACTTTAGGAAAGATGTGAAGGCCTTAGAGAGGGTGCAGAAGAGATTTATTGGAATGATTCCAGGGATCAGGGACTTTAGTTATGTGGATAGACTGGGGGAGTTGGGATTGCTCTCCTTGGAACAGAGACGGTTGAGAGGAGATTCGATAGAGGAATTCAAAATAATGAAGGGTCCAGTCAGAGTCGATAGAGAGAAAGTGTTCCCATTGGCGAAGTGTCAAGAATCTGAGGACATAGATTTAAGGTGATTGGCAAAATAACCAAAGGTGACACGAGGGAAAACTTTTTTGCACAGAGTGGTTGTGATCTGGAGTGCACTGCCCGAGGGGGTGGTGGAGGCAGATTCAATCATGGCTTTCAAAAGGGAACTGGAAAAGTACTTGAAAGGAAAAAGATTGGAGGGCTACAGGGATAGGACGGGGGAGTGGGAATAACTGGAATGCTCTTGCATGGAGCCGGCACGGACCGAATGGCCGAATCGCCTCCTTCCGTGCTGTGACCTTTCCATGTTTCTCTCATTCAAATGGAAGAGTGAAAATGAGCAGTATCAAAATGTAACAACTACCAAGAGTGGGGTTCGAACCCACGCGGGTATAAACCCATTGGAGCTTAAGTCCAACGCCTTAACCACTCGGCCATCCTGGTCTTTTTGCGTTTTGGTTTGGTGTGTAATATACTTGAGTCTCACTGCTTCATTTTCATTGTCAGTCAAAGTCCAGGATGAAATGATGTGTGGAGCGGGGAAAGTGTGACACAGAGAAACTCTGAGAAGCGTTGAAGAAGTGACACACACGCTCAGACACATGACACACACACACACACACACAGCCACGGACACCTCTCTGTGTGAGTGTGTGATGTGTCTGTCCGTGCGATCCCCGTCCGTGCCGGCTTCAATTTTTCATGAAATGACCTATTTGACAACAGTTTGTTGAACTTTCCACGGGCCACTGTTGAAAGAAGACTCACTGTTCACATTTCCATCTCTCTGTTAGTTGAGATCCAGAATAAAGTGAAGTGGGGTGCGAGGAAAAGAATGATAAAGAGAGACACTCAGAAAGAGAGAGAGACACTGGGACAGAAAGAGACTCTCTCGGTCTGTCTGAGTCTGTGTCAGTCTCTCTCCCTCCATCTGTCCAATACCCGCAGATTTGAGAATCACAGGGTCAAAGAAGGAAACAGATTGGAACACATTGAGCCTGTGTCCTGTTTCAAAACCGACTCCCAGGAAAACGGCTCCGGTGGAATCGTTAAATGGTCAAAGTTTTTCCGGTGATTTTGACCTCCTCCCTGAGATGGCGAGACACGGGGACGTGGGGCGATTGAAAAGGCTTCGGAAAAATCATTTCCAATTGGATATTCTCCATCGTGGTGAGATATCCCCCCTCAGCCAGGGATTTAATTCCCCGACGGGGAGGAAGCATTTTTAAGACGTCAACTACAAATTTTACTTCTTTGCCTCGCTTCTTCTTCAAAAACGAGAGAGAAAAATAGAACAGAAAAAGAATGAAACAGGTGATTGTCACTTTCAGAATATTATTGAGCGGAGACTGTTTGGGGACTGAATTCTTGGGGCCCGTCTGTTGCAGAGCACAAATGTGTTCCGATCTGTTTCCTTCTTTGACCCTGAGATTCTCAGCTCTGCGGGTATTAGAGAGAGGGAGGGGGAGAGACAAACAGACAGACAGAGAGAGAGAGAGAGACAGAGGTTGAGAGGGAGAGAGAGGCAGAGGGAGAGAGAGAGGGAGAGACAGAGGGAGAGAGAGGCAAAGACTGATCCTGAGAACCCTTGAAACATTGAGGGAGTGGGAGGGCGAGGCAGAAATTTAACGATAATGCCTGTGTGTGTAATGTGCCGAATTGTGTGTGTCTCACTTTTTCTAAGCTTTTACGAGTGACTCTGTTTCTCTGTCTTTCTCTCTCTGTCACTCTCTCCCGCTCTCCCCACATCACGTTATTCTGCACCTTGATTAAAAGAGAGATGGAAATGTGAAAGGTCAGTCTTCTTTCAACTGTGATCCGTGGAAACCAGGGTTCAAATTCCCGACCGGGAGGTTACAGTTTTATTGACTTTAAAAGCTTCACTTTCATTTCTCTTGCAATTTATCTCCAAGTGGAGGTTTACCAGAAAGATCCCACATCCAACAATGAAATGGATGGTCAGTTAATCTGCTTTTTGGTGGTGTTAGTTGAGGGAGGAAGGATTACCGTCCAGGTTTCCAAATTCGTGCACAGCAAGATCCCATTAATATCAATGAGAATGTACCATGTACATAATGGAGATGTAAAAAGAGTGTCACTGAACAGTATGAAAGTGTAAATTAAAAAGCGACCAGGAGTGGGCTTCAAACCGCAGAACTGGTCGAGGTGTCAGCAGTCGCTCAGTGGGCAGCACTCTCGGCAGCCAGCACACAATCTGCTGAAAGAAGGCTTGTCTTTCACATTTCCATCTCTTTGTCAGTCAAAGTCCAGAATCGAAAGGTGTGGGGAGCGGAGGAAAGAGTGACAGAGAGAAAGCGTTGAAGAAGTGAAACACACACACAGACACAATACACACACACTGACACAGCAGACACTGATACACATGCGGACTCTCACACACACCGATACACACACTGACAAACAGACACACACGTATAGGTTGAAACGCAGACGTGAGGGGTCTGAATATAAAGTTCTGAACCATAGTCGGCAGGAATTCGAATCTGCCTGGGGAGACCCCAATGAATTTTTTTATCCATCGCCCGAAACAACTCGGCCACGACTGCTTGAGTTTAGCTCAATTTTGCTCACTTAAAATTGCCACGATCCATCGCTCTGCAACAGACGGGCACCAAGAACGACCGTGTCTCTGTGTGTAATGTGTGTGTCTCATTTTTTCTCAGCTTTTCTGTGTGCGTGTCCGTTTCTCTGTCTTTCTCTCAATAGTCCAATATTCCGTTTGCCTTTGGATTACCTGCTGCACCTGTATGGTGACTTTTTGTGTTTCGTGTACGAGGACACCCGGATCCCTCTGTACCGCAGCATTTTGTAGTATTTCTCCATTGAAATAATATTTTGCTTTTATACTTTTCCTCCCAAAGTGGATGAATTCACATTTTCCCACGTTATATTCCATCTGTCAAATTTTTGCCCATTCGCTTAACCTGTCAATATCCCTTTGCAGATAATTAGCGCCACCCTCGCAACTTGCTTTTCCACCTATCTTCGTATCATCAGCAAATTTGGCCACAATACATTCATCCAAGTCATTGATATATATTGTAAATAGTTGAGGCCCGAGCACTGATCCCTGCGGCACCCCACTAGTTACAGATTGCCATTTTGAAAATGTCCCTTTTATCCCGACTCTTTGTTTTCTGTCAGCCAATCCTCAATCCATGAGCTCTTATCTTGTGACTGTTATTCTCTGCGAGGTAAAGGCCAGAAGCAGTGGCTGCAGCGTGGCAGGAAGCGGCAGAAGGCACGGGTGGGTGCAAGTGTGGAGAATAACAAGCAGCGGGGATACCACCTTTTATGTGGCACCTTATCGAATGCCTTTTGGAAATCCAAATATACTGCATCCATTGGTTCCCCTTTATCCACCCTGCTCGTTACCACCTCAAAAACTCGAATAAAATTGTCAGACACGATTTCCCATTCATAAAACCATGTTGACTATTCGAGATTGTATTATGAGTCCGCGAATGTCCTGCTCCTACTTCTTAAAAATGGATTCTCGCATTTTCATTTCACACACACTCGGATGGGTTGAAACGCAGAGATGAAAAGAAAACGCTGAACCGTAGTCGGCAGGATTCGAACCTGCGCGGGGATATCCCAATGGATTTCTAGTCCATCGCCTTAACCACTCGGCCACGACTACTTGCTCGAATTATGATGCTGCTCACTTAAAATCGCAATAATCCAGCGCTCTGCAACACAGAGCCACAGAACTGGTATTGGTGTCAGCCGTCGCTCAGGTGGATCGGGTGCTCAGGCGAGTCACTCGTTAGTATCGTGATGAATAACACAACCTATCAGACAATTAAACCTCGATTCAAATCCACGTGGGACAATGAATTTCTACTGCCTTCAAAACCTTCGTTTTCATTTATCTCCAACATTGGATGTGTGAAAAAACACTGATAAACGAACTCGGACAATCCCACTTTCCACAATATAATTTCACTGATATTTCAGCGATTTTAAATCTTGCTCTCTGCGTCATCTCGATGTCAGAACCACAATAATGAGCAAGAAATGAAAGGCAGAGTCGCGTTGTGAACAGACCCGGGCTAATTCAGCACCCCGAGGGGGTGATGGAGGCAGATTCAATCATGGCTTTCAAAACGGAACGGGAGAAGGACTTGAAAGGAAAAAATTGCAGCGCTCCAGGGATACGGCGAGGGAGTGGGACGAGCTGGATTCGTCTTGCATCGAGCCGGCACGGACTCGATGTGCCGCAAGGCCTCCTTCCGTGCTGCAACCTTTCCATGATTCTGTGATGCAAATGGAAGGAGAGTCAATGAGCAGCAAAAAAATGTCACGGGAAAAACAGCTACCAGGAGTGGTGTTTGAACCCACGCGGGTATAAACCCATTGGATTTTAAATCCAACGCCTTAACCACTCGTCCATCCTGGTCCCTCCAGACGTGCGTTTTATGTGTAATGTACTTGAGTGTCACTTCTACTACGCTTTTCTTTGTCATCAAATAAATGCTGAAAACAGATTCACTGAAATTCGAAGAATGTCCAACGCCACCTGTGGAGTGTGTTCATCACCAGACGACACCAGCTCCTCGTTTGTATCGTGGTGAGTCTCCTCGCCTGTTATTCGGACACCCGTTAGTGTCGTGTTGAGGGACAGAGAGAGTCAGGCATCGGAAAGGGCGCAGAGGAGGTTTATCAGAAAGATCTCACATGCAGCAATGAAAAGGATGACCAGTTCATCTGCTTTTTGGTGGTGTTGATTATCGTCCAGGTTTCGAAATTTGAGGAAAGCAAGTTCACACAAACAGCAATGACAGAGTGACAGGTGCATGAGGCAGATGGAACAAGAGTGTCAATGAGCTGTATCAAAATGTGACGAAAATAACATTTACCAGAAATGGGATTTGAAACCTTCCCGTTACAGAACCAGATGGATTTTGAATCCAATGCCTTGACCACGCGGCCATTCTATCCGTTGAGTTGACGGAATCGTGAGTGTCCCCGAGTGGTTCAGGCGATGGACTAAAAATCTATTGGGATCTCTCCGCGCAGGTTCGGAACCTGCCGACTGGGGATCCCATTATCTGCATTTCAACATGCAGCAAACTTCTTGTAGAATTACTCATTCTTTCGTGAATTAAAAATGCCCGGCTTTTAACACCTCGAGATTTATACTCATTGGAATTGATCTGCAAGATTTCACGGAATCTACGATAGAAATAGAAAAAAAAGTGCCAAATGATCGATCGTCTGTCTCTCTCTGTCTGTTTGAGTCACTCGATGTGTGTCTGTCCGTGTGTGTGTGGGCCTCACATTTTCTCCGTTTTTCTGAATGGGTCTCTGTCTCTTTCTTTCTCTCCCTCACTCTCTCCCGCGTTCCTCACATAATTTGACTCTGGACATGGTCCAACAAAGAAACGGAAAAGTGGTCGCTCAGTCTTCTTTCACCAGTGGCCCGTGGAAAGTTTAATAAAATGTCATGAAACACCAGATCGAGTGGTTAAGGACTTAGATCCAATTGGTTTACACCCGGGTGAACCCCACCCCCGGTAGCTCTTTAATTTAATCCCGATACACGTTCATACTGCTCAGTTCCACTCGTTTTCCATTTGCATTCTGTACCTGTTATTTTGTCATTGTTGTTTGTGGGATCTTGCTGTGCGCATATTTGGAAACCTGGACGATAATCCTCCCTCAATCAACACCACCAAAAAACAGATTAACTAGCCATCCTTTTCATTGCTGTATGCGGTATCTTTGTTCTCAGAACGACAATAATAAGCAAGAAATTAAACTCTTTAATTTAATCCCGTTACACTTTCATACTGCTCAGTTCCACGCGTTTCCCATCTGCATTATGTACCTGTTACTTTGTCATTGCGGTTTGTGGGACCTTGCCATGCGCATGCTTGGAAACCTGGATGATAATCTTTCCTCAAACAACACCACCAAAAAACAGATTAACTGTTGGTTCTGACATCGAGGTGAAGGGTGAGGCAGAGAGCAGCTTTTAAAATCGCTGGAATATCAGTGAAATTAAATTGTGGAAAGTGGGATGGTCCGAGTTTGTCTTTCAGTGTATTTTCCGCATCCAATATTGCAGATAAATTGCAAGAGAAATGAAAGTGAAACTTTTAAAGGCAGCAAAAGCGTAACCTCCCCGTCGGGGAATTGAATCCCGGTGTCCCACGTGGATTTCTCTCTCTGAATAAACAGATTTCAATGCTGAAAAGGTAACAGAACCATTCTCTCCAACTCGAATTAAAGATAAGAAACTTGGAAATCCATGAACACACATTGATAGCCTCATGGTAGCACTGGGGCTGGATATGGAATGGCCGGTTCAAATCACTGGAGAATGACAAGAATCCCATCGTTTTAATTCTGTTTGGGAAATAACACCCTTCTTTAACATTTGAAAAATATAGTATCGAGCAACATAGGAACATAAGAAACAGGAGCAGGAGTAAGCCATCCGGCACCTCGAGCCTGCTCCGCCATTCAATAATATCATGGCTGACATTCGACCTCAACTCCACTTTCCCGCCCGATCCCCATATCCCTTGATTCCCCGAGAGTCCAAAAATCTATCGATCTCAGTCTTGAATATATTGAATGAATCAGCATCCAGAAAGACCTCTAGGGTAAAGAATTCCAAAGGTTCACAACCCTCTGAGTGAAGAAATTCCTCCTGATCTCAGTCTTGAATGGCCAACCCCTTACCCTGAGACTATGCTCCCTCGTTCCAGACTCTCCAGTGGGGAAAACAGCCTCTCAGCATCGACCCTGTCTAGCAACCTCAGAATGTTATATGTTTCAATGAAATCACCTCACATTCTTATAAAATCCAGAGTATAGTCCCATTCTACTGAATCTCTCCTCACAGGAGAATCCTCTCATCCCAGAAATTAATCTAGTGAACCTTCATACACCGCCTCTAAGGCAAGTATATCCTTCCTTAGATAAGGAGACCAAAACTTTCGCAGTACTCCAGGTGAGGTCTCACCAATGTCCCATACAACTGCAGTAAGACTTCTTTACTGTTGTACTCCAACCCCCTTGCAATAAACGGCAACATACAATTTGCCTTCCGAATTGCTTGCTGCACCTGCACACTCACTTTTTTGTGTTTCTTG
Source organism: Heptranchias perlo (assembly GCF_035084215.1). Lineage (NCBI taxonomy): Eukaryota > Metazoa > Chordata > Chondrichthyes > Hexanchiformes > Hexanchidae > Heptranchias > Heptranchias perlo. The sequence goes on along the minus strand of NW_027139581.1, from coordinate 4,989,489 downwards.
TTACAGGACACCCAATTTTCTCTGAACACGAACATTTAATAGTTTCTCACCATATGAAAACATTCTGATTTTCTATTCTTCCTACCGAAGTGAATAACCTCACATTTCCCCACATCAGACTCCACCTGCCACCTTCTTGACCATTCACTTAGTCTGTCTATATCCCTTTGCAGACTCTTTGTATCCTCTTCACAGCTTACTTTCCCACGCAGCTTTGTATCATCAGCAAAGTCGATACAATACACTCGGTCCCTTCATCGAAGTCGTTGATATAGATTATAAATAGCTGAGGCCCAATCACCGATTCATCAGGGATCTCATTCGTTACAGCCTGCCAACCTGAAAATGACCCGTTTAACCTTATTCTATTTTCTGTCCGTTAACCGATCCTCTATCCATTATAATATGTTACCCCTACGCCATGAATCCTTATATTGTGTAACAACCTTTTCGGTAGCACCTTATTGAATGCCTTTTGAAAATCCAAATATACGACATCCACTGGTTCCCCTTTATTTCCCTTCTCGTTGCATCCTCAAAAAACTCTGATAAATTTGTCAAACACGACTTCCCTTTCATAAAACCATGTTGACTCTGCCTAATCACATTATGATGTTCGAAGTGCTCTGTCGCCACTTCCTTAACAATGGATTCCAGCATTTTCCCGACGACCCAGGTCAGGGAACTGGCCTGTAGTTCCCTGTTTTCTCTCTCCCTCCCTTCTTGAATAACGGGATAACATTTGCTGCCTTCCAATCCACTGGGACCGTTTCGGAAGCTGGAGAATTTTGGAAGACCATAACCAATGCATCCACAATCTCTGCAGCTACCTCTTTTAGATCCTTCGGATTTAGGCCATCAGGCCCAGGGGATTTGGCGGCTTTTAGTCCCATTAGTTTGTCCAGTACCTTTTCTCTAGTGATATTACTTGTTTTAAATTCGTCCTTCTCATTTACCCATTGGAACCCCCTTATTTTTGGGATGCTTTTTATGTCTTCTACTGTGAGGACAGAGAAAAAATACTTGTTTAACGCATCTGCCATTTCCTGATTCCCGATGGGAATTTCTCCTGTTGCAGCCTCCAAGGGACCAACGTTTACTTTTGCTGCTCTCTTCCTTTTTACATAGAAAGATATAAACATAGAAAATAGGAGCAGGAGTAGGCCATTCGGCCCTTCGAGCCTGCTCTACCATTCAATATGATCATGGCTGATCCTCAGTCTCAATACCATATTCCCGCTCTTTCCCCATACCCCTCGATGACTTCTTTGTCTAGAAATCTGTCTATCTCCTTCTTCAATATATTCAGTGACTTGGCCTCCACAGCCTTCTGTGGTAGAGAATTCCACAGGTTCCCCACCCTCTGAGTGAAGAAATTTCTCCTCATTTCAGTCCTAAATGTCTTACCCTGTATCCTGAGACTGTGACCCCTCGTTATGGACCCCCAACCGTGAAAAACATCCTCCCTGCATCCAGTCTGTCTCGCCCTGTCAGGATTTTATACGTTTCAATGAGATTCCCTCTCATTCTTCGAAACTCTCGTAAATACAGGCCGAGTCGGCCCAATCTCTCCTCATGCCACAGTCCTGCCATCCCAGGAGTCGGTCTGGTGAACCTTCGCTGCACTCACTCTGTGGAAAGTATATCCTTTCTTCTGTAAGGTGACCAAAACGGCACACAATACTCCAGGTTTGGTCTCATCAAGCACCTAATTAACTGCAGTAAGACTTCCTTGCTCCTGTACTCAAACCCTCTTGCAATGAAGGCCAACATTCCATTAACCTTCGAAAGACTTGATGCACCTGGATTCTTGCTTTCAGTGACTGGCGTACAAGGACATTCAGGTCCCTTTGTACATCAACATTTCCGAATCTATCACCATTTAATTAATACTCTGCCTTTCTGTTTTTCCTTCCGAAGTGGATAACTTCACATTTATCCACGTTATACTGCGTCTGACATGTATGTTCCCACTCACTCAACTTGCCTAAATCGCCTTGAAGCCTCTTTGCATCCTCCACACAACTCACAATCCCACCTAATTTTGTATCGTCAGCAAACTTGGAAAAATTACATTTGGTTGCCTCATCCAAATCATTGATATATATTGTGAATAGCTGGGGCCCAAGCACTGATCCCTGCGGTACCCCACTAGTCACCGCCTGCCACCCAGAAAAAGACCCATTTATTCCTGCCCTCTGTTTCCTGACTGTTAACCAATTTTCAATCCATGCCAGTGTATTGTCCCCAATCCCATGTGCTTTTATTTTTCACACGAACCTCTTTTGTGGGTCTTTATCAAAGGCATTCTGAAAATCCAAATGTACCACATCCACTGGTTCTCCCTTATCTATTCTACCAGATACATCCTCAAAAAACTCCAGTAGGTTTGTCAAACACGATTTCCCTTCATAAATCCATGTTGACTTTGTCTAATCCCGTTGATATTTTCTATGTGTCCTGTTATCACATCCATTATAATGGTCTCCAGCATTTTCCCTACTACTGATGTTAGGCTAACTGATGTTAGGTTCAGTGTTTTCTCTCTCCCTCCTTTTATAAATAGTGGGGTTACATTTCAAAGCCTCCAATCTGCAGGAACTGTTCCATAATCTATAGTATTTTGGAAGATGACAACCAGTGCATCCGCGATATCCATGGCCACCTCTGGGATGCAGATTATCAGGCCCTGGGGATTTATCGACTTTCAGTCCCATTAATTTCTCCAGTACTACTTTTTTTTACCAATACTAATTACGATTTTTATCTCCTTCTCATTGGACCCTTGGTTCCCTCCCATTTCTGGGAAGTTATTTGTGTCCTCTTCCGTGACGTCAGAACCAAAGTATTTGTTTAATTGCTCTGCCATTTCCCTGTTCCCCATTATAAATTCTCCCGTTTCTGACTGTAAGGGACCTTCTTTTGTCTTCACTAATCTTTGCCTTTTTACATAGAAGCTTTAACAGTTCGCTTTGATATTCCTTGCAAGTTTACTCTCATACTCTATTTTTCCCCTCTTAATCAATCTCTTAGTCCTTTTTCTATCAATTCTAAACTGTTCCCAATCCTCAGGCTTGCTGCTTCTTCTGGCAACTTTTTTTGACTTCTCTTTGGATCTAATACTATCCTTAATTTCTTTTGTTAGCCATGGTTGGGCCGCTTTTCCTTTTGTGTTTTTGCGCCAGAAAGGAATGTATAACTGTTGCAATTCATGCATTCGTTCCTTAAATGTTAACCATTGCCTATCCACCGTCATGCCTTTTCATGAAGCTCACCAATCTATCATAGCCAACTCACTCCTCATACCTTCGTAGTTTCCTTTATTTAGATTTAGGACCCTAGTGTCGGATTGGACTACTTCACTTTCCATCTGAATGAAGAATTCTATCATGTTATGGTCATTCTTCCCTAAAGGACCCGCACAACAAGATTATTAATTAACCCCTTCTCATTGTACCATACCCAATCTAGGATAATCTGTTCCCTCGTTGGCTCCTCAACGTGCTGGTTTTAAAAAATCCATCTCGTGCACACACCAGGAATTCATCCTCCACAATATCATTGCAAGTTTGGTTTGGCCAGTCTATATGTAGATTAAAGTCACCCATGATTACTGTAGCATCCTTGTTACACGCATCTCCAAATTGCTGTGTGTTGCCGTCCCCTACATTACAACTAGTCGCATTGATTCATGTTATTAAGAAGGATCTCTTTTTTGATTTTATTCCGTTTAGCTTCTTTCTGTGGACACTGTACAATTGGCGGATGAAAATAAAATCAGCAATCATTTTGAGAGAAATGTTGGAACCTGGAGTCCAGGTTGCACAAGCTGGTGTCTGATTTCTGAAGCCTTAAATTTAATATATTGATTGGTAAACTTTATTTAACCAAGTCATGGTCCTTGCCTGGGCACAGTTTACACTCCAGGGATTTGAGCTGAAAATCTAGGCTGACAATCCAGTGCTGTACTGAGGGAGTGCTGCACTGTCGGAGGTGCCGTCTTTCGGATGAGACATTAAACTGAGGACCTCACAGGGGGATGTAAAAGATCCCATGGTACTATTCGAAGATGAGCAGTGGCGTTCTCTCCCATGTCCTGGCCAATATTTATCACTCAACCAAGACCTGAAACAGATTATCTCATCATTTTCTTCATTGCTGTTTATGGGAGCTTGCTGTACTCAAATTGGCTCCCTGCATTACAACAGTGAGTACAGTTAAAAATATTTCATTGATTATAAAGAGCTTTGGGACGACCTGACACTGTGAAAGGTGCTTTAGACATGCACGATTTTCTATCCTTCTTATTCTGCATGCGGTCATTTGAATGAGATAATCTGATACACCCCTCTATCCATGATTCCTCTCTTGCTTTGTGTTTTTCAAACAAAAATACAGATTTTTTATATGTATAGATACGTGCAGATATCCCACGCCTTTTCTGATTGGATGATTTTTTGCTGAACACAATTCTCCATGCCCGGAGCGATAAGCTTTGTTCTTTCAGATTTAGAATATTTTGCTTTTTGTTACAGTGCTGTGGGACCCTGACCAGTTTACTAACACAACAGAAGGGGTAAGAGTACAGGCTGATTTATTACAGAATACAGCAGGTCAGTGGGAAAGTTGCACACTCTACAGAGCAGCTGGTAAAACTCCTGCTGTAAATAAAGGGCAGGGTCAGTTATACAAGACTGAGAGACTTTATTGTGCAGCCTCCAGGCATCATATTTACAACTGTCAAAATTAAACCCGAAATCTGTTCCCCCAGAACAGACATTAACTGGCTCGCCTGCTTCATCTGCTGCTGTTCTGCTCGTCTGCACTCACCCACTCCAAGCCGATTACAATGAGTTGTTTTATGATAATTTCGTGCTCTCTGTGTGTTAATCACATTCCTGTCTCTACCTTGCTGGTTTTTTTGTATCTGCCTGTCTTTCATTGGTTCTGTCTCTCTGTCAATATATTTATCTTTCTCAGTCTCCTTTCTGGCATTTTTCTGTCTTGTTGCTTCACCCTCTTTTAATTTCTATCTCTGTATCGCTGTTCCATCTGTATATTTTTTCTCTGTCACCCGTTGCTTCTCTCTTTATATCTCTATGTTTCTGTCTTTCATCTTTCTATCTTCTTCCCATTTGCCTCGCTGTCCCTCTCGCTCGTTCTCTCCCCACTCTCTCTGTCTATCTCTGTCTTTTTTGCATTCTCAGCACCAATTCAACTCTTTCTCTCTGCCTTTCACGCTCTTTGTTCTGTCTCTCCTTTTCTCCATTTCTCTCTTCACTTTCTCCGCCTCTTTCTTTTTTATGAATTCACAAACAACTTTAATTTCGTTGTACGCAGACTACGTAAATGCATCATTAATTCTTGCACATTAGTCCAACATTATCTTTTATGCAAATGAGAAAAAATTAACAGTACAATTGGATGTTTGGATAGCAACATAAACACACCCGCTTCTTCTGTTCAGACATATATATAGTAATTATATTCATTTACACGTGTGTTTACATAGCTGTCTCCGCAGTTCAGAAGTAATTCATTGCGTGAAGTGTTTTGAGATGTGTTAATATAAAGGGCACTGTACTAATTCCGTTTTGATGAATTACATTGTCCATTTGTAGACCAGAAAATATCCGCCTCTTTCTTTTGTTGTCTCACTTTGTCACCTTTGCTGTCTGTCTCTCTCCCGCACTGATTCTTTCTGTGTCTCCAATTACCCTTGTTTCACTTCTTTTGTCTCTTTCGCCCTGTTTCAATCTCTCTTTGTAATTTTCCCTGTGTGCCTCTCACTTTCTGTCGACTTTCCATCTGAGTCTCTTTCTCCATTTGTCTACCTGTTTCTCTCAACTTTCTCTCACTGGTAAACTCCCTCTCTTTCTCTTAATCTGTGTTATTCACTTCCTGTCTCTGTTTTCTAATTTATACTTGCTCCTTTCCTGTTTGTACTTTTTCTCCGTTTATTTCTTTCGCATTATATTTTTCTCCTTCCATTTTATCCATCTCTCTTCTCTTTTCTATTTATCTTCCTGTCCCATCTCTGTTTCTGCACTTTATTCTTTCTCAATCTCTTGCTCTCTTTTCTGTTTATTTGTTTTTTTATTGTTTCCAGCTGTTTCTCCATCAAAATCTCTTACTCTGTTTATTTACACCTTTCTTTAACTTGTTAACTGTTCTTTTCTCTCTGCCCCTTTCGGCTCTTCAGTCACTTTCACTTTTTTTTCTCTAAGTCTTCCTTTCTTTCACTTTTTTCACGATTTCTTTCTCAATTATATGCTTTTCTCTCAGTTTATGGCTCTAACTATCTCTCATTTCCCCTTTCTATCTGTCTCTAAATGTAAGTTTATCTCTATGTGTCACCATGTCTCTTCCTCTCCTTGCCTCTATCTATCTATCTATCTATCTATCTATCTATCTATCTATCTATCTATCTATCTATCTATCTATCTATCTATCTATCTATCTTTCTATCTGTTTGTTGATCTGTCTGTCTGTCTATCTATCTCTGTCATGCGATCTCTCCATTTATGTGGAGTGCACCCATTCTGATCAGGCCCACAGCAGCTCATTTGATTGACAGGTTTGCCCATTTTGCAGGGCGGCCATTTAGTTGAAGTCCAGCTGAGCTCTTCAGTGCCGCCTCTTTGAGCAACAATTCAATTCATGTGTTGTCTGCAGAGCGAATCACGCCTCAATAGGTCAGATTATCAATTAAATGCAATATTGGAATCAGATTTAAGATTATTTCAGCTGATATAAAATATACTTTCCACCCGGTGGGAAGTGCAGGAGGTGGAGTATGAAATGGCTAGAAATAGTTCTAGTGCATGAAACCCTTCAGCTCTTTCTATGATTTCACTAATTTAACAATTAGATTGAGTGGGTATTTCACCGCGTTCTTCAGCTCCTCTCTGAATTTAGCCTGGGTCAGGACATAAATACACGTGTTTGTGCAGGAACTGAGAAGCTGCAGCATTCCTGATGTGGCTTGTGTGATAAAACGAGGGTCAGTGTAGGAATTATAATACCGAGTGTCTGTCATTCGCCGATAAATGTTATTGACAACCTGGGTCACCCATAATAGGATAAAACTGCCCGATATACTGAAGAGTAAAATGATGGATTTCTTTCGGTTCTCCATCTCTGGATCCTTGTGATTCTCTCCATTACTGCGGCCCCGGAGTCCCCTGCGGACTTGACTGGCCACCAAAATGCGTCTGACCGTCATAACATTGAGCAGCAAAATCAGAAAGAACGGGACACAAGGGGTTAAAATGAGGTGAAATAACTCAAATGCAGCCCATACTGGGGAAGTGCGGAAGTTCAGTTTAAAGATACAATGCCGGGGAACATTATCAATTATAACGTAAGGTTCATATATAAAGTACCAGGGAACACTCTCTAAACAGCCCAACACACTCACTGTTCCTATAACTACAGCCGCCGTTTTCTCGGTGCAATATTTTGTTTTAAGATTCTCACAACAAATGGCCACAAATCGATCAAAGGTGAAAGCGACTGTGAGCCAGACAGAAACCACCGTGGCTGAATAACCCAAGAACATAATGGGACGACACACGGGAGTAATGAACACGAATGAATCTGGGAAATAAATTTTGCCAACCCGTGTCAATATTGGATCTGTGATGACGACCAGGAGATCGGCCGCTGCCATTCCCAGCAGATAGCGACTGATACATTTGGAGAGACCGCACTTTCCTCGGGACAGGATCACAATCGCCAACAAGTTAACTGTAAGAGAGAGAAAAGGAAGCAGAGAAATTACTGATCAGACCTGGAGCCAAAGCAGCAATTTGACAGGATCTGGGGTTAAATTTCCAGCTTTGTTGCTGCATCGAACGGTGGAAACTGATTAATTCACCTGGACAGCGCTTTCGGGCAGAGAGATGTTTTTAAACTCAATTATCAATCATGAATTGTGAAATCGATAAAGAAAGGGAATAAATGAGCACCGGATCCACTGGAAGAGCCGAGTGAGAGCGCAGTGCCGGTGGGGAAGGGAGATGGAGTTTTACCGAGCGCGAATCCAACGTGCTGAAGCCGGATTTGTCTCCAGACTGACGGGAAAGAGAGCGAAGGCCGGGAAGGTGAGGGGACTGGGGGAGGTGCAGCTGGTTTGTTGCTCTGGGTGAAGAGAGCCTACAGGGGCTGACACAAAACGGGGAAAGGCCGAGAGACGCACCGGCAAGCTTGAGATTTTGGATCGGATTGGAAGAGGCAGCTGGAGACCGAGCCAGTGAGTGAGATTAGGAGGTAGACAAGGAAAAGGACATGTCGGAGCTGGAGGGGAGTCAGGAGCAGATAGTTTGAGAAAGCGGATAAAATGAAGCAATGGATGAGGAGACACAGGTTTCAATGTGGTGGTTGGAGAGACTGGGATTCACAGGGAGAGACTGCAGCAGAGTGTGAGATTAAATCTAATCTATAGACCCCACAAACACAATCCAACTAATACATTGAACGGTTCATTTCAGTGGTTATTGGTGCAGAGCTCGTTGGTTATAAAATGTGTTCATTAAATTTACTTTGCACATTCAATTAAAATTAAATTAAAATGTATTCATTAAATCAACCTCGATCTTCATTGAATTCCGCTGATACCGAGTTTTCAGAATACAGTATCCTAATAATTCATTAGGATCAAGAAGTCATTGATTCTATGCTTTAAATACATTCGAATTATGTTTATTTATTCAGTCAGTGAATAAGGAAAAGTAACAATCACCAAAACAGACTGAGGCCCTGATAACGATAAACACACCCAGCTCTCACAATCTGACAACTTCCTATTAACATCTTCAAGTCACATTTCCTCTGCATAATTGTACTGGAAGTTTCAACAGTTCATTCCGATGAATTATTCACCCTGCTGTCGCTCTCTCACGCATTCTCTCTCTCTCTCTCTCTCGCTAACTCTCTCTCCCTCCCTGTCTCTCCCGTTTTCTCTCTCTTTCTCTTCTCGCACTACTCCTCCCCCCTACTCTCACTTTCCCTTTCCGTCTCTGTTTCTGTTTCTATCGCTCCTCTATCTATTATTCTCCACTCTCTACTCTCTTTCTCAATGTCCCTATTTCACATCCGATTCAATCCTAACATCCTGCCGTGCATTCCGTTCACCAGCCCCGTGTTCCACCGATCCCATTCTCAGTGTCAATTTGTTAAATAGTGAAGCTTCTGTGGAATAGTTCAATGTTACTACAGATTTCCAAGTCTCCACCTGTTCGCCTACACTGTTTGCTTCATCTGCAAATCATGGAAGAAACAGAATCAAATGCATCTTCCAGACAAACTTCACAATAATTGAAATTCCTTCTCCTGTAATTATAAAGTACATCATTAGATGGCGGTGTTGTTCAATTAACAAAACGCCAACGTCACCGCTGCAACTTCGAATCGACGGATAAACAGAGGGCTCAGGATCCCAACAGACTCAGTGCAAACTGACACAGCACAACACCAAAACATTGTATTTTAGAATGAACCCATCCACAGTGAAGTAGAAAAGGAGATGTGAAAGAGTCAGCAGCAAACTCAGTTCAATAACCAGACCTCTGGAGCCGTGTCAGATGAACATTATGAAATAATGTTTCATAAGTGATAATCAATAAATACACTGAATCCCCTGTTAAACTGAACCATGATATTGGGGAGGGGAGACATTGCTCTGCCTCCTTGTAACACTGAGACCGTGAGCTGTTTCATTATCAATCACTGAAAACACATTCATGAAAACATATTCCAGGACACGTTGGTTCCACAACATGAAACTGTTAACAGCTCCTGATGGTCTGATACCAGCTCTTAGCCCAGACACCTGATTCCAATACATTCAGTACAGAGATTTATCCAGTAACAATGCCAGTTTGTGATATTCAAAGGTCACTACAGATATAATGGAATTGCGACAAGTCTGAACGTTTAGAAGTGAAGGAGATACCATTATTGAACAGTACATTCAGTACAGAGAATTGTCCAGTAACAATGCCAGGTTTGGATTCACAAAGATCATTACAGACCAGCTCCTACAAGACCAACTTAACACATTCCATCATTCAACTGATAGAACAGAACAGGACACTGTGTAAAACATGCAGGGAGAAAAAATATTTTGCAAAGTACAGCAGCACAGTAAACACCGATTTACACCATTAACCGCCGAAATAACTGCTAACCTGGCACTCCAACGGCTGCAAGAGCAGGATAATAAATATCTTCTATCTGAAACATTACTGGATATCCCATTGATGTGAGAAGCAGTCACTTCTGTTGGTCTGGGAACCATAAATCCAGAAGACACTCTGAACTGATCAATTCCAATGAACCCTGATTTATACAGGAGACAAGTTTCCACTGACACGGTTATACTCCTGATCATTGCTATTAGTTACAGTCACTTGAACAAACACATTACATCAGCAGCTTTGACTCCGATATAAATCATATGGTGGATGTAACACAAACATCTCAAAGTCCAGGACATTATCTTAATGAGACCTCTCTCAGGAATAAAGTTAGAATCTGTGCTCATACAGGACTGATCCAACAATAATGAGCGGCTTCATTTACAGTTTTCATATAATTGTATTGATCATGTTCACTCTTGGCGATTCATTTATAATGTATACCGATTTATCCGCAGTGCACATTGAATCCAGGGACTCAACCAGACCCGTTTCACTCTGTTCCTGCAGTTTCCCAATCAAAAAATGAATTTTGATTCCTTAACACGCGGAGAGTTAAAGGGCAGGTTGAGGATTGCAGCCGAGAAATGACTGTGGGTGATATTAGGGGACGGAGACTGAAAGTGCCCCATTGAGATTCCACTCTCCGCTATTTTACTGCAGGGGTTTACCCGTTTATTCTGCATTGGTGAACGTGTCCAGTAAAGTTAGCCCCGTGTAACGCCGAGCTGAGCTCATGACCTGATTTGACCTCCATCACAAAGGCCCCCTGTTTCCCTCACCCGCCTCCTTCCCTTCCTCTACCCATTGTCATTGAAACCCTCATCCATGCCTCTGTCCCTTCCAGACTCCATTCCTCCAATACAGTCCTGGCCGGCCACCGATCCTCCACCTTCCATAAACCTGAGCTCGTCCAAAACTCTGTTGCCTGTGACCAACCAGCACCAGGTCCCGCTCGGCCTCACTGACCCTCACTGGCACCCACTCCCATATCACTGAAATTTAGAATCCTCATCCTTGAATTTAAATCCGTCCATGACCCACCCCTCTGCATCCCCCTCCTCTCCTCCACAAATAAAATCATAGAATTTGATGGAGGCCATTCGACCCATCGTGCTTGTGCCGGCTCTTTGAAAGAACTATCCAATTCGTCCCACCCGCCTGCTCTTTCCCCATAGCCCTGCACATTTCCCTATGCACCGACAGCAAATCCACTCATGACCTCCTCGCTCATCAGACATTGGCCTCTTTTGGTGGGAAGACCCTCGCTTGTTTCCACTCACCTATCTGATCGTAACCAGGAGAAGCTTCTCTTCCCACCCGATCACCGTTACCTCTGACGTCTCTGAAGGTTCAATCCTTGGCTCCCTCCTTGTCCTCATCTGCATGCTGCCCTTTGGTGACTTCGTCCGCAATCATGGACCTCCTTTCAGATGAACACTGACAAAACAACCTCCTCCCTCGACCTTTGCAATGTCTTTGTGTTTTCAGATCGACATCCTGTTTTAAATTTCCTCCAATTTCCTTGGAATGTCATGATCTTTGGTCGCACAATCTCCACATCCTCGGCACTGATTCCATCCCCATGCCTGGCTTTAGTCTGAGGCTGAATCTGAATGTTCGTAACTTTTACGTCCCATTCGACCCCGTGCTGAGCTTCTGACCCCATATCCTCTCCATCACAAAGACCGCCGACTTCCAGGTCCTTAATAACGCCCGTTCCACTCACCCTGCTAAGCTTCTACAACCGTTAGCCATGCCTTTCTACCCTCTATGGCCTTCCATCTCCTCTCCGGCATCTCCAAAAACTTCAACTCATCCAAAGCTTTGCTCCCTGTAACGTATCCGTCATTAACTCCTTCACCAATCTTCCAAGCCCCGACTCATCTGCATTGGCTTCCAGTCTCCTAAGTCTTTATTTTTTTTCTTTCTTACGCTGAATTACATAAAAGCCTCACCCCTCCCTATCTCTGCAATCTCCTCCATCTTTACAGCCCCTCGCCCTTCTCGTCCACCTCTGGCTGCTTGTGTATCCACAGTCTCTTTGCCCTACTTTTGGCAGCTGATCGTTAAGCCACAGCCACGCCCCAGAATGTGCTCCCTAAGCCCCTCCATCTGCATTACTCCCTTTCAATGTCAGCTGTGATTCAGTGGGTGGCACTCTTGCCTCTGAGTTAGAAGTTGAGAAGGTTGTGGGTTCATAGACCCACTCCAGAGACTTGAACACAATATCTTCATTTCAGTGCTGTACTGAGGTAATGCTGCACTGTCAGAGGTGCTGTCCTTCAGATGAGACGTTAAACCGAGGGCCAGTCTGACCCCTCAAGTCGATGTACAAGATCCCATGGCACTATTCGAAGAAGAGCAGGGAAGTTCTCCCCGGTGATCTGGGCCAATATTTATGCCTCAACCAACATCACTAAAACCAGATGATCTTCTCAATTTCATATTACGGTTTGTGGGATCTTGCTGTGTGCAGTTTGGCCGCTGTGTTTCTTACATTATAACAGTATTTCATTGGCTGCAAAGCACTTTGGGACAGACTGAGATTGTGAAATGCGCTGTATGAATGCAACTTTCTTTCTTTCTTTCTATCCATCTCTTGCTCCAATCTTTTGTCATTTCTACGAATATCTCCTTCTTTGGCTGGGGTCCATTTTTGTCTGATTATCTCTCTGTGAAGCACCTTTAATTTTTATCCATGTTGAAGGCGCTTTATCAATCCAGGTAGTTATTGTTATACTTTTCCATCCTCCTCTGTCTTCATCCCACCATTGGTGGCCATTCCTTCACACAACTAAAACCAACCTTATCCCCTCCGTCTCTCGTTTTACACCCCCCTTAAACCCTCCTTGCCAAAGGATTTCATCATACCTCCCGATTCCGTTTGTGCCTTTTACTTCCAGCCCCTGTGAATCCCCTTGGGAATGTTTATTACATTAAAGGCGGTCTGTGAATGCAAGTTGTTGTTGATTTTCATTGGAATGTGTTCATTAGTTGTCCACAGTATGAGCAAAAGTAATTTCTGGGCTAATATTCTTGTATCAGAAAGAGATTTCTATAATAGGCGGATTTGATGAGATACATTAACATCGGCAGCTACTCGGAGAAATCTTTTTGTTCGAACAACATAAATTGGTTTGTCCACAGACAGCACATTGAAATAGGTTTGTCCCACTGTGAGGCAACCTTTAGGGAGTCTGCTATCTAAGATGAAACCAGCTGCAGTTACTAAGATGATGTTTTATTAATTATTTGTCTTTTTTCTCTTTGGTTATAACTCATTTTACTGCACCCTGGCTGATGACTCGGATGAAGCTTTAATAGTTATTCTCTTCGGTTAGGGGCTGTTTCACTTTTTGCCATCCAATCTACGATATCACTGCTCCCTGGGGCTGATTGATAAAGGCCCCGTATGTTCTGACATTGTGGTGTCTTGGTATGAAATTAGATTGTTGTTTTTGGTACGGGAGGGACAGAGAAATCCATTGGATACGTGTAGACCAAAGGTTCCAATCTTGTTTGTGGAGAAACTCTTCGAATCCATCATTAGATCTAAAACTGTGGAGCAGGTAGCAGTGCTCGGGTTAATCAAGGAATGTCCATGTGCCAAACCCCACTAACTCCCACTGTTTCTAGAGATGATTTAGACTTAGACAATCTCTAATTTTGCTGAGAAGCAAAAGCAGGGTTTGGCAAAATATGAGGAAGACTATAACAACATTAAAGAACGATGCAGGCAGCTTGGCTGGATTGAGCAGACACGAGGCAGTTGTATGTTAATGTAAAGTGATAGATATTGGAAGCAAATCAATGAATTTGTGTATACAGTTAATGAAAAGACGCCGAATGATGTTGAGTAAAAGTGAGAATTAAGTACTTAAATGTATAATTCCATGGAATTGTGACGGCAGCTCCATAAATCATAAACAAATGCAAACAGCATTTTGAATTTTATAAGTAGGGTCACACAGTCCAAAAATAAAGAAGCAATGACAAATTTGTACAAAACATGGGTTGGCCCACAATTCCAGAGTATTGTGTGCAGCTTTGTGCATCCCATTATATAAACTACATTAAAGCCATAGAGAGCACAGTGTAGATTCAATCGAATGAAGCCCAGGAAGGGAAACTGTCTTCGGGTTAGATATTGGAACTATTTCCACAGAAACAGAGAAGAGTGGGGGGAACAACATCGTAAAGGGCAAGGAGGGTGAAAAATTCCTAAAATGTGTTTTGTAGAACTTTCTTAATCAGTATGTTTCTAGCCCAAAGAGGAAGGAGGCGGTGCTGCTTCCAGTGTTATGGAATGAAGTAAGGCAAGTGGACTGAGTTTCATTGGGAGAACATCTGGGTAATAGTGATCATAATATAATTTGGATTAAAGTAGTTATAGAAAGGGGCAAACGAAATTCAGCGGTGAAAATACCTAACGGGAAGAGAGACAAGATCAGTGCTTTGAAAAGGGATAGAACCATAGAACCATAGAAAAGATTCAGCACAGAAGATGGCCATTCGGCCCATCGTGTCCGCGCCAGCTCGAAGAACAACCATGTGCCCATTCTAATCCCACCTCCCAGCACCTGGTCCATCGCCCTGCAGCTTACAGCACTTTAGGTGCAGATCCAGGTACTTTTTAAAAGAGTTGAGGGTCCCTGCTTCTACCACCAATTCGGGCACCGAATTCCATACACCCACCGCCCTCTGGGTAAAAAAAGCTTTTCCTCATGTCCCCTCTAATCCTTCCGCCAATCAGTTTAAATCTTTTTCCTCTTGTTCTTGAACTCTCCGCTAGGGGAAACAGTTACTTCCTGCCGACTCAACCTGGGCCCCTCATGATTTTGTACACCTCAATCAAGTCTCCCCTCAGTCTCCTCCGCTCCAAGGAAAACAACCCCAGCCTATCCAATCTCTCCTTGTAGCTGCAATTTTCAAGCCCTGGCAACATTCTTGTAAATCTTCTCTGCACTCTCTCCAGAGCAATTACGTCCTTCCTGTAATGTGGTGACCAGAACTGCGCACAATACTCCAGCTGTGGCATTACCAGCGTTTTATATAGTTCCATCATTACATCCCTGCTTTTGTATTCTATACCTCGGCTAATAACGGAGAGCATTCCGTGTGCCTTCTTCACAACCTTATCTAACTGTACTGCCACCTTCAGGGACCTGTGCACATGCACTCCAAGGTCTCTCACTTCCTCTGCCCCTCTCAATATATTCCCGTTTATTGCGTATTCCCTTTTACTGGTTGCCTTCCCTAAGTGCATTACCTCACACTTCTCCGGGTTGAACTCCATTTGCCACTTTTCCGCCCACACCACCAACCCATTGATATCTTCTTGGAGTCTACAGCTATCCTCTTCACTATCAACCACACATCCAATTTTTGTGTTGCTTGCAAATCTGCCAATTATGCCCCCGACATTCAAGTCCAAATCATTGATATATACCACAAACTGCAAGGGACCCAACACTGAGCCCCGTGGCACACCACCGGAAACGGATTTCCATTCGCAAAGACATCCATCGACTTTGACCCTTTGTTTCCTGTTACTGAGCCAATTTTTGGATCCAATTTGCCACATTTCCCTCTATCCCATGGACTTTTACCTTTCTGACCAGTCTGCCATGTGGGACCTTGTCAAATTCCTCACCAAATTCCATGTAGACAACATCCACTGCACTACCCTCATCAATCCTCCTTGTCACTTCCTCAAAGAATTCAATCAGATTTGTCAGGCATGACCTTCCCTGAACAAATCCATGCTGACTATCCCTGATTAAACCATGTCTTTCCAAGTGACAGTTTATCCTATCTCTCAGTATTGATTCTAATAGTTTGCCCACCACCGAGGTGAGACTGACCAGCCTATAATTGTTCGGACTTTCCCTCGTACCCTATTCAAAGAATGGTACTACGTTTGCAGTATTCCAGTCCTGCGGGAGCTCCGCTTTATCTAGTGAGGTTTGGAAAATGATCCTGAGAGCATCCGCTATTTCCTCCCTGGCTTGAGTCAAGAGCTTCGGAAACAATCCATTCGGCCCTGGTGACTTATCAACAATCAAGGATTCCAGCCCTTCCAGTACTTCCTCTCTCGTTATGTTCACCTTATCCAATATTTCACACCTCTCCTCTTTAAAGTTTACCGCAGGATCTAGCACAGGGGCAAATTGTTGTTGAAACAAGCTGTTGTGGGGGGCTGGGTCGACGCTATTAGACCCCACTTGTGGTGCTTGCCAGACCGCTAACATTAATCACTCATGAGCATAGGAACAGGAGGAGGCCATTAAGACCCTCCAGCTTGTTCCACCATTCTATTAGATGGTGGCTGATCTGGACCTCAACTCCATTTACTCGCCTTTGTTCCGTATCCTTTGATCCCCTCACCCAACAAAAACCTTATCAATCTCAGTCCTTAAAGCTTCAATTGACGCCCAGCATCCATAGCCTTTTGGGGGAGACGGTTCCAGATTTCTACTACACTTTTTGAGAAGAAATGCTTTCTGACATCTCCCTTGAACAGCCTAGTTATAATTTTAAGATTAGCCCCCTTGCTCTGGATTCCCCCACCAGAGGAAATAGTTTCTCCGTATCGACCCTATCTAATCCCCTTATCCTTTTAAATGGCAGATCAGAACTCCCCACAACCTTCTAAACTAAAGGGAATACAAGCAAATTTTATGCAACCTGTCCTTATAATGTAGCGATTTGAGCCCCTGTATCATTCTGGTGAATCTGCGCTGCTCCCCCTCCAAGGCCAATATATCCTTCCTGAGGTTCGGTGCCCACAACTGAAGACAGTCTCCTGATGGGGTCTAACCAGAGCTCCAAACAATTGAAGCATAATTTCCACCCCTTTGTATTCCAGCCCTCTTGAGATAAAGGCCAACAGCCCAATAGGCTTTTGAATAATTTTGGTGATTTGTGTACTTGAACCCCAAATCTCTCTGCTCATCCACGGTTCCTAATCTCTCCCCATTAAGACAATATTCTCCTTTGTTTTTCACTGACCCAAAGTAGATGGTCTCACACTTGCCCACATTAAATATAAATTCTGCCCCAGTTTTGCCCACTCACTTAGTCTGTCTGTTTCCCTGGTTTCTAGTTTCTGAACAGGATCAGATTCTGTTTTCAGTACAAAGTAATAAGTCATAAAACCTCCCCTTTTATTTGGTCTGGGGATCGAGGGATATGGAGCTAAGGCGGGGAAATGGAGTGAGATACAGATCGGCAAAGATTTAATAAAGTGGCGGGAAAGGCTCGAGGGGTAGAATGGTTTCCTCCTGTTCCTTTGTAACAGGCTTGAGAGGCAGAATGGACTCCTCCAGTTCCTGTGCAATGGGCTTGAGAGGCAGAATGGACTCCTCCAGTTCCTGTGTAAAAGGATTGAGAGGCAGAATGGACTCCTCCAGTTCCTGTGTAATTGGCTTGAGAGGCAGAATGGACTCCTCCAGTTCCTGTGTAACAAGCTTGAGAGGCTGAATGGACTCCTCCAGTTCCTGTGTAATGGGCTTGAGAGGCAGAATGGACTCCTCCTGTTCCTGTGTAAAAGGATTGAGAGGCAGAATGGACTCCTCCTGTTCCTGTGTAAAAGGATTGAGAGGCAGAATGGACTCCTCCAGTTCCTGTGTAATGGGCTTGAGAGGCAGAATGGCCTCCTCCTGTTCCTGTGTAAAAGGATTGAGAGGCAGAATGGACTCCTCCAGTTCCTGTGTAATGGGCTTGAGAGGCAGAATGGACTCCTCCAGTTCCTGTGTAACAAGCTTGAGAGGCTGAATGGACTCCTCCAGTTCCTGTGTAATGGACTTGAGAGGCAGAATGGACTCCTCCAGTTCCTGTGTAATGGGCTTGAGAGGCAGAATGGACTCCTCCTGTTCCTGTGTAATGGGCTTGAGAGGCAGAATGGACTCCTCCAGTTCCTGTGTAATGGGCTTGAGAGGCAGAATGGCCTCCTCCTGTTCCTGTGTAAAAGGATTGAGAGGCAGAATGGACTCCTCCAGTTCCTGTGTAATGGGCTTGAGAGGCAGAATGGCCTCCTCCAGTTCCTGTGTAACAAGCTTGAGAGGCAGAATGGACTCCTCCTGTTCCTGTGTCACAGGCTCGAGGGGATTAATGGGCATCCTCCTGTTCCAATGTAACAGGGACGGGATCTGACGAGGCTTCCTACTGTTCCTGTGTTACAGATTTGAGGGGCTGAATCATGGAATCATAGAAAGTTACGGCACAGATGGAGGGCATTCGGCCCATCGTGTCCGTGCCGGCCTAAAAAGAGTTATCCAGCTTAACCCCACTTTCCAGCACTTGGTCTATAGCCGTGTAGGTTACGGCACTTCAAGTGCAAATCCAAGTACTTTTTAAATGAGTTGAGGATTTCTGCCTCTCCCACCCTTTCAGGCATCGAGTTCCAGACCCCACCAACCTCTGGGTGAAAAAGATTCTTCTCAGCTCCCCTCCAATCCTTCTACCAATCACTTGAAATCTATGCCCCCTGGTCAATTGCACTTCCGCTAAGGGAAATAGGTCCTCCCTGTCCACTCTGTTTCGTCCAGTCATAATTTTATACACCTCAATTAAATCTCCCCTCAGCCTCCTTTGTTCCAAAGAAAACAACCCCAGCCTATCCAATCTTTCCTCATAGCCAAAATTCTCCAGAAGTGGCAACATCCTCGTAAATCTCCTCTGCACTCTTTCGAGTGCAATCACGTCGTTCCTGTAACGTGGTGGGCAGAACTGTCCGGAGCACTCAAGCTGTGGCCTGACCAATGTTTTATACATTTCTGGCATAAACTCCCTGTTCTTCTATTCTATGCCTTGGCGAATGAAGGAATGTATTCCACATGCCTTTTTAACCTTTTTATCGACCTATCCTGCTACCTTCAGGGGTCTGTGGTCATTCACTCCAAGGTCCCTTTGTTGCCCTAAACCTCTCAGTATCCTCCCATTTATTGTGTACTCCCTTGCCTTGTCTGTCCCGAAATGCATTACCTCACAATTCTGTAGATTGAATTCCATTTGCCACTTTTCTCCCCATCTGACCAGTCCGTTGATATCTTCCTGCAGTCTACAGCTTTCCTCCTCACTGTCAACCACACGGTCAATTTTTATATCATCTGCAAACTTCTTGATCAAGACTTTCATGTAGAAAAACGACCCAAGGCGCTTCGCAGATGCATAATCAGATATAAATGGACACTGAACTACAGAATGAGGTATTATGAGGATCGGCCGGAAGCTTGGGCGAAGAGGTGGGTTCCACGGTGGGTCTTGAAGGAGTTGGAGCGGTTTAGGGAGTGAATTCCACAGCTTGGGCCCGAGACGGCTGGAGGCACGGCCGCCAATGGTTGGAAGAAAAGTGTGGGGGTGGATAAGACGCCAGAATTGGAGGAGTGCAGAGATCTCGGAGGGTTGTAGGGCTGGAGGATGTTACAGAGATAGGGAAAAGTGAGGCCAGGGAGGGTTTTAAAGACGAGGATGAGAATTTTAAATTGGAGGCGTTGGGGAACTGGAAAACAATGTGGGACAGCGAGGACAGTGGTGATGGGTGAGCGGGACTTCCTCTGTGTATTCCAAAGCAAATGTAAGGAATCTTACAACATCAGGTTATAGACCAACAAATTTATTTTAAAATCACAAGCTTTCGGAGATTATCCCCTTCGTCAGGTGAATGAGTGAAAAGGTTCTCAAATCGCATATCTTATACTAGGCTGGGACAGCATCACACCAATCAAAAGGTGTCGTTGTTGTTCAAACAGGCCAGTCACGGAGAACAGCACGTCCCAGTACACTGGATATACATTGTGTCAATTTAACAGACAGACAGAAAGAAACCCAAATGGCAGAGAGAGAGAGAGAGAATATTAAAAACATAACTTTTTTTTCCCCTTTTTGCTGGTGGGGTGACGTGTCGCGTGACATGAACCCAAGATCCCGGTTGAGGCCGTCCTCATGGGTACGGAACTTGGCTATCAACTTCTGCTCGACGATTTTGCGTTGTCGTGTGTCTCGAAGGCCGCCTTGGAGAACGCTTACCCGAAGATCGGTGGCTGAATATTCCAAAGCAGACATGTTCATTGTGATTTTTTAATGTTTTTTTTTACTTACATGGTTAAACACCTCCTTCAAGACCCTCCTCGGAACCCACCTGTTCGCCCAAGCTTTCGGCCGATCCTCATAATACCTCATTCTGTAGTTCAGTGTCCATTTATATCTGATTATGCATCTGTGAAGCGCCTTGGGTCGTTTTTCTACATGAAAGTCTTGATCAAGAAGTTTGCAGATGATATAAAAATTGACCGTGTGGTTGATAGTGAGGAGGAAAACTGTCGATTTACAGTTTGCATGTTAATATGCACAGAATCATCAAATTTGAGCCGAAGAAGATCATTAACAATGTCATTGTACCACATTTAGAATGGGAAACGCCAATGCAACTTGGCATGATGCAGTTGCATTCTCTTGCCAGTGAAGGCGCTGCATTGCCACTGCTGGTGGGAGGGTGTAATTGCAGCGTGACAAGTTACAGACGCGGTTCCCATTTCAAAAGCGGACTTGTGCTTTTTGGAACATAGGAATTCCAAAAGGAAAGAAAGACCAAGGTCCATCTAGTTGATCTTCTACTATCCTGGGTAGTCACATGATATAATGATAATGGAGTTGTTGACTTATCATGACAATCAATCTCTATCAATTAATCTACATCAGACCCAGGCATGAGGGGAGGGAAACCCCAGTGGTGGAGAGCTTCAGGAACCATAGGTCCAAAGTTACCTGTTCCTCCAAACCATGTTACACTAACCACATGTCATGTCCCATATCACTCTTATACTGGATCCTATATTTTCTGAAAGAAATCGATCCAACTGCTTCCACTGTCTCCCGAAGGGAATCTGTTCCACACATTGGCCACTCGCTCACTGAAATATTATTTCTGCAGATTAGTTTTGAATTTATCCCCTTCAAGTGCAGACCGTGCCCGCTGGTCCTACTGTTTTGGACAAGGTAGAATAGCTTGCCATGGGAATGTAATTGTAAACAATTTTACAACACCAAGTTATAGTCCAACGATTTTATTTGAAATCTACAATCTTTCGGAGGCTTCATCCTTCCTCTGGTAAATGTCAGGAACTCCTCGAAGCCTACGCATTTATAAATCACAGAACAATACATGGTGATTACAGACAGCCTTTGCAACTGCCCGTTGCCAAGGCAATCACCGTGTTCAGCCAGAGAGGTGTTACCAACAGAACCCCCGAATATACATTCAACAAAAAAAACAAACAGGAAAAAAAAACAGAGAGAGGCAGAAACATCCGGAAGGCACAGAAAGACAGCAAATGACCCGTTATATTAAAAACAGATAGATATTGTTCGCTGGTGGGCTTACGTGTCGCGTAACATGAACCCAAGATCCCGGTTGAGGCCGTCCTCATGGGTGCGGAACTTGGCTATCAATTTCTGCTCGACGATTTTGCGTTGTCGTGTGTCTCGAAGGCCGCCTTGGAGTACGCTTACCCGAAGGTCGGTGGCTGAATGTCCCTGACTGCTGAAGTGTTCCCCGACTGGGAGGGAACCCTCCTGTCTGGCGATTGTTGCACGGTGTCCGTTCATCCGTTGTCGCAGTGTCTGCATGGTCTCGCCAATGTACCATGCTCTGGGGCATCCTTTCCTGCAACGTATGAGGTGGACAATGTTGGCCGAGTCACAGGAGTATGAACCATGCACCTGGTGGGTGGTGTCCTCTCGTGTGATGGTGGTATCTGTGTCGATGATCTGGCATGTCTTGCAGAGGTTACCGTGGCAGGGTTGTGTGGCGTCGTGGACGCTGTTCTCCTGAAAGCTGGGTAATTTGCTGCGAACGATGGTCTGTTTGAGGTTGGGTGGCTGTTTAAAGGCGAGCAGTGGAGGTGTGGGGATGGCCATAGCGAGGTGTTCGTCGTCATTGATGACATGTTGAAGGCTGCGGAGAACATGGCGTAGTTTCTCCGCTCCGGGGAAGTACTGGACGACGAAGGGTACTCTGTTGGCTGCGTCCCGTGTTAGTCTTCTGAGGACGTCTATGCGATTTTTCGCTGTGGCCCGTCGGAACTGTCGATAGATGAGTCGAGCGTCATATCCCGTTCTTACCAGGGCGTCTTTCAGAGTCTGTAGGTGTCCATCGCGTTCCTCCTCGTCTGAGCAGACCCTGTGAATTCGCAGGGCCTGTCCACAGGGGATGGCCTCTTTGACGTGGTTAGGGTGGAAGCTGGAAAAGTGGAGCATCGTGAAGTTGTCCGTAGGCTTGCGGTAGAGTGAGGTGCTGAGGTGCCCGTCTTTGATGGAGATTCGTGTGTCCAAGAAAGAAACTGATTCTGAGGAGTAGTCCATGGTGAGCTTGATGGTGGGATGGAACTTGTTGATGTTGTCGTGTCGTCTCTTTAGTGATTCCTCACCGTGGGTCCATAGAAAGAAAATGTTGTCGATGTATCTGGTGTATAGCTTGAACTTGTAGTTCGGGCTAAAATGCATCCACGATTGGAGCCAGAGGAACATAAACAGTGGAAGAGAGGAGATTGGGGGAGAAAGGGCAAAGGATGGCAACGGATGGTCAAGGATAGAGATGCAGAGCAAAGGAGCTCCCCAGGGAGCAGCCAAACCTGGGCAGGATCTTAGCCTCAAGAATGTCCGGGTAATAGAGGAATAGGTGATCAATGTATCTTTACTATACCCCAGGTGATTGGTGAATGGGACAGAAATCCAGGCACCACAGTCACAAGGATGTATCTGCAGTTTTAGACTTACTTCCCATTGGTTTGAACTTCTCATCGAGGCGACTGCACGGAGTCACAGACAATGCCTCGCGCCTCTTTGTGGAAGGCGGCAGACACTTGTATTCCTGGTAAATTTGGAGGAAGATCATTTAAAATGGGATTAATCTGTCCGTCAGACTCATCTTCATGGACACAGAGGGCGGCTGGTGGGCGGTGACCAATGATGGGAGAATAATGGGCGGTCAGTGTGTGTCCCATTTCAAAGACAATCGTTCGTTCAAGAGGAAAACCATTCACCAGGGTTAAAATAAGTTACCATTGTTGGAAAATAACTGTGGTTCTATATGGGTTTTAGCATTAAACAATGATAATATAGCTTCGGAACATGGGAACATGAGGAGGCCATTCAGCCCCTCGAGCCTCTATTTTTTTTCTTTTCCAGTATTTATCCAATTCACTTTTGAGAGTTACTATTCAATCTGCTTTCACCATCCTTTCAGGCCGTGCATTCCACATCATTACAAAGATCTGCATTAAAACAATGTTTCTTCATGTCGCCTCTGGCTCTTTTGCCAATCACCTTAAATCTGTGCCCTCTCGTTACCGACCCATCTGCCAATGGAAACAGTTTCTCCTTGTTTATTCTCTCAAAATTGTTCATGATTTTCAATACCTCAATCAAATCTCCTCTTCACCTTCTCGGCTCGAAGGAGAACAATCCCACCTTCTCCAGTCTGTCCACATAACTGAAGTCCCTCATCCCTGGTACCATTTTCGTAAATCTCTTCTGCACCCTCTCTCAGGCCTTCACCTCCTTCCTCCTGTGTGGTGCACATAACTGAACACAATTGTCCAGCTGAGGCCTAACCAGTGTTTTATAAAGGTTTAGCTTAACTTCCTTGCGTTTGTACTCTATGCCTCTGTTAATAAAGCCCAGGATCCCATGTGCTTTTTCAACAGCCTTCTCAACTTGTCCTGCCATCGTCAAGGATTTGTGTACATAATCCCCAGGTCTCTCTGTTCCTGTACCCCCTTTAAAATTGTACCATTTCGATTATATTACCTCTCCTCATTCTTCCGAACAAAATGGATCACTTTACATTCTCTGCATTAAATTTTATCTGCCATGTGTCTGCCCATTTTACCAGTCTGACTCTGTCCTCCTGAAGTCTGTTACTATTCTCCACATTGCTTATTGCATTCCTGAGTTACGTATCATCCGCAAACTTTGAAATTATACCCTGTATACCTAAGTCCAGGCCATTAATGTAGATCACATAGAGCAATGGTCCTAACACCATCCCCTGGGGAACACCACTGCAAGCTCCCCTCCGTCCTGCAAAACAAGCGTTCACCACTACTCTCCGCTTTCTGACCATAAGCCAATATTGTATCCACAATGCCACTGTCCCTTTAATTCCATATGCTTCAATTTTGTCTATTAAGTGGTACTTCATGAAAAGCCTTTTGAAAGTGCATATTTACAACATCTACCACACTGCCCTTATCAACCCTTTCCATTACTTCATCAAAGAACTCAATCAAGTTAGTGAAACGTGATTTTCCGTTGACAAATCCGTGCTGACATTCACTTATTAGCCCATACTTTTCCAAGTGCAAATTAATTTTGTCCAGGATTATTGTCTCTAAAAGTTTCCCCACCACTGACGTTAGGCTGATTGGCCTGTAATTGCCGGGTTTATCCCTGTCCCCTTTATTGAACAGGGTTATAGCAATTGTGTTCCTCCAATATTCTGGCATTGCCGCATATCTAAGGAAGATTGTGGCCAGAGCCTCTGCAATTTCTACCCTGACTTCCCTCAGTCACATAGGATGGATCTGGTTCGGATCGGGTGATATTTCTATTTTGAGAGCTGCCAACCTTTCAAGTACCTCCTCTTTATCTATTTTTGCCCTATCTGATATCGCTACTACCTCCTCCTTTACTGCGACAGTGGCAGCATCCTCTTCTCTCTTGAAGACTGATGCGAAGCATTCATTTAGTACCTCAGCCATGCCCACTGCCTCCACAAGAAGATCTCCTTTTTGTCCCAAATCAGTCCCACGCTTCCTTTGACTGCCCTTTTACTCATTGTTTTATCAGCCCCAGGTATCCTTACTGACCATTGTATTATCAGCCCCAGGAATCCTTACTGACCATTGTATTATCAGCCCTTATGTATCGTGACTGACCATTGTATGATCAGCCCCCATGTATCCTCTCTGACCATTGTATTATCAGCCCCCATGTATCCGTCCTGACCACTTTATTATCAGACCCCATCTATTCTCACTTACAATTGTATTATCAGCATCAATGTATCCTTAATGACCATTGTATAATCAGCCCCCATTTATCCGTACTTACCATTGTATTATCAGTCCCATTTACCCTCATTGACCATTGTCTTATCAGACACCATATACCCTTATTTATCATTGTATTATTAGCACCCGTGTACCCACACAGACCACTGTATTATCAGTCCACAGGTAGCATTACTGACCATTGTATTATCAGTCCCATTTGAACTGAATGCCCATTGTATTATCAGCCCCATGGATCAACATTGGCCATTGTATGATGAGCCCCAAATATCCTTAATGTAGATTGTTTTATCAGACCCCGTTTATCCTTACTGACGAATGTATTATCAGCCCCATATATCCTTCCTGACCATTGTATTATCAGCTTACTGTATCTTTACTGACCAGAGTATTATCAGCCCCCATGTATCCTTACTGACCATTATATATTCAGCCCCACCTATCCTTCAGTACCATTGCATTATCAGCCCCATGTATCCTCACTGAACATTGTATTATCAGCCCAATGTATCCTCACTGAACATTGTATTATCAGCTCCATCTATCCTTAATGACCATTGTATTATCATCCTTCGGTATCCTTAGTTCCCATTGTATTGTCATCCTC
The DNA here is from genome assembly GCF_035084215.1 of Heptranchias perlo. Taxonomy (NCBI): domain Eukaryota; kingdom Metazoa; phylum Chordata; class Chondrichthyes; order Hexanchiformes; family Hexanchidae; genus Heptranchias; species Heptranchias perlo. The sequence continues at coordinate 4,963,606 of NW_027139581.1, read as the reverse complement.
TTGTATCCTTCCTCACTATTCTATCATCAGAGTCATGTATCCTTGAATTATCAGCCCCCATGTATCTTTACTGACCATTGTATTATCATCCTCCGGTATCCTTACTGACCGTTGTATTATCAGCCCCCATGTATCCTTACTGACCATTGTATTATCAGCCCCCATGTATCCTTACTGACCGTTGTATTATCAGCCCCCATATATCCTTACTGACCATTGTATTATCAGCCCCCATATATCCTTACTGACCATTGTATTATCAGAACCCGTGTATCCTTACTGACCATTGTATTATCAGCCCCCGTGTATCCTTACTGACCATTGTATTATCAGTCCCCATGTATCCTTACTGACCACTGTATTATCATCCTCCGGTATCCTTACTGACCATTGTATTTTCATCCTTCGGTATCCTTTGTTACCATTGTATTATCATCCTCTTGTATCCTTACTCACTGTTCCATTATCAGAGTCATGTATCCTTGAAGACCGTTGCATTATCATCCACCTGCATCCTTTCTGACCATTGTATAATCAGCCCCGTGTATGCTAACTGACCATTGTATTATCATTCTCCTGTATCCATACTGACAATTGTATTATCAGACCCCGTGTTTCCTTAATGACCATTGTATTATTATCGCTCATTTATCCGTACCTACCATTGTATTATCAGCCCCATTTATGCTTACTGACCATTGAATTATCAGCCCCATGTATCTTTACTGACCATTGTATTATCAGCCCTCATGTATCCTTACTGACCATTGTATTATCAGCCCCCATGTATCCTTACTGACCATTGTATTATCAGCCCCCATGTATCTTTACTGACCATTGTATTATCAGACCCCATGTATCCTTACTGACCATTGTATTATCAGCCCCCGTATACCCTTACTGACCATTGTATTATCCGCCCTCATATCCTTACTGACCATGACTTGATCTGCTTCTATCCATCCTTTTTTGTCTTTCGCACATTTGTTAAGTCCAACCCAGAAACTGATTTGAAAAATCCTGAAATTGCAGGCTGAATTCATATCACAGAATTAATCTGAACTCTGTCAGTAAAGCTGCTCTCTCTTCACATCAGTACTGTAAGACTGCGGGATTCATATTTTCTTCCTTCACGATGTTTTTTGAAGTAATATTTCGAATTATCGATACCATCACTTCATGTCAGTAAACTACTTGTTTAACCTTAATAGAGTGATGGAGTTAAGGGATTAATCTAACCTGTTTGTTCAGTGACTGTAATTAATGTCAGTCATTGTGTCGTTTAATTGTCTCACTGGAGAGTTCCCCCAATATATAAATAGGGACTGTTTTCAAGGCGTCACATCAGAGTGTTTGATGCGGCTCTGCCTCCAGGTCAAACAGTGATCATTGGATCTCAGAGATGATGAAAGAATGTTCTGGTATATTCCAACTGAACTTCGGATTTTGTGGGCAATTATTGATGTACAAAAGATTTACTATCCGCTCCTCGCTGCTGTTGGTGTTCCTAGTAAGTCATTATTTCAGCAAATCATTCTGTAAACCATGATTAACTGTATTTACTGTCCTTGTCCTTTAGACCCGGTTATTAATTGTATTCAGTGTAATCCTCTTGTTCAGTGTCTGGTAATGCACCTTGTTTCCTTCATGTAACATGTGAACAGTTGCCGATTCCCTGCTCCCAGACCAATGAACAGTCTGTCCTTTTCATTACTTTTCATCACTTTCTTCAACTGATAGTCATTTTTATAGGATTCAATGCTAATTTGACTGTTGGCTGTAAACAAGGAAGGTTGTTGGAGGATTCTCTTTATTGAACAGTTTGCCCTCTGCTCTCTGCACTGAACCCTAGTGTCGGATCAGAAATATGTGTTCACAGGCAACAGGAGTTTTAAGGTCTGCTGGTTATAGTTAATGACACTGATCTGTGGAAACCAGCGCTGACAGTCAGATCACCAATACACTCTGAAATATTGGACAATATCCAATAATGATTCAGCTCCAGGCAGCTGTCTTACTTTCAACCGTCTCTCGCTCTACCTTATGGTCACTGGTGGTGGATGGTCAGGACAGGCTTTAAACTATAGTATATATTCCAGTAAATTATTTATTCAGTTATGTTTGAGTTGATTTATTTCCACTGTTTTCATTTCGTCCCGTTCCCGTGGGCCACATTACAGGAGATCTCAGTGAGGTCCACATGGACTATCCAACATCTACTGTTGATGCGCATTGGGATATTTTACGATGTTAAAGGCGCTATATAAATGCAAATTGTTGTTGTTTGTTCCGTTATGTTTGAATTGATTTATTTCCTTTGGTTTTGATTTAATCCCATTCCTTCAGATCACTTTGAAATTCCCAACTGTTTCTCCTTTGACCCTCCATTCGCCACGGTACTTCTGCAGCTCAATCTCACCCTCACCTCCACCTTTGATACCCTTGACCCCAGTAAACCCCTTACTCTCTCTCACCCTGTTCGTTCTCCTTGGCACGACTTCCATCGTTGCTCCTTAAGGTCCAAGGGACGCAGATTTGAACACTTATGGCGCACATCTGGATAAGCCATTAATCGCCAGATCTCGCTCGACCTCATCAAGCACTATCGGAACCTGCTCTCCTCTGTTAAAACTGCTCACTATTCCAGGATCACCCTGGAATGCAAAGATGACCCGGCTTCTCTTCACTACAAACCGTCTTCTTAAACCCCTCTCCCCTGTCCCCTCCACCCTCACTTCCTTCAAGTGCGAGGAGCTCATGGATTTCTTTGTCACTAAGATTGAGATCATTCATTCAGCTGCCTCTGCCGCTTCTCTACCTTCCTCCAGTCCACCGAGCCAATCTTCCCGAAGGTCCCCGCCCCCCATCCCTAACCCTGAAGCCACATCTTTCTCTTGTTTCTCTTCTATCTCCCCTCATGCCCTCTCCGAGCTCATCTTGACCATGAAACCAATCTGCTGCTCCCTCGGCCCTTTTCCCACTGAACTGCTGACCACCCAACTTCCCTTCCTGATCCCCATGCTAGCTGATATTGTAAACGATTATAGGGCCTGGACAATAGTCAGTCAAAGATGTATGTTGTAGGTTCGTTAATCAAAGTGATTATTTAATGATTTACATAATTCTCACAAGCATCAAACAAATCAAACAATACATACAACCTTTAAACCAAGGATTTCAGCCTCAAGGCAGAAGATCGATCAGCTCTCTCTCTCTCTCACTTGTAGTTTTCTTCTTTTGTTGTTGGACGTCCTTCCTCCAGGCGAAGCTTCTTAAGGTTCCTCCAACGACATTAAAGAGTCTGCCACGATGTCCCATCTTTATATGATTTTGCCGGTTGTGGTGTGAGTAAAAGTTAAGAGAAGTCCCATTTTGGCCACTCACCCACGATTGCATTGATGATGGACTGTTGGCTGGGCCAATAAAAACCATGTGACCCCAGGTGCGGCCTTTCCACCGTGTGAAATCACCGAGTGAAACCACTGTGTGAACCCACCGTGTGAAATCACCGAGTGAAACCACCGTGTGAAAACACCGTGTGAAACCACCGAGTGAAACCACCGTGTGAAAACACCGTGTGAAATCACCGAGTGAAATCACCGTGTGAAACCACCGTGTGAATCCACCGTATGAAATCACCGAGTGAAACCACCGTATGAAATCACCGAGTGAAATCACCGTGTGAAACCACCGTGTGAAATCACCGAGTGAAATCACCGTGTGAAATCACCGAGTGAAACCACCGTGTGAAATCACCGAGTGAAATCACCGTGTGAAACCTCCGTGTGAAACCACCGTGTGAAATCACCGTGTGAAATCACCGAGTGAAATCACCGTGTGAAACCACCGTGTGAAACCACCGTATGAAATCACCGAGTGAAACCACCGTGTGAAATCACCGAGTGAAACCACCGTGTGAAATCACCGAGTGAAACCACCGTGTGAAATCACCGAGTGAAATCACCGTGTGAAATCACCGTGTGAAACCACCGAGTGAAACCACCGTGTGAAATCACCGAGTGAAATCACCGTGTGAAATCACCGTGTGAAACCACCGAGTGAAACCACCGTGTGAAATCACCGAGTGAAATCACCGTGTGAAATCTCCAACAGCCTTTTCCCCGTGTGAAACCAGGTGTAAGTAACTTGAATTGTCTTTCCCAAAGATTTCAAACTCTCTCAGCACTGTTTTTCCAAGTTGCTGTTTGTTGAGGTTCCTATCAGTTGTTTTGAGAACCAAAAGCCTGTTCGTAGCTTCTCGAAGTTTCTGCACATTGCTGCCTTTGCAGTTTAAACTTACTATGTCCGAATGTAATATCTAAAGGGGCAAAGTTAACTCTTTCCTTCCCGGTTCTCTTTTGTCTGATTCTGTCACCTTCCTTTCAAATCTGCCGTCATCATCCCATGCTCAAAAAAACCATCCATGACCCCTCTGTCCTTGCAAATTACCGCCCCCGTCTCCAACCTCCCTTTCCTCTCCTGAAACTTGTTGTCACCTCCCAAATGCATGCCTTTCTTGCCTGAAACTGCACCAGTAACCTCTCCAATCAGGTTCCCGCCCCTGCAACAGCGCGGAATCGGGCCGAATCAAAGTCACAGATCACATCCTATGTGACTGACCGTGGTCAACTATCCCTCTTCATCCTTTGACACGGGTGACCACACCATACACCTCAAACGCCTCTCATCCGTTGTCCAACAGGGTGGGACTGCCCTCGCCTGGTTCCATTCCTATCCATCCAGGCTTCTTCAGGGAATCTCCTCGATCGGCATATCTTCCCGCTCCCGCACCGTTATCTCTGGTGTCCCCCAACGAACAATCCTCCTATTTCACATCTGCAAGCTTCCCCTCGGCGACATCCTCCGATAGCACACTGTCAGATTCCACGTGGACACTCACACCCAGCAGTACCTCAGCACCGCCTCTCCCGGCCCCTTCACTGCCTCTGATTTGTCAGACTGCTTGTCCGACGTCCAGTCCTGGATCAGCAGAAATTTCGGCCATTTAAACATTGCGAAGACTGAAGCCAATGTCTTCGGCCCCTATCACATATTCCGTTCCCTCGCTATTGATTCCATCTCCCTCCCTGGTCACAGTCTGAGGCTGAACCGGACCAGTAGGCGTTCTATTTGACCCTGAGCTGAGCTTCTGACCCCATATTCTCTCCATCACCAAGATCACGGACTTCCACCTCCCGAACATCGCCTGTCTCTGCCGCAGCCTCAGCCCATCTTCCGCTGAAATCCTGATCCATGGTTTTGTTACCTCCAGACTCGACTATTCCAAAGCTCTTCTGACTGGCCTTCCACCCACCACCCTCCATAAACTGGAGCACATCCAAAACTCTTCTGCCTGTATCCGAACTCGCACCAAAGTCCCGTTCACCCATCACCCCTGTGCTTGCTGACCAACATTGGCTCCCGGTCCAGTAGGCGTTCTACTTCATCTCCGAACACAAGGTCACTGAGGCCATTGTAATTTCCAACTGCAGACCAACGACAGGCCCTGGATTGGAGCTGGGGCCTGCTGGTGGTTTTGGTTTCCTTCTACACCGGGGCGGTCCTTAACAACAAACCCTCTCCGCAGCAGAAAGTTATTTTACAAGGAAAGTACATAAGAACATAAGAAATAGGGGCAGGAGTTGACCATCCGGCCCCTCGAGCCTGCTCCGCCATTCAAGAAGATCATGGCTGATCTTCGACCTCAAATCCACTCGTAATTAGATTCTGTCCCTGGATTCAATAATAACGCTCAAGATTTCACCCTGAATTCGACCAGGCTGCTGCTTTTGCTCTCAGTCTGAAGCAGAATTCCCTGTTTTTCTCTTCCTTGCAGTGAACATAGTGACGATTGTGATTCTCTCTCGAGGAAGGTGCGGTCTCTCCAAATGTGTCACCCGTTACCTGGTGTCCATGGCAGCGGCGGATCTACTGGTCGTTATCATTGATCTGCTATTAAGACAGATTCCCATTCTTTATTCGGCTCAGTTTCAGTTCATGTGGGCCTTTAAAGTGTGTAATATTCACGCCGTTCTGCTTTACGCAGCCACAGACTGTTCTGTCTGGTTCACTGTCACTTTCACCTTTGATCGATTTGTGGCCATTTGTTGCCAGAAGCTGAAAACAAAATATTGCACCGAGAAAACGGCGGCTGTGATTCTGGGAACAGTGAGTGTGCTGTTCTGTGTGAAGAACACTTTCTGGTACTTCATGCTTGGAGGTGAATATTGGATTGGTAATTCTCCCAGGTTTTGTTTTGTATCAGATTATGTTATTTACTCGCAGGTGTGGACAATAATTGAATTCCTTCATTTTATTGTAACCCCATTTGTTCCATTTGTTCTGATTCTGCTGCTCAATGCTTTAACCGTCAGACACATTTTAGTGTCGAGCAGAGTCCGCAGGAGACTCCGGGCCCACAGCAGTGGGGAGAGTCCCAGTGACCCAGAGATGGAGAAGAGAAGGAAATCCATCATTTTACTGTTTGTGATATCGGCGAATTTGATCCTGTTATGGGCGGTGTTTCTGTTGTATTTTGTATGCAACCGATTGTATCTGTTGCGCTTTATTCCTGTGTATCTACCTGAATTTTTACAAGAACTGGGATTTATGCTCCAGCTCCTGAGTTGCTGCACCAACACGTGTATTTATGCCGTGACCCAGACTAAATTCAGAGAGGAGTTGAAGAATGTGGTGAAATATCCCTTGACTGGAATTGTTAAATTCATTAAATAATGAGAAGACTTTCCATCATCACAAGGTGTTGGTCTGGTTTTCTGCCCAATCTTCTTATCTCTGTGATACAAAGACAGTGAGGCCGGTTTTCATCTTTCACCGCCCTGATTCAGTGACTAACAGGAACGGTAGATGTGGGGAAGTCCGCGGAGTTCAGTCCCGCTTGATTCCTGCTGGTTTTTAGCCCCGTTAAGTCCTCTGGTGCGGCCTGGGGTGGGTGTATGAAGCTCCCGTCCGCCAGGCTCTTGTTTCATGTGTTTAACCAAAGCGGGCGGGGCGAGGCACACATGCAGCCCATGGTGTGAGGACCAGAGAATCATCTTTTAATTATCATTTCACTTCTCTTTAGGAACAGAGGAACAGGAGGAGGCCATTCAGCCCCTCGAGCCTATTCCTCCATTCAATTCGATCATGGCTGATCTGTACCTTAACTCAATTTACCCCCTTGGTTTTGTAACCCTGAATACCCTCGCCCAACAAAAATCTATCAATCTCAGTTTTGTAATTTTCCATTGAACCCCGGCATCAACAGCTTTTGGGGGAGAGGGTTCCAGATGTCCACTCCCTTTGTGTGAAGAAATGCTTCCTGACATCACCCCTGAACCTCTCATTTTAAGATTATGCTCCCTTGTCATGGACTAGCCCACCAGAAGAAATAGTTTCTCTCCATCTCCCCTATCAAATCCTTTAATCATCTTAAACATCAATTAGATCACCCCTTAATCTTCTATATTCAAGGGAATACAAGCCTAGTCTATGCAACCTGTCCTCATCATTTAACCGTTTAACCCCGATAACAATCTGGTGAATCTGCGCTGCACCCCCTCCGAGGCCAAATATCCTTCCTGAGATGCGGTGCCCAGAACTGAACGCAGTCTCCAGCTGGGGTCTGACCAGAGCTCTGTACAACTGGAACATAACTTCCACCCTTTTGTATTCCAGCCTTTTGTGATCAGGCCCAACGTTCCATTCGTCTTTTCAATTAGTTTTTGTACCTGTCCATCAGCATTTAATGATTTCTGTACTTGGACCCCTAAATCTCGCGGCACTTCCACAGTTCCCAGATTTTCGCCATTTAGAAAATACCCTGATCTATCTGTCTTGGGACCAAAGCGGATGACCTCACACTTTCCCCCTTTGAACTCCATCTGTCACAGTTTTGCCCATTCACTTAATCTATCAATGTCCCTTTGCAACTATCTGCTCCCATCGACAATATTTATTGTGCTACCGAACTTGATGTCGTCAGTAAACTAAGATATACGGCTGTGTATTCCTTCATCCAAGTCATTTATAAATACAGTGAAAAGCCGCGGTCCCAGTACAGTTCACTGGGGACACCACTAGTCACATCCTGCTGATTGGAGTACAGACTCATTAAACCTACTCCCTGTCTCCTAACTCCGAACCAATTCCCTGTCCAAGCCAATAGATTGCCTCCAATCCCATGCACTCTCGATTTTATTAACAGACTCTTATGTGGAACCTTATCGAACGTCTTCTGAAAGTCCATATAAATAACATCCAGAGACACGCCATTGCCGACCACATTAATGACCTCCTCAAAAAATTTAACGACGGGTTCATTCGACATGACTTAACCTTTACAAATCCATGCTGCTCTCTCTGATCAGCTCCAATTTCTCCAGATGCTCAGTCACTCTGTCCCTAATAACAGATTCCACCAACTCCCCCACAATTGATGACAGACGAATGATTTTATGATTTCCTGCTTCATCTCTACTGAATTGAAAACTATTTGAACAATGCGTTGATATACAGGGAATAAAGTGGTGATGTACCGGGTATAAAATGGTGATGTACAGGGTATAAAGTGCTGATGTACAGGGTATAAAGTGGTGATGTACAGAGTATAATGTCGTCATGTACAGGGTATAAAGTGGTGATGTACAGGGTATAAAGTAGTGATGTACAGGGTATAAAGTGGTGATGTACAGGGTATTAAGTGGTGATGGACAGGGTATCAAGTGGAGATGTACAGGGTATAAAGTGGTGATGTACAGGGGAGAAAGTGGTGATGGACACGGTATAAAGTGGTGATGTACAGGGTATAAAGTGGTGATGTACAGGGTGTAAAGTGGTGATATACAGAGTATAAAGTGGTGATGTACACGGTATAAAGTGGTGATGTACAGGGTATAAATTTGTGATGTACAAGATATAAAGTGGTGATGTACAGGGTATAAAGTGGTGATATACAGGGTATAAAGTGGTGATGCACAGGGTATAAATTCGTGATGTACAGGGTATAAAGTGGTGATGTAGAGGGTATAAAGCGGTGATGGACAGGGTATAAAGTGGTGATGTACAGGGGAGAAAGTGGTGATGGACTCGGTATAAAGTGGTGATGTACCGGGTATAAAGTGGTGATGTACAGGGGAGAAATTGGTGATGGACAGGGTATAAAGTGGTTATGTAGAGGGTATAAAGTGGTGATGTAGAGGGTATAAAGTGGTGATGTTCACGGTATAAAGTGGTGATGTACAGGGTATAAAGTGGTGATGTACAGGGTATAAAGTGGTGATATACAGGGTATAAAGAGGTGATGTACAGAGTATAAAGTGGTGATGTACAGGGTATAAAGTGGTGATGTACAGGGGAGAAATTGGTGATGGACAGGGTATAAATTGGTCATGTGGAGGGGAGAAATTGGTGATGTACCGGGTATAAAGTGGTCATGTACAGGGGAGAAATTGGTGATGTGCAGGGTATAAAGTGGTCATGTGCAGGGGAGAAATTGGTGATGTACAGGGTATAAAGTGGTGATGTACAGGGGAGAAAGTGGTGATGTACAGGGTATAAAGTGGTGATGTATCCGGTATAAAGTGGTGATGTACATGGTATAAAGTGGTGATGTACAGGGTATAAAGTGGTGATGTATCCGGTATAATGTGGTGATGTACAGGGTACAAAGTGGTGATGTACCGGGTATAAAGTGATGATGTACCGGGTATAAAGTGGTGATGTACAGGGGAGAAATTGTTGATGGACAGGGTATTAAGTGGTGATGTGTAGGACATAAAGTGGTGATAAGATCATATGAGACAGGAGCAGGAGTAGGCCATTCGGCCCCTCGAGCCTGCTCCGCCATTCAATGAGATCATGGTGATCGGATTTTTCCCTTAACTCCACTTTCCCGCCCTTTCCCCATATCCTTTGACTCCCTGGCTGATCAAAAAATTGTCTAACTCAGCCTTGAATGTATTCAATGACTCAGCCTCCACAGCTTTTTGGGGTAAAGAATTCCAAAGATTCAAGACCCTCTGGGAGAAGAAATTCCTCCTCATTTCCATCTTAAACGGGCGAACCCTTATTCTGGGACGATGCCCCCCAGTTTTAGATTCCCCCATGAGGGGTAACATCCTCTCAGCATCTACCCTATTGAGTCCCTCAGAATCTTCTCTGTTCCAATAAGATCTCCTCTCATTCTTCCAATCTTCAATGAGTGTGGACCCAACCTGTTCAACCTTTCCTCAAAAGGCAACCCTTACATGCCCGGAATCAACCTAGTGAACCTTCTCTGAACTGCCTCAAATGCAGGTATGTCCTTCCTTAAATAAGGGCACCAGAACTGTACGCTGTGCCCCAGGTCTGGTCTCTCCAGCACCCTGTGAGGTTGTCGAATGACTTCCCTGCTTTTATACTCCATCCCCCTAGAAATAAAGGCCAATATTCCATTTGCCTTCCGGATTACCTGCTGCACCTGTATGTTGACTTATTGTGTTTAATGTACGAGGACACCCAGATCCCTCTGTATGCAGCAATTTGTAGTATTTCTCCATTCAAATAATATTATGTTTTTTTTATTTTTCCTCCCAAAGTGGATGAATTCACATTTTCCCACCTTATATTCAATCTGCCTAATTTTTGCCCATTCACTTAACCCGTCAATATCCCTTGGCTGACACGTTGTGTCCTCATCCCAACTTGCTTTTCCACCTATCTTTGTATCATCAGCAAATTTGGACACAAGACACTCTGTTCCTTCATCCAAGTCATTGATAGATATTGTAAATAGTTGAGGCCCCAGCACTGATCCCTGCGGCACCCCACTAGTTACAGATTGCCATTTTGAAAATGACCCTTTTATCCCGACTCTTTGTTTTCTGTTAATTAGCCAATCTTCTATCCATGCCAGTATATTACCACCAACACCATGAGCTCTTATCTTGTGCAGTAACCTTTTTTGTTGCACCTTATCTAATGCTTTTTGGAAATCCAAATATACTGCATCCATTGGTTCCCCTTTATCTACTCTGCCCGTTACTTCCTCAAAGAACTCCAATAAATTTGTCACACATGACTTCCCCTTCATAAGACCGTGTTGACTCTCCTTGACTGTATTATGATTCTCCAAATGTCCTGCTACTACTTCCTTAATAATGGATTCTAGCATTTTCCCAAAAACAGATGTTAGGCTAACTGGTCTGTAGTTACCTGCTTTCTGTCTCACTCCCTTCTTGAATAAGGGTGTTACGTTTGCGGTTTTCCAATCCGCTGGGACCTTGCCAGAATCAAGTGAATTCTGGAAGAATACAAACAATTCATCCACGATCTCTGTATCCACTTCCTTTCAGACACTCGGATGAAAGCCATCAGGTCCAGGGGACTTGTCAGCATTTAGACCCATTCGTTTACCTCGCACTTTTTCTACAGTGATAGTGATTGTTTGAGGTTCCTCCCTCCCCTTTGCCCCTTGATTTTCTATTATTATTGGTCGGTTATTAGTGTCTTCTATTGTGAAGACTGATACAAAATAAATGTTCAATTTCTGTGCCATTTCCTTGTTTTCCATTATTATTCTCCCAGTCTCATCCTCTAAGGGACCAATGTTTACTTTCGCTACCCTCTTCCTTTTTTTTACTTGCAGAAGCTTTTACTGTCAGTTTTTATATTTCTTGCTAGTTTATTCTCATCATTTATTTTCTCCCTCTGTATTATTATTTTCGTCATCCTTTGCTTGTTTTTAAATCTTTCCCAGTCTTTATGCTTATCAGTAATCTTTGCCATGTTGTATGCTTTTTCTTTCATCCTGATACCAACCTTTACTTCCTTAGTTAGCCATGGTTGGTTCATTCTTTTTGTGGAGTCTTTCCTCGCACAGGGACATATGTTGTTGCGAGTTATAAAATACCTCTTTCAATGTTTGCCACTGCTTATGCACCATCATACCATCTAATCTGTTCACCCAGTCGACTTCAGTCAGTTCCGCCCTCATTCCTTTGTAATTGCCCTTATTTAAGTTTAATACAGTAGTTTCAGACCCAAGATCCTCGCTCTCAAACTGGATGTGAAATTCTGTCATGTTATGATCGCTGCTTCCCAAGGGTTCCTTTACTTTCAGATCATTAATTAATCCTGTTTCGTTACCCATTACCAGATCCAAAATGGCCTGTTCCCTGGTTGGTTCCTCGACGTATTGGTCTAAGAAACAGTCCATAATACACTCTACGAGCTCCTCTTCAGGGCTATTTTTTTCCAATATGTTTTGTCCAATCTAAGTGAATGTTAAAATCGCTCATGATTATTGCATTACCTTTTTTTACAAGCCCCCCTTCTTTTCTGATTTATATTTTGCCCTACAGTGTAGCTACTGTTAGGGGCCTATATATTACTCCCACCAGTGATTTCTTTCCCTTGCTATTTCTTACCTCCACCCAAATTGATTCGACATCTTGATCTTCTGAGCCAAGATCATTTCTCACTATTATACCAATTTCATCCTTTATTAACAGAGCTACCCCACCACCTTTATCTTTTTTCCGATCCTTCCGAAATGTTAAATAACCCTGAATATTGAGCTCCCAAACTTGGTCACCTTGCAACCACGTCACTGTAACGGCCACGAGATCATACCCATTTGTTTCTATTTGTGTCGTCAATTCATCGATCTGATTACGAATGCTGCTCGCATTCAGATAAAGAACCTTTAATTTTGTCTTTTTACCATTCTTTCCTACCCCGGTCCCATTTGCTGCTGCACTCTTATGTTTGTACGCTCTGTCCCTTCCTGACACACTCTGTTTATCATTACCCCCATCACTTTCCTGTCATACTTCCTTGTCTTTTCTCTTTATCATTCTAAACTTCGCCCCACCTGCGTTCTCCGCCCGTCTATTTAGCTTAAAGCCTTCTCTACCGTGTAAGGGGTTTCTTTTTTACTGTTTCTCGGGCTTATAATAGGTCAGCCAGTTATGTTTCCCTGAGCTGCCCTGCCCGCAGTGCGGTTGCGAATCGCTTACACTTCCTGATTCTGAGCTGAGGACTTATCGAGTGGTAACAAAGACAGACAAACAGACCAGTGGATTGGTACAAGGAAAACCAATGTTTATTAATAAGAAAACTAAAACTACAAAGTAAATAGTATAATACAGAAGATGAAAAGAAATTGCAATGGATGTAATACAGTTTTACGCTAAACGGGTTGGAAGAAACGGACACATCGAGGGAAAATTCTAAAATCACAAGTTTAGCAATATCCCCTTTAACCCCCACCCTTATACTTATGCTAGGTTGTCTTGTGGCGGCCAGAAAATTAATGCTCACCGGTGAAAACAGATGAAAAGGCCTGGCCTCTGATGCTCTGCTGTTGCCGTCGACATGTAATTGCGAGGTTTACTGAATGGCCTTCCTTCTTAGTTGCTAGCAGACAGCAGGACCCCGAGCCAGGAGACGAAGAGAAAGAGAAAGAGAGAGATACTGGGCAGCCCCAGTTATACCCTCTTGGCAACAGGTCTTTTTTCATACCTCATCAGCTTCCTTCATTGTTTGATTTAAGCAAGAAACGTAAGACAAAGGACCCCATCTCTGGCCCATTTACATTAATGGCCAATTCCTGTATTTCTGAGTTCCATAACTGCTTTACCATTGTTCCGAATGTACCTTGATGGTTCACCTTTTGTCCTGCAATCACGTCCTGCTCGAATTTTGATGTGTTGGCCGGCCATGTTGATAGCTTGCCTCAGGGCTAGAATGCAGCTGCATTATTTAAAGAAACCTGTCTGAAACACGAAGCCTGCCGAGTTGTTGAGAATGCAATTTCAAATCTGCCGGTCCTCGGCCATGTGTCTGACTGCAGCCATTTTGAGAGACCTTGGATTTTTTAAAACAGTCACACCAGGGTTTCTTTAATAACTCCAATAAATCTTCGGGGTGGGGGGAACATGTAAAATTTTGCGAATCCCTTCAACCGCCCTAATTATTCGGTTTGCCAGAACACTGGTCCCAGCATGGTTCAGGTGAAGACCATCCCAACGGAACAGCTCCCTCTTTCCCCAGTACTGGTGACAGTGCCCCATGAATCGAAACCCACTTAGAGTCATAGAGTCATAGAGTTATACAGCACGGATAGAGGCCCTTCGGCCCATCGTGTCCGCGCCGGCCATCAGCCCTGTCTACTCTAATCCCATATTCCAGCATTTGTTCCGTCGCCTTGTATGCTATGGCATTTCAAGTGCTCATCCAAATGCTTCTTGAATGTTGTGAGGGTTCCTGCCTCCACAACCCTTTCAGACAGTGAGTTCCAGTGAGTTCTCCCACATCAATCATTGAGCCACGCATTCATCTCTCTGATCTGATTTACCCTGTGCCAATTTGCTCGTGGCTCAGGTCATAAACCGGAGATTATCACCTCTATGGTTCTGCTTTTTAATTTGGTCCCTCGCTGCTCAAATTCCCTCAGCAGAACCTCTTTCTTAGTCCTACCTATGTCGTTGGTACCGACGTGGACCACGACAACTGGATCCGCCCCCTCCCACTCCAAGTTTCTCTCCAGCACTGAGGAGATGTCCTTAACCCTGGCACCGGGTAGGCAACACAGCCTTCGGGACTCTCGCTCTTGGCTGCAGAGAACAGTGTCTATCCCTCTAACTATACTGTCGTCTACTACAACCACATTCCATTTTACTCCTTCACTTGAATTGTCCCCTGAACCACGGTGCCGTGGCCAGTTTGCTCATCCTCCCTCCAGTCCCTGCACTCGTCCTGCAAGAACCTCGTATCTACTGGACAAGCAGAGGCTGAGGCTCCTGCAATGCTACCTCCTGGATCCCCGTACCCGGCTCACTCGCAGTCACACCCTCCTGTCCCTGACCACGTGCCAATTCTACAGTATTAAGACTAAGGGGCGTGACTGCCTCCTGGATCAAAGTGTCCAGGTAACGTTCTCCATCCCTGATGCATCGCAATGTCTGCATCTCGGACTCCAGCTCCTCAACTCGGAGCCGAAGATCCTCGAGCTGCAGATACTTACCGCAGATGTAGTCGCCCTGGACAAAACTGTCCAGTAGCTCCAACATATTGCAGCTGCAACACATCTCCTGCCCTGTCATAACTATTTTATTTATTTAATTGATTACTACACTGCCCATCAAATTATTTTTAGGTTGAACCAAGTACTGGCCTTGTTTAATTTATTAAATTAAGTTTATTTTTTTTAAATGCAGTTTTATGCTGTAAGTTACTGAGCCCACAGTCCTACGAAAGAAGAAAACATCAGAGATACTCACCACCAACCACCGAACTGTCTTACCTGGGACATCACACTGCAGTTTGGTTTTGTTGTTGCTGTGACTCGCTCTTGGTCCGCTCCGCTCCGCTCTCCTCTCCGATCTCGGTCCGCCCCTCTCCGCTTTTGATCCGCTCCTCTCCGCTCCTCTCCGCACTTGATCCGCTTCTCTCCGCTCACGGTCCGCTCCTCTCCGCTCTCGGTCCGCTCCTCTCGGCTCTCGATCCGCTCCTCTCTGCTCTCGGTCCGCTCCTCCCCGCTATCGATCCGCTCCTCTCCGCTCTCGGTCCGCTCCTCTCGGCTCTCGATCCGCTCCTCTCTGCTCTCGGTCCGCTCCTCCCCGCTATCGATCCGCTCCTCTCCGCTCTCGGTCCGCTCCTCTCCGCTCTCGGTCCGCTCCTCTCCGCTCTCGTTCCGCTCCTCTCCGCTCTGGGTCCGCTCCTCTCCGCTCTCGGTCCGCTCCTCTCCGCTCTCGGTCCGCTCCTCTCCGCTCTCGGTCCGCTTCTCTCCGTTCTCGGTCCGCTCCTCTCCGCTCTCGGTCCGCTCCTCTCGGCTCTCGATCCGCTCCTCCCAGCTCTCGGTCCGCTCCTCCCCGCTATCGGTCCGCTCCTCTCCGCTCTCGGTCCGCTCCTCTCCGCTCTGGGTCCGCTCCTCTCCGCTCTCGGTCCGCTCCTCTCCCCTCTCGGTCCGCTTCTCTCCGTTCTCGGTCCGCTCCACTCCGCTCTCGGTCCGCTCCTCTCCCCTCTCGGTCCGCTCTCGGTCCGCTCCTCTCCCCTCTCGGCACGCTCCTCTCTGCGCTCGGCACGCTCCTCTCTGCTCTCGGTCCGCCCCTCTCTGCTCTCGGTCTGCTCCCTTCGCTCTCGGTCCGCTCCTCTCCACCCTCGGTCCGCTCCTCTCCGCTGTCGGTACGCTCCTCTCCGCTCTCGGCACGCCCCTCTCCGCTGACTAATCAAATGCACCTCACCCCTTACTGCACTGAATCCCCTCACTCACCAAATTCCCAATTATAGACTCTGTCGAAACCAGACTCCGTCGATAGCTGCTACTCCGTGCTCCATCACTCTAACTTGTGGTCAGGATTGAGGATTGGGGTTAGTGATTCTGGCTGATGGTCAGGATTGAGGATTGGGGTTAGTGGTTCGGGCTGGTTGTTAGTATTTATGTGGCTGGTCCAGTTAAGTTTCTGGTCAATGGTTTCCCCCAGGATGTTGATGGTGGGGGATTCGGCGATGGTAATGCCGTTGAATGTGAAGGGGAGGTGGTTAGACTCTCTCTTGTTCGAGATTGTGATTGTCTGGCACATGTCTGGCGCGAATATGACTTGCCCCTTATCAACCCAAACCTGGATATTGCCCAGGTCTTGCTGCATGCGGGCTCGGATTGCTTCATTTATCTGAGGGGTTGCGAATGGAACTGAACACTGTGCAATCATCAGCGAACATCCCCACTTCTGACCTTATGATGGAGGGAAGATCATTGGAATAAAGAAGGATAAGGGGGATGATCCTGTCTCTTTCATTCTGGTTTACAGATGTGTTTTGTATTCAGCGTACTGTCTCTTTAAAAAGCCGGATGAACGTTACTGCCCCTTTTAAAAAGCCATGAGAAACATTACCGTGCTTTTAAAAAGCCAGTTGACTGTCACTGTCCCTTTAAAAAGCCTGATGAATGTTACCGTCTTTTTAAAAAGCCTGATGCATGTTACTGTCCCTTTAAAAAGCCTGATGAATGTTACCGTTTTTTAAAAAGCCTGATGCATGTTACTGTCCCTTTAAAAAGCCTGATGAATGTTACCGTCTTTTTAAAAAGCCTGATGCATGTTACTGTCCCTTCAAAAAGCCTGATGAATGTTTTCCCACCTGTTTGCACTCACGACATTGTGTTCTTTTTATTTTTATTTATTAACTACACTGTGTTATTCACCCATTACTCCCCCCTCTCTGTCCTGAATTGATCCATTTGTTTGAAGCCACAACAGAAAGGGCCAGATTTCTCCTGGAGTTTGATTTCAATCAGGTTTAAAAATGTTGCAGAGTTTCAGCCAATGAGGGAGATCCGGGCTCAGCCCCGCCCACTCGGTGCCGCAAGTCCCGCCCCTCACTCACTCCCATTGGTTGGAGGACCCGGACCCGCTCGGTCCTCCAGCCCCGCCCCCGATCTTCCTATTGGTCGGGAGCTCCCGTCAATCACCCGGGCAGTGTGAGCTGAGCATGCGCTGCGGGCGGATGGCGACTGAGGGAGAGGCGGAGGGGAAAGAGCTGGAGAGAGCGGGTTAATAAAGGGCTGGGATCGCAGGGCCCAGAAACACCGAGTGCAGGGCCCAGGACCCGAGAGAAAACAGGTGGCATTACCCCCCCTCCATTATCCCCCCTCCGTTATCCCCCCTCCATTATCCCCCCCTCCACTCTCCCCCCTCCATTCTCCCCCCTTTCCCCCGTTCGTGACCCGTCGGTTCAAGCGGAAACGCAGCAAGCGGCCCGTGGGCCCCGCGCATGCGCCAAACTGCAGGACTGTCAGGGAGCGTCTGTAAACGATGAGAAACGGTGACCATGAAGGAGCGTCTGCAAATGAAGGAGAAAAAGTGATGGGGTCAGGGAGTGTCTGTAAATAAAGGAGAAATGGTGATGATCTGGGAGTGTCTGCAATTGAAGGTGAAATCATGATGCATCAGGCAGCGTCTGTAAATGAAAGAAAAATAACAATGTGTCAAGGAGCATTTGTATCGAAGGAGCAATCATGATGGGTCAGGGAGCGTCTTTAAATGATGGAGAAATCATGTTGGAGCAGGCAGCTTCCGTAAATGAAGGAGAAATCATGCGTCAGGGATCGTCTATAAACGAAGAGAAATGGAGACGAGTCAAGGGGTGTTAGAGAATCATACTTACCTATTTAACACGCAGGCTAAAAATCAACATAACAAAAATATAAAGACAAATCATCAGCAATATTACATCAGCGCTTTTCATCAGTTCACTTCAAGGCAGTTTGCAAAGCTCTGTTGCCAGTCTGATTAACCCTTTTCTTAAAGAGAGACAACTCCTGCTACTTCCCCCTCGACCATGTCCCCACCACTGAAGATCATCAATTCTCAGAACGTTACTGACCTCATCTCTTCAGGAGGAGAAACCAGTCATTACAGAAATTAACCCAGCCAGAGGATTCACTTAGTCATGCCACCTGCTGATTCACCAGCGAGTTCACACTGGGGAGAGGCCGTTCACCTGCGCAGAGTGTGGGAAGGGATTCATTCAGCCAGCCGCCCTGCTGATTCACCAGCGAGTTCACACTGGGGAGAGGCCGTTCACCTGCTCTGTGTGTGGGAAGGTATTCACTCAGTCATCCAACATGCAGTCACACCAGCGAGTTCACATGTTACCACAGGGGTTGGATTCTGCTGTTCATCACATCCAGGATTGAACAATGTTCATTCTGACAGTTGGGATTGGTTTCTGATGATAACCCCTATAACTGGGCTGGAGTTTAATGTTCTGTATCAGTCTCAAATAAATCAGCTTTCTTTTAAATACAGTGTACCATTGTTTAAAAAGGGAGAAAGGGATAGACTGAGTAATTACAGGCCAGTCAGCCTCACCTCGGTGGTGGGCAAATGATTGCAAACAATTCTGAGGGAAAATATTAATTGTCATTTAGAAAGTCACGGATTAATCAAGGACAGTCAGCATGGATTTGTTAAGGGAATGTCGTGTCTGACTAATTTGATTGACTCTTTTGAGGAGGTAACGAGGAGGGTCGATGAGGGCAACGCGTTTGATGTCGTATCCATGGATTTTAGCAAGTCTTCTGACAAGGTCCCACATGGCAGACTGGTCAAAAAAGTAAAATCCCTTGGGATCAAAGGGAAAGTGGCCAGTCGGATCCAAAATTGGCTCAGTGGCAGGAAGCAAAGGGTGATGGTTGACGGATCTTTTTGCAACTGGAAGGCTGTTTCCAGTGGGGTTCCTCAAGGCTCAGTACCAGGTGCCTTGCTTTTTGTGGTATATATTAATGATTTGCACTTGAATGTGGAGGACTTGATCAAGAAGTTTGCAGACGATACATAAATTGGCCGTGTGGTTGGGAGTGAGGAGGAAAGCTGTAGACTGCAGGAAGATATCAATGGGCTGGTCAGGTGGGCAGAAAAGTGGCAAATGGAATTCAATCCAGAGAAGTGTGAGGTAATGCAATTGGGGAGGGCAAACAAGGCAAGCATCTGTCCATGACGGTATTGGTAGGAGTGACCACCGCACAGTCCTTGTGGAACCAAGTCCCGTCTTCACACTGAGGACACCATCCAACGTGTTGTGTGGCACTGCCATCGTGCTAAATGGAATAGATTCAGAACAGATCGAGCAGCTCAAAACTGGGCATCCATGAGGCGCTGTGAGCCATCAGCAGCAGCAGAATTGTAATCCAACACAATCTGTAACCTCATGGCGCGGCATATTCCTCACTCGTGTGCACATACGAATTAAGAGCAGGAATAGGCCATTCGGCCCCTCGAGCCTCCTCTGTCATTTGATAAGATCATGGCTGATCTGATTGTGACATCAACCCTACTTTCCCGTCTACCTTCTGTAACATTTGACTCCCTTCATAATCAGGAATCTATCTAACACAGCCTTTAAAATATTCAATGACCCTGCCTCCCCCGCTCTCTGCGGAAGGGAGTTCCACAGACTCACGACCTGCAGGGAAATAAATTCTCCTCATCTCCATCTTAAATGGGAGACCCCTTATTTTTAAACTGTGGCCCCTAGTTCTAGTCTCTCCCACAAGGGGAAACATCCTTTCAGCATCTATCCCTTCTAGTCCCCTCAGGATCTTATATGTTTCAATAAGATCACCTCTCATCCTTCTAATCTCCAAAGTATAAAGGCCCAACTTGTCCAACCTTTCCTCATAAGATAACCCCCTCATCCCAGGAATCAGTCGAGTGAACCTGCTCTGAACCGCCTCCAAAGCAATTATGTCCTTTCTTAAATAAGGAGACCAAAACTGCACACAGTATTCTAGATGTGGTCTCACCAATGCCCTGAACAACTGTAGTAAAACATTTCCACTTTTATATTCCATTCCCCTTGTAGTAAATGACAACATTCCATTTGCCTTCCTAATCACTTCTTGTACCTGCATACCAAATTTCTGTGATTCATGTATTACGATACCCAGATCCCTCTGTATTTCAGAGTTCTGCAATCTCCCTCCATTTAAATAATATACTGCTTTTCTATTCCTCTTGCCAAAGTGGACAAGTTCCCCTTTTTCCACATTATACTCCATCTGCCAAATTTTTGCTCACTCACTTAACCTATCTATATCCCGATATAAACTCCATATGTCCTCTTCACAACTTACTTTCCTTCCTACCTTTGTCTCATAAGCAAATTTAGCAACAATACATTTGGTCCCTTCATCCAAGTCATTGATATAGATTGTAAATAGTTGAGGCCCAAGCACTGATCCCTGTGGCACTCCACTTGTTACAGCTTGCCAACCTGAAAATGACCCATTTATGCCTACTCTCTGTTTCCTGTTAGCTAACCAATCCTTTATCCATGCAAATATGTTACCCCCTACACCATGAGTTCTTATTTTGTGTAGTCACCTTTGATGTGGCACCTTGTCAAAAGCCTTCTGGATATCCAAGTACACCACATCCACAGGGTCCCCTTTATCCACGTTGCTTGTTACTTCCTCCAAGAACTCTAATAAATTATTCAAACACGATTTACCTTTCACAAAGCCGTGTTGACTCTGCCTGATTGCATTGAGATTCTCTCAGTGCCCTGCTAGAACCTCCTTAATAATAGATTCTCGCATTTTCCCCATGACAGATGTTAAGCTAACTGGCCTGTCGTTTCCGGCTTTCTGTGTCATTCCTTTCTTGAATAGAGAGGAGTATTTGCTATTTTCCAATCTGATGGGACCCTTCCAGAACCTAGGGAATTTTGGAAAATTAATACCAATGCACCTACTATCTCTGCAGCCACTTCTTTAAATACCCTCGGATAAAGTCCGTCAGGACCTGGGAACTTGTCAGCATATAGATCTAATATTTTTTTTAAAACCCTTTCCCTGGTGATTATAAATGTTTTAAGTTCCTCCCTCCCTTTCACCTCTTGATCCACAATTATTTCTGGCATGTTATTTGAATCGTCTACAGTGAAGACGGATGCAAAATATCTGTTCAATTCATCCACCATTTCCTTATTCTCCATTATTAATTCCCCAGACACTCTCTCCAGGACCAACACTCACTTCACTTACTCTTTTTAAATACCTGTAGAAACTCTTACTATCTGTTATTATATTTCTAGCTCGCTTTCTCTCGTACTCAAATCTCTCCCTCATTATTCTTTTAGTCATTCTTTGCTGTTTTTTATATTTTGACCAATCTTCTGACCTGTCACTAATCTTTGCGGAATTGTATGCTTTTTCTTTCAATTTGATACTATCTTTAACTTCCTTCGTTGGACAAGGATGGTACGTCCTTCCCCTGGAGTCTTTCTTTCTCACTGGAATGTATCTTTGCTGAGTGTTATGAAATATCCCATTAAATGTCTGCCACTGCATCTCTACTGACATAACCCTTAACCTCAGTTCCCAGTTCACAAGTCAGGAGTGTGATGGAATACTCTCCACTTGCCTGGACGAGTGCAGCTCCAACAACACTCAAGAAGCTCGACACCATCCAGGACAAAGCAGCCCGCTTGATTGTCACCCCATCCACCACCCTGAACATTCACTCCCTTCACCACCGGCGCATTGTGGCTTCAGTGTGTACCATCCACAGAATGCACTGCAGCAACTCGCCAAGGCTTCTTCGACAGCACCTCCCAAACCCATGACCTCTACGACCTGGAAGGACAAGAGCAGCAGGCACATGGGAACAACACCAGCTGCACGTTCCCCTCCAAGTCACACACCATTCCGACTTGGAAATATATCGCTGTTCCTTCATTGTCGCTGCGTCAAAATCCTAGAACTCCCTTCCGAGCTGCACTGTAGGAGAACCTTCACCACATGGAATGCATGGTTCAAGAAGGCGGCTCCCCACCACCTTCTCAAGGGCAGTTAGGGATGGGCAATAAATGCTGGCCCTCCAGCGACACCCACATCCCATGAACGAATGAAAAATACCTAACTCACACATACAAACAACACACATGCTACAAACGGTCAGAAATTACACACATACAAACAACACAGGCAGATTACACACAGACACAAACTGTAAACAAACAAACACAGACACAAACTACACACACAAATACGACACACTACAAAAAGACACATATTAGACACACAAACTACACATAGTACACACACACGACACACAGACACAAATTACACACTCAAACTACACACAAACAACACACATTCGACACACAGAAGGAAATTACAAGCATGCTACACACAGATACAACCAACTGAAGACAATTTACACACGCAGGCAGACATTTTCCGACTGCACCCTCTGCACTGTATAAAGAGATTCTAAACTTGGGACTGTACACGGGGATTCTAACCCTGGGACTGTACATGGGGATTCTAACCCTGGGAGTGTAGATGGGGATTCTAACCCTGGGATTGTACACGGGGATTCTAACCCTGGGAGTGTAGATGGGGATTCTAACCCTGGGAGTGCAGATGGGGATTCTAACCCTGGGAGTGCAGATGGGGATTCTAACCCTGGGAGTGTAGATGGGGATTCTAACCCTGGGAGTGCAGATGGGGATTCTAACCCTGGGAGTGCAGATGGGGATTCTAACCCTGGGACTGTCGATGGGGATTCTAACCCTGGGAGTGTAGATGGGGATTCTAACCCTGGGAGTGTAGATGGGGATTCTAACCATGGGAGTGTAGATGGGGATTCTAACCCTGGGAGTGCAGATGGGGATTCTAACCCTGGGAGTGCAGATGGGGATTCTAACCCTGGGAGTGCAGATGGGGATTCTAACCCTGGGACTGTCGATGGGGATTCTAACACTGGGAGTGCAGATGGGGATTCTAACCCTGGGAGTGTCGATGGGGATTCTAACCCTGGGAGTGTAGATGGGGATTCTAACCCTCGGGACTTTTAAATGGAAGTCAACCCTGGGGTTGTTACTTCAGAAATCTCTGGGAATCAGACTCACCCCAGCGCGTGTCAGCAGCTTGAGGGGAGGAGCTAAGAGAACGGTGAGAAACCCCTGTGTGCAGCGTGAGAACACATTAAATGAGTCAATGATTTTGTCTCCTGGTGACTGGAACCAGGTTGGGAACAGAGACCCTGAAACCCCGCCAACTGCCACAGGTAAGGAGGTGCACTGTAACTTTAAGTATAAATATACACAGAAAGTGGAGTCACTGTCCCTTTAAATATTTGCACCACTCCAACAGGTAAGAAGTGGCACTGTACCTTTAACAATAAACACGCACAGAAAGGAGTTAAATGATGCAGGGAGGAAGGTCGTGTGGAGCATTATCACCAGCTTCGACCAGTTGGGTCGAATGGCCTGTTTCTCTGCTGTAATCTCGAAGTAATTCTATGTCAAAGAAGGGAACCACTGTCCCTTTAAAGATCCGCCTCAGCCCCACGGTTGAGGAGAAGCACTGTGCGTTTCACTACCACAAAAACACAACCTGGAGTCGAAGAGAGCACTTTAACTGCCAACGGCAGAGACAGTGCGCTCACTGTCCCTTCAAGAATGGCGACAGTCTCCTGTTGCTGACGTTTAATGGCGGCCCAGCGAGACTGGCGCGGGGCGGAGACCGCTCCATGTGGCGGCCGAGCCCCGGGCTCCAATGTTCCGATCAAGTTCCATTTATTTTCGCTGATCCCCCCGTTTCCCCCCACCGGCCCCCGCCGATCACAGCAAATGGCAACAAAATGGTTTCAATGGTGGTCCGAGTTACCCAGAGTGCAGCGCGAGTGCGAATACGCCCTATTCCCAAATACAGGAGACCAGCGCGCAGGCGCGAGAGTGACTTCTGTCCGGAGCCGCGGGTCCGAAGCAGGTAAAAGACGCGGGGGGCTGGAGATCAATAAACCGGGCAAGCCCACGCCGCAGGGTTTATAAAGATAGAGCGCGGCTGCAGAGGCGTGTTCACCCGGATTGAAGCCGTGAGCCTTATTCCCCGATAACAGGCGTGGGTCTCCGACCGCCATTTTTGTAGAGGAAGGTCAGGACGTTTGTCAGCAGAACTGCGCAGGCGCAGCCTTCAAGGTACAGGAACAAACAGTGGGCGGGGCTTCAGGGTCCCCGTGACGAGGAACAAAGAGTGGGCGGGGCTTCAGGGTCCCAGTGACCGGGAACAAAGAGTGGGCGGGGCTTCAGTGTCCCAGTGACAGGGAGCAAAGAGTGGGCGGGGCTTCAGGATCCCAGTGACGGTGAACAAAGAGTGGGCGGGGCTTCAGGGTCCCAGTGACCAGGGACAAAGAGTGGGCGGGGCTTCAGGGTCCCAGTGACGGTGAACGAAGAGTGGGCGGGGCTTCAGGGTCCCAGTGACCGGGAACAAAGAGTGGGCGGGGCTTCAGGGTCCCAGTGCCTCATTTATTTTATTCTCACTCTGCTCACAGGGGGTTTCTCACCATTTTCTCCTCTCCTCTCCTGAAGGTCCCGACTCCCACTGGGCTCACAGATCCACAGGTGTGGTCAAGCTCCAAGACCAGTTAAGTGGCAACTCTTCACCCGTCAGTCGGGGCAGTGAGTGGCAGCAGGATATTAGACTGCAGAAGCGTCACACATTGGTTGGGAGGGGATCACACTCACCTGTTACAGCCCTCACCCCTACAGTGGAGTAATTAACAGACTGGGTTTAGTGTTTAGAGATCCCGGGCCTGTTACCGATACCTTCCCTGGATACTGAGGTTCGGAGAAGGAATCTGGGAGGTATGGGGAGCTGGGACTTGTCCATGAGAGTAACTGAAGGTATGAGAACTGAAATAATCCAGAGTGAGAAAGGAGAAAGATCCAAAAATGGAACAGTGGGTAACAGGACGTCAAATAGTCTCCTCTTACCTTGGAGAACTCAAGGACTTGACACACTGTGTGTTTGAAGCAAAGCTGATTTATTTCACATGTATTAAATATTAAATTGCAGCGTGTTACCGATCCCTTCCCTGGATACCACGGCTACATGTAATTACCATCAGCAGAAACAATCCCCAACTGCAAAAATGAACATGGTTCAGTCCTGGATTTGATTAACAGCGGCAATAGCAGCAGAATCCAACCCCTGCAGTCACTTGTGGACTCGCTGGTGTGACAGGAGGTGGGATGACTGAGTGAATCCCTTCCCACACACGGAGCAGGTGAACGGCCTCTCCCCAATGTGATGTCGCTGGTGTCAGAGCAGGTGGGATGACTAAGTGAATCCCTTCCCACATGCGGAGCAGGTGAACGGCCTCTCCCCAGTGTGAGTACGTTGGTGTTTCAGCAGATGCTTAGTGCTTTTAAAGCTCTTCTCACAGTCAGAACATTTAAAGGGTCTCTTATTGGTGTGAACAAGTTGGTGTTTACTGAGGCTGGCTGAAAAACTGAATTTGCTTCCACACACGGAGCAGGTGAACGGCCTCTCCCCAGTATGAACTCGCTGGTGTCTCAACAGGTTGGAAGCCTGAGTGAATCCCTTCCTACACACAGAGCAGAGGTACGGCCTCTCTGCAGTGTGAACTCGCTGGTGTGTCAGCAGGTGGCAAGACTGAGTGAATCGCTTCTCACACACGGAGCAGGTGAACGGCCTCTCCCCAGTGTGAACTCGCTGGTGTGTCAACAGATCCTTTGTGTTTTTAAAGCTCTTCTCACACTCAGAACATTTAATCAGTCTCTTATCAATGTGAACAAATTGGTGTTCAATCAGGTGGGATGATTTGGTGAATCTCTTCCCACACACGGAGCAGATCAACGGCCTCTACCCAGTGTGACTGCGTCGATGAGTTTCGAGCTGGGACGGGCAATTGAATCCCTTCCCACAGTCCCCACATTCCCACGGCCTCTCCCCTCTGTGAATGGTGCTTTTTCCTTCCATACTCAAAGGCCGATGATATTCAGGTCCTGATGAATAGAGTGTCTCCATCAGATCTTGACGTGATGTTTGATTTGAGTTTCCCGTCTGTAAATCCTCCCCTTCTAATGCCCTACAAAAAAGTTTACAAAAGTCATCACTGTGAATACGGGATAGAAATTCAGAACAGACAATTTTAGTTTCTATGGAACATTCTTTCATCTCTTGTTCCCCCAAAGCTGTAAATCCCCGTCCCACAAACTCTCCCTCCTCCCTCTGCTGAAATCCAAACCCATCGCACCATCTCCATCATTCCTTACTCCATATCCAGTTTTCTCACTCCCACTTCTATGGCTGGGTTCAGTTCTACTCTCACTGGTTCCCCTCTCTCTCCTCCCCTGAAGGTGTTGACTCTGAATGGGTTCAATTCTACACTCACTGGTTCCCCTCTCTCTCCTCCCCTGAAGGTGCTGACTCTGACTGGGTTCAGTTCTACACTCACTGGTTCCCCTCTCTCTCCTCCCCTGAAGGTGCTGACTCTGACTGGGTTCAGTTCTACACTCACTGGTTCCCCTCCCTCTCTCCTCCCCTGAAGGTGCTGACTCTGGCTGGGTTAAGTTCTATAATGACTGGTTTCTCCTCCTGAAGAGATGAGGTCAGTAACGGTCTGAGAATTGATGATCTTCAGTGGTGGGGACATGGTCGAGGGGGCAGTAGCAGGAGTTGTCTCTCTTTAAGGAAAGGGTTAATCAGACTGGCAACAGAGTTTTGCAAACTGCCTTGAAGTGAACTGATGAAAAGCGCTGATATAATATTGCTGATGATTTGTCTTTATATTGTTGTTATGTTGATTTTTAACCTGCGCGTTAAATAGGTAAGTATGATTCTCTAACACCCCCTGACTCGTCTCCATTTCTCTTCGTTTATGGACGATCACTGACCCATGATTTTTCCTTCATTTACTGAAGCTGCCTGCTCCAGCATGAATTCTCCTTCATTTACAAATGTCCTTGACACATTATTATTTTTCTTTCATTTACAGACGTTGCCTGATGGATCATGATTTCACCTTCACTTGCAGACACTCCCAGATCATCACCATTTCACTTTTATTTCCAGACACTCCCTGACCCGTCACTTTTTCTCCTTTATTTACAGACGCTCCCTTACCTTCACCATTTCTCCTTCATTTACAGACACTCCCTGAACGTCACCTTTTATCCTTCATTTACAAACGCTCCCTGACCCTCGTTATTTTTCTTTCGTTTATAGACGCTCCCAGACTGTCCCGCAGTTTGGCGCATGCGCGGGGCCCATGGGCCGCTCGTTGCGTTTCCGCTTGAGCGAAACCGGGAACCGGCGGATCAATAACGGGGGGAAAGGGGGGAGAATGGAGGGGGGGTAGTGGAGGGCGGGTAGTGGAGGGGGGATAATGGAGGGCGGGTAGTGGAGGGGGGATAATGGAGGGCGGGTAGTGGAGGGGGGATAATGGAGGGTGGAGAATGGAGGGCGGGTAGTGGAGGGGGGATAATGGAGGGCGGGTAGTGGAGGGGGGATAATGGAGGGGGGATAATGGAGGGGGGGGGTAATGCCGCCTGTTTTCTCTCGGGTCCTGGGCCCTACACTCGGTGTTTCTGGGCCCTGCGATCCCCGCCCTTTATTAACCCGCTCTCTCCAGCTCTTTCCCCTCCGCCTCTCCCTCAGTCGCCGCCCGCCCGCCGCGCATGCTCACCTCACACTGCCCGGGTGATTGACGGGAGCTCCGGGCCAATAGGAAGAGCGGGGGTGGGGCTGGAGCACCTTGCGTGCGAAGGGTCCTCCAACCAATGGGAGTGAGTGAGGGGCGGGACTTGCGGCACCGAGTGGGCGGGGCTGAGCCCGGATCTCCCTCATTGGCTGAAACTCTGCAACATTTTTGAACCTGATTGATCTCAAACTCCAGGAGAAAACTGGACCTTTCTGTTGTGGCTTCAAACAGATGGAACCCTGTGGGGCGGAGCAAAGATTTCAACATTAGTTAGTAAAATGGATCAATTCAGGACAGAGAGCACGGAGTAATGGGGGAATAACACAGTGTAATTCATAAATAAAAAAAACAGAACATAATGCAATTGGTGTTAACAGGTGGGAAAACATTCATCAGGCTTTAACAGGGAGAGTAACATTCATCAGACTTTTTAAAGGGACAGTAACAGTCAACCGGCTTCTGAAAGAGACAGTACACTGAAAACAAAAAACATCTGTAAAACAGAATTAAAGAGAAAGGATCTTCCCCCTTGTCCTTCTTTATTCCGTCAGACCTTACAATGACCTTCCCTCCATCATAAGGTCAGAAGTGGGGATGTTCGTTGAAGATTGCACAGTGTTCAGTTCGATTCGCAACCTCTCAGATTAAGAAGCAGTCCGAGCCCGCATGCAGCAAGAGCTGGAGAACATCCAGGCTTGGGCTGATAAGAGGCAAGTAACATTGGCGTCAGACAAGTGCCAGGCAATGACCATCTCCAAAAAGAGAAAGTCTAACTATCTCGCCTTGACATTCAACAGGATTACAATCGCCGAACCCCCCCACCATCAACATCCTGGGGGTCACCATTGACCAGAAACTTAACTGGACCAGCCATATAAATACTGTGGCTACAAAGCAGATCAGAGGCTGGGTATTCTGCGGCGAATGACTCACCTCCTGACTCCCCAAAGTCTTTCCACCATCTACAAGGCACAGGTCAAGAATGCGATGGAATACTCTCCACTTGCCTGGATTAGTGTAGCTCGAACAACGCTCCAGAAGCTTGACACCACACAGGACAAAGCAGCCCGCTTGAATGGCACCCCATCCACCACCCTAAATGTTCACTCCCTCCCCCACAGACGCACAGTGGCTGCAGTGTGTACCATCTACACAATGCACTCGCCAAGGCTTCTTCAACAGCACCTCCCAAACCCATGACCTCTGCCATCACAACCCTACACACCCGCTCTAACCACTAACCACAGCACTGTGGGAGAACCTTCACCACACGGACTGCAGCGGTTAAAGAAGGCGGCTCACCACCACCTTCTCAAGTGCAATTAGGGATGGGCAATAAATGCTGGCCTTAACAGCAGCCCTGAGCTCTGGAATTCTCTTCCCAAACGGCTCTGTCTCTCTCTCCTCCTTGAGGACGCTCTTTCAAATCTTTCTCTATGTCCAAGCTCAATCCTGACCACCAAACCTAACCACGAACCCCAATCCTGACCACCATCCCGAGCTACTAACCCCAATCCTCAATCCTACCCACCAGCACGAACCACTAACCCCAATCCTCAATCCTGACCACCAGCCCGAACCACTAACCTCAATCCTCAATCCTCACCACCAGCCCGAACCACAAACCCCAATCCTCAATCCTACCACCGGCTCTAAACCACTAACCCGAATCCACAATATTGACCACCATCCCTAACCACAAACCCCAATCCTCAATCCTACCCATCAGCCCGAACGACTACTCTAACCCCAATCCTCAATCCTGACCAGCAGTTCGAGTGAGGGAGCACGGAGTAGCAGCGATCAACAGAGTCTGGTTTCGACAGAGTCAAATATTGGGAATTTTGTGAGTGAGGGGATTTTTATGGTTTGATCTTTATCTAAAATTTGACTAAGTTTGGCATCAAGCATTTCACTCAAATTTGATCTGAACTTGCAGTTTTCAGTTAGTGGTAAACAAGCAGCCTGAACTGCCAATTGGTCACCGAGTTAATTAGATGACTGGTTAGAACTGGTAATCTACTGTCAGCTGGGGCTGACTTTTTTTTTAAATTAGGCCCCCCTTTTATAAGGGGGGTGCGGTGTGGGGTGTGCTTAAATACTAAAAACCAAATAAACCAAAACCAAGTGTTCAAATTAAAATTTTATTATCCTCGTCCAGGATGCACTCCAGCCCCTGCGGTGCCCACCGGCCGCGGAAAGCCTCGAGCGTACCGGCAGACACCGCGTCCTCCATCTCCAGGGCCACCCGGGCGCGGAGCATTCCGCGGAAGAGAGGCAGACAGGCCGAGCGACCGCCCCCACGGACCACGATCATCCTAGACCTGTGGATGGCCACCTTGGACAGGCCCAGGAGCAGGCCCACGAGAACGTCCACCGACCTGCCCGCCCCCCTCCTCACCGGGCGGCCAAAGATCAGGAGCGTGGGACTGAAGTGCAGCCAGAACTTGAGGAGCAGCCCCTTCAAATAATGGAACAGGGGCTGCAGTCTCGCACACCCAGTGTACAGATGGAACACGGACTCCTCCAGGCCGCAGAAATCACAAGCGGCCTGGGTGTCCGTGAAATGGCGTAACCGCCGGTTGCACGCGACTGCTCCGTGCGCCACCCTCCACCCCAGATCCCCAAAGTCAGCTGGGGCTGACTCAAGTGATTGGCATTCTGGAGAGCATAAATTCAGAAGGGTTTTACGAACGCACGGAGTAACAGCTATAGACGGAGTGTGGTTTCGATAGAGTCTATAAATTGGGGATTCGGTGCAGTCAGGGGTGAGCTGCATTTGATTAGTCAGCGGAGAGGAGCGTACCGGGGGGAGGGGGACCGAGAGCGGGTCACTGCAACAATAAAACCAAACTGCAGTGTAACGTCACAAGTCGACAGGCAGGTGGTTGGTGGTGATTATCTCTTCTGTTTTCTTCTTTTGTCGGAATGTGGGCTCAGTAACTTATTGCGTAAAACTAAATTTAAAAGAAAATAAACTTAATTTGATAAATTAAACAAGGGAGTTAATTTATCTGCAGAGTAAAGGTTACAGGGTAAAGCTCGCAGGTTGCAATGAGAAGAACGGGCTCCTCTTTCCCCCTCTTCTTGCAGTTTTCCTCCCCATTGTAGAGGTCACAGAAAGAAAGAAAGACTTGCATTAAAATGGCGCCTTTCACGATCAAAGGATGCCCGAGAGGTCAGATGGGGCCTCGGATTAATGACTCATTCGAAAGACGTGACTTCCTTCAGTGCAGCACTCCCTCAGTACTGGCACTGCGAGTGTCATCCTGGATTATGTGCTCAAGTCTCTGGAGTGGGACTTAAACCCACAACCCTCTGACTCAGAGGCGAGAGAGCTCCCCACTGAGTCCCAGCTGACACCAGTGATAATGCTTACAAGGAGTGTGCAGCAGAGAGTGCGGTGTGCTTGTGGTTTATCGCTGATAATCACTGCGGCAGCCAGTTATGGATGCAAAACAGATTAGGAGTACAGGAAGTCAAACAAGACAGGTGCATTCCGGACCAGAATGTTCCCTTTTTTGAGAATGGGGACGACGTGAGTTACCTTCCAATCTCAGGGAACAATCCCTGACTCTATTGAGCTGTTGAAGATCCAGGGAAGGGGCTCACAGAGCACCCGTCCCATCTCTTTAAACACCCTTGGGTGAATATCATCTGTACCTGGAGCACAATCTATTCTGAGATTTCCTATTTTATACAAGATGACATCCCTTTCTATTTTAATATTTCTGATGTTATTGTCGACACCACATCCCAGAGCTGGAATCTGAGCATCATCCACACGAGTGGACACTGATGTGAAATAATCATTTAACAGCTCTGTCACAGCCTGGGAATCTGTTTGAATCTGTCCTGAACTGTCCTTCAGTGATTCAAAATCTTATTAACGGTCTTCTGACTCCAGACGTAGCTGGAAAAACTTTGACTATTATTACCAAAATTGTCCACCATCATTTCCAAAGATCTTCTCTTCCCGGAGCAACTGTCAATAGTAATGACCGATCCTCCCCCCGCCCCAACGCCAGGGATGCACCGGGGATGGTCCAGGTCGTGTATTTTTAGTTATCCTGGTGTCTAACCCGCACACATTAATAAAACAGGGAATTCTGGAAACACACTGCAGGTCCTTCTTTATCTGGAGATCAAATGACAGGTGGATAATTGTACCAGCCGTTAACAGGCTCCTGTGAACTCCTCCCTCTGCTATTTTAATGCAGAATTTATCCCATTTATTTTAAATGGGTTTAACAACAGATAACAGCCAAAGAGGAATTTTAAGGAGTACTTTTTTCCTTATTGGCCCTGTTTCATTCTGTGGGATGTGCTGTCAACAGTAATATCAGAAATATTAAAATAGAAAGGGATGTCATCTTGGATAAAAGAACAAATCTCAAAATAGATTGTGCTCCAGGTCCAGATGATATCCACCCAAGGGTGTTTAAAGAGATGGGACGGGTGCTCTGTGAGCCGCTTGCCAGGATCCTCACGGTGACTTTGCTGTCAGTGAAGAGAGGCGAGAAATCCCAAAGTGCCGTTTGCCCCTCTCAGTGCGGCCCTGAAGGACTGTGTCCGGGCTGAAGTTCTGTTCCCACCGGACGATCCTCCCCCCAGATTGTCCTTTCTGAGCTCCAGTCAGGTGATGCTAAACACTCAAGTGGGAAATACAAAAATCGACAACAATGTGTTTGAAACAAAGCTGATTTATTCACCGTGTATCCAGAATATTAAACTACAGTCCAGTTATAGGGGTTATTTACATCAGCAGAAACAAACCCCAACTGTCAGAATGAACATGGTTCAGTCCTGGATGTGATTAACAGCAGAAATCACAGCAGAATCCAACCCCTGCATCACAGGTGAACTCACTGGTGTCTCAGACCATTTTAAACAGCCTCTCCAGTGTGAATACGTTGGTCTCTCTGCAGATTCCTTTTGCTTTTAAATCTCTTCTCACAGTCAGAACATTTGAAGGGTCCTTTATCAGTGTGAACAAGTCGGTGCACAGTGAGGTGGGATGAACGAGTGAATCCCTTCCCACACACGAAGCCGGTGAACGGCCTCTCCCCGATGTGAACTCGCTGGTGTGGCAGCTGGGTGGATGACTGAGTGAATCCCTTCCCACAGAGGGAGCAGGTAAACGGCCCCTCCCGAGTGTGAATGCGCTGATGAGTTTCCAGCTGGGATGGGGAATTGAATCCCTTCCCACAGTCCCCACATTTCCACGGTTTCTGCGTGGTCCGGGTGTCCTTGTGTCTCTCCAGGTTGGACGATCAGTTGAAGCCTCGTCCACACACAGAACACGTGGACGGTTTCTCCCCGCTGTGAACGGTGCGATGTTTTTTCAGGCTGTGTGACTGGTTAAAGCTCTTTCCACACTCAGTGCACTGGAACACTCTCACTCGGGTGTGTGTGTCTCGGTGATTTTCCACTCACACGGATGTTTGATCTTTTCCCACAGACACAACAGACAAACATTTCTCCTTCCACATTCAAAGGCCGATGATATTCAGGTCCTGAAGAATCGAGTGACTCGGTCAGATCTTGACGTGATGTTTGGTTTGAGTTTCCCGTCTGTAATTCCTCCCCTTCCAATACCCTGTAAAAGGAGTTTACAAAAGTCATCACTTTAAATCAGGATAGAAATTCGGAACAGACAATTCTTGTTTCTGTCGAATATTCTTCCCGCTCATTCCACCAGACTGTAAATCCCCGTCCCACACACTCTCCCTCCTCCCTGTGCTGAAATCCAAACCCATCGCACCATCTCCAAAATATTTCCTTCTCCGAGTTTTAAGCCACACCTGAAGGTGCTGACTCCGAGTGGGTCCAGTTCCACACTCACTGGTTCCCCTCTCTCTCCTCCCCTGAATGTGCTGACTCTGACTGGGTTCATTTCTACACTCACTGGTTCCCCTCCCTCCCCTCCCCTGAAGGTGCTGACTCTGACTGGGTTCAGTTCTACACTTACTGGTTCCCCTCTCTCTCCTCCCCTGAAGGTGCTGACTCTGACTGGGTTCAGTTCGACACTCACTGGTTCCACTCTCTCTCCTACCCTGAAGGTGCTGACTCTGACCGGGTTCAGTTCTGCACTCACTGGTTCCACTCTCTCTCCTACCCTGAAGGTGCTGACTCTGACTGGGTTCAGTTCGACACTCACTGTTTCCACTCTCTCTCCTCCCCTGAAGGTGCTGACTCTGACTGGGTTCAGTTCTGCACTCACTGGTTCCGCTCTCTCTATCCTCCCCAGAAGGTGCTGACTCTGACTGGGTTCAGTTCGACACTCACTGGTTCCCCTCTCTCTCTCCTCCCCTGAAGGTGCTGACTCTGACTGGGTTCAGTTCCACGCTCACTGGTTCTCCTCTCTGTCCTCCCCTGAAGGTGCTGACTCTGACTGGGTTCAGTTCGACACTCACTGGTTCCCCTCTCTCCCCTCCCCTGAAGGTGCTGACTCTGACTGGGTTCAGTTCTACACTCACTGGTTCCCCTCTCTCTCCTCCCTGAAGGTGCTGACTCTGACTGGGTTCAGTTCCACACTCACTGGTTCCCCTCTCTCTATCCTCCCCTGAAGGTGCTGACTCTGACTGGGTTCAGTTCGACACTCACTGGTTCCCCTCTCTCTCTCCTCCCCTGAAGGTGCTGACTCTGACTGGGTTCACTTCTACACTCACATGAGTTGGTCATGTAACAATTGTCAGTTCTGGGTTAATCGTCCGTAAGAAGGAGTCAGTCATTTAAGCTGAATGAAAGTAAATAAGTCGTGAATATTGAGAATAATTCAAGTAACCGGAGTTGTTGCTTTGAGTATCGGAGAATCTAAATATAGTTGTTGGAAAAAAGTAAGAATTTGCATTTATAAAGCGCCGAAGGACATCCTTTAAAGGTTTCATTCCTCCTGAATATAGTGCCCTCAAAGATCGGGAGATTAATCGTCCGGTTCAGACTCATTCTGGGCGATTCTGTGATGGTTGGAAACGTCAATGGTTATTCCTAGAGTCCAAAATCTGACCAATCAGACAATCACTGTGCTGATAACCTGGCCTGTTCCAACACCCTCATTAATAGAGTGGGGGAGGCCCTGGAATATCCTCAGCTCGGTGTATTGCCCAGTAATATCGGTACATCATTTTGTCTACTTGAAACAGGGATCGTAAACAATGCTTTTCATTTTAATATGAAATTCAAGGGGGAGGTGTAGGGGGTCTGCATGTCCTGGTGAGGGATGGAAATGTAGAGGGACTGTATGTCCTGGGGAGGGTTGGAGGTGTAGAGGGACTGTATGTCCTGGTGAGAGATGGAGGTGTTGGGGGACTGTATGTCCTGGTGAGAGATTTAGGTGGAGAGGGAGTGTATGTCCTGGTGAGGGATGGAGATGTAGAGGGACTGTATGTCCTGGGGAGGGTTGGAGGTGTAGGGGGACTGTATGTCCTGGTGAGAGATGGAGGTGGAGAGGGAATGTATGTCCTGGTGAGGGATGGAGGTGTAGAGGGACTGTATGTCCTGGTGATGGATGGAGGTGTAGAGGGACTGTATGTCCTGGTGAGGGATGGAGGTATAGAGGGACTGTATGTCCTGGTGAGGGATGGAGGTGTAGAGGGACTGTATGTCCTGGGGAGGGTTGGAGGTGTAGGGGGACTGTATGTCCTGGTGAGAGATGGAGGTGGAGAGGGACTGTATGTCCTGGTGAGGGATGGAGGTGTAGAGGGACTGTATGTCCTGGTGAGGGATGGAGGTGTAGAGGGACTGTATGTCCTGGTGAGGGATGGAGGTGTAGAGGGACTGTATGTCCTGGTGAGGGATGGAGGTGTAGAGGGACTGTATGTCCTGGGGAGGGTTGGAGGTGTAGGGGGACTGTATGTCCTGGTGAGAGATGGAGGTGGAGAGGGACTGTATGTCCTGGTGAGGGATGGAGATGTAGAGGGACTGTATGTCCTGGTGAGGGATGGAGGTGTAGAGGGACTGTATGTCCTGGTGAGGGATGGAGGTGTTGGGGGACTGTATGTCCTGGTGAGGGATGGAGGTGTAGAGGGACTGTATGTCCTGGTGAGGGATGGAGGTGTAGAGGGACTGTATGTCCTGGTGAGGGATGGAGGTGTAGAGGGACTGTATGTCCTGGGGAGGGTTGGAGGTGTAGGGGGACTGTATGTCCTGGTGAGAGATGGAGGTGGAGAGGGACTGTATGTCCTGGTGAGGGATGGAGATGTAGAGGGACTGTATGTCCTGGTGAGGGATGGAGGTGTAGAGGGACTGTATGTCCTGGTGAGGGATGGAGGTGTTGGGGGACTGTATGTCCTGGTGAGGGATGGAGGTGTAGAGGGACTGTATGTCCTGGGGAGGGTTGGAGGTGTAGGGGGACTGTATGTCCTGGTGAGAGATGGAGGTGGAGAGGGACTGTATGTCCTGGTGAGGG
The DNA here is from genome assembly GCF_035084215.1 of Heptranchias perlo. Lineage (NCBI taxonomy): Eukaryota > Metazoa > Chordata > Chondrichthyes > Hexanchiformes > Hexanchidae > Heptranchias > Heptranchias perlo. Next base: position 4,927,198 of record NW_027139581.1, on the reverse strand, counting down.
ATGGAGGTGTAGAGGGACTGTATGTCCTGGTGAGGGATGGAGATGTAGAGGGACTGTATGTCCTGGTGAGGGATGGAGGTGTAGAGGGACTGTATGTACTGGTGAGAGATGGAGGTGTAGAGGGACTGTATGTCCTGGTGAGGGATGGAGGTGTAGAGGGACTGTATGTCCTGGGGAGGGTTGGAGGTGTAGGGGGACAGTATGTCCTGGTGAGAGATGGAGGTGGAGAGGGACTGTATGTCCTGGTGAGGGATGGAGGTGTAGAGGGAGTGTATGTCCTGGTGAGGGATGGAGGTGGAGAGGGACTGTATGTCCTGGTGAGGGATGGAGGTGTAGGGGGACTGAATGTCCTGGTGAGGGATAGAGGTGTCGAGGGACTGTATGTGCTGGTGTGAGATGGAGGTTTCGGGGGACTGTCCGTCCTGCCATATCTACGTTCTTTACCGATGAAGAATAAGGAGATGAAATGTACACTAAATGGTAAAACTTTAAAATGATTAAAGGAGCAGAGAGACTTCAGGGTTTAAGATTGTAGCGAACACTTTGTCTTATTAATTAGCAGGTTTGAGAGTCTCGCATCAGCAACTTTAATACTTTGTTAAGAAAAATGAGATGAGCAGATTCTCTGTCCTCGATCGTATCTTATATCCATCCATCAATCAGAGTAAACATCCAAGTCCCCCGTGTCCACAGTAACTTCCACCAGGTCAGCCCGCTGGATGGAACCTCTGGCGCCCTGAGCTTGATCCCCGGTGTCTCCAGTCCCGACTCTCCCCTTCCATCACTATCCCCTCACTTTTATACCCTGTCGTGACCCATCTCTGCACCTCTCTTCTTTGTCTTCTCTGATGGGTTTCGGCAGGAAAAGACAGTCGGAATTTCTCTAATCTGTGATTTACAGGAAGACACATTCCTTGTTTCACAGAAATTACTCTTCTCCAGTAATTTTCTCATTATCCCTAAACCACCCTGCCGACTGTTAATTATGTTATTTCTTATATTTACACAATTCTAGATATAAACATCACACATTCTAATTTAACCTGTTCCATTATCACTGTTTGAAACTTATCTTGTGGTTAATAACAGACAAGGTCCTGTTCTTTCTCCTCATCTGATCAGAGATTCCAACCAGCCGATTCTGGGGCATGGAATGTCTGATCTGTGTTGCCATGGTGACCTGTCTGCAGTGAAGGGCCTTTTGAGTTTCCATCTCAGACTAAACTCCTCTTTCCCAGAATGCACATTGTATCAGACATTTGATGTTAATGTATTCATGCCATGTTGTGTTAATATCTCTAAAACCCACAAGTTAAATACAGCACGAGTTCGATACGGGGCAAAGCTGTGCTGTCCCTGCCCCGGGAGTGTTTGATGGGATAGTGTGGAGGGAGATTTACTCCGTATCTAACCCGTGCTGCACCTGCCCTGTGAGTGTTTGATGGGACAGCGTAGAGTGAGCTTTACTCTGTATCTAACCCGTTCTGTCCCTGCCCGGGAGTGTTTGATGGGACAGTGTGGAGGGAGCTTTACTCTCTATCCAACCCGTGCTGTCCCTGCCCGGGAGTGTTTGATGGGACAGTGTAGAGTGAGCTTTACTCTGTATCTAACCCGTGCTGTCCCTGCCCGGGAGTGTTTGATGGGACAGTGTGGAGGGAGCTTTCCTCTCTATCCAACCCGTGCTGTCCCTGCCCGGGAGTGTTTGATGGGACAGTGTCGAGTGAGCTTTACTCTGTATCTAACCCGTGCTGTCCCTGCCCGGGAGTGTTTGATGGGACAGTGTAGAGGGAGCTTTACTCTGCATCTAAACCTGTACCTGCCCTGAGAGTGTTTGAAAGTACGGCGTAAATGGAGATTTACTCACATACCCTCTTCATTACCAAGACTGCCTACTTCCACCTCCGTAACATTGCACATCTCCAGCCCACCTCAGCTCATCTGTTGCTGAAACCCTCATCCATGCGTTTGTTACCTCTCGACTTGACGTTTCCAATGCTCTCCTGGCCGGCCTCTCATCTTCCACCCTCCATAAACTTGAGCTCATACAAAACTCTGCTGCCCGTATTCCAACTCGCACCATGTCCTGTACATCCATCACCCCTGTGCTTGCTTTGGTCGGTCTGGGAACACCTCGATTTTAAAATTCTCATCCTTGTTTCTAAATTCCTCCACGGCCTCGCCCCTCCCTATCTCTGTATCCTCCTGCAGCCCTACAACCCTCCGAGATTTCTGCCCTTCTCCGAAATCACTCCACCATTGGCGGCCGTGCCGTCAGCTGCTTCGGCCTTCAGCTTTGGAATTCCCTCCCTAAACCTCTCCGCATCTCCGTCTCTCTCTCCTCCTTTAAGACGCTCATTAAAGCTTAACTCTTTGACCAAGCTTTTGGTCACCTGTCCTCATATCTCCTTATGTGGCTCAGTGTCAAATTTTGTTTGATAATCGCTCCTATGAAACGCCTTGGGACCTTTTATTATGTTAAAGTCGCTACATAAATGCAAGTTATTTTGTTGTATATGAACTGCTGACCTGGCCTGGGAGTCCCGGATACTGACAAGAGGTGCTCGGACTGATTAAATGTCCCATTTCCAGACTCTGACATCCATCACCTCGATGAACACAAAGATTCACCTGAAGAAGGTCACACAAATCCATCAGCTTCTCCCCGGACACAGATACTGAGGGACAGGGAGTGTCCGGGACAGTGACAAGTCTTACTCAATAAGCTGTAAATTGATCCTGGACCTCTTAGAATCATAGAGTTATAGAAAATTTACGGCACAGAAGGAGGCCATTCGGCCCATCGTGTTGGCGCCGAATGAGAAACGAGCCACCCAGCCGAATCCCACTTTCCCGAGTTTGGTCCCTAGCCCTGCAGGTCACGGCTCTTCAGGTGCACATCCAGGTATTGTTTAAATGAGTGAAGGGTTTCTGCCTCTACCGCCCTCTCAGGCAGTGAGTTCCAGGACCCCACCGCCCTCTGGGTGAAAATATTTTCCTCATTTTTGCTCTAATCCTTCTACCAATCACTTTAAAACTATGCCCCCTGGTTATTGATCACTCTGCTCAGGGAAATAGGTCCTTCCGATCCACTCTACCGAGGCCCTACATAATTTTGTACCCCTCAATCAAATTACCCCTCAGCCTCCTCTGTTCCAAGGAAAACAACCTCAGACTATCCTGTCTGTCATCATAGTAAAAATTCTCCAGTCCTGGCAACATCCTTGTAAATCTCCTCTGCTCCCTCTCGAGTGCAAGTACATCCTTCCTGTAATGTGACCAGAACTGTGCGCAGTACTCAAGCTGTGGCCTAACCAGTGTTTTATACAGTTCCAGCATAACATCCCTGCTGTTTTATTCTATGCCTCAGCTAACAAAGGAAAGCATTCCATCTGCCTTCTTAACCACCGTATCGACCTCTCCTGCTACCTTGTCCAACGAAGCCAGTTGATTTTTTTGAGGAGCGAATTAATGTGGTAGATTAGGACTGTCTATATATGTTATTTATATGAACTTCCAGAAGGCGTTCGACAAGGTTCCAAATAAGAGTCTGTTGACAAAATCGAGAGTGCATGGAATTGGAGACAACCCATTGGCTTGGACAGGGAATTGGTTAGGAGGTAGGAGACAGAGAGTGGGGATAATGGGTATGGACTCAAATCAGCAGGATGTGACCAGTGGTGTCCCCAGGGATCTGTACTGGGACCGCAGCTTTTCACTATGTTCATAAATGACTTGGATGAAGGAATAGAGAGCCGTGTATCCAAGCTCGCTGACGACAGTAAGTTAGGAAGCACAATAAATATTGTAGATGGGAGCAGATAGCTGCAAAGGGACGTTGAAAGATTAAATGAATGGTCAAAACTGTGGCAGATGGAGTTCAATGTGGGAAAGTGTGAGGTCATCCACTTTCGACCTAAGAAAGATAGATCAGATTATCTAAATGGTGAGATGCTCGGGACTGCGGAAGAGCAGAGAGATTGTGGGGTCCAAGTCCAGAAATCACTAAAAGCTGAAGGATAGGTACAAAAAATAATTGAAAACACAAATGGAACTTTGAGCCTGATCAAAAAGGGCTGGAACACAAAGGGTGGAAGTTATGTTAAAGCTGTGCTGAGCTCTGGTTCGACCCCATCTGGAGACTGAATTCAGTTCTGGGCAGCGCACCTCAGGACGGATATATGGGCCTTGGAGGGGGTACAGCACAGATTCACCTGAATGATACCGGGGCTAAAAAGGTTAAATTATGAGGACAGACTGCACAGACCAGGCTTGTATTCCCTTCAGTATAGAAGATTAAGAGCAGATCTAATCGTCGTATTTAAGGTGATTAAAGGATTTGATGGGGAAGATAGAGAGAAACTATTTCCTCTGGTGGGGGAGTCCAGAACAAGGGGGCATAACCTTAAAATTAAAGGTAGACCGTTCAAGGGTGATGTCAGAAATCATTTCTTCACACAAAGGGCAGTGGAAATCTGGAACCCTCTCCTCCAAAAAGCTGTTGAGGCTGGGGATCAATTGAAAATTTCAAAACTGAGATTGATCGATTTTTGTTAGTCGAGGGTATAAAGTGTTCAAATCCAAGGCGGGTAAATGGAGTTAATATACAGATCGAACTTGATCGAATAGAATGTGGGAACACGCTCGAGGGTTTCAATGGCCGACTCCTGTTCCTCTGTTCCCAAGGAGACGGAAAATGATTCTTAAAATATGATTCTCTGGTCCTCACTCCACGGGCTGCATGTGTGCCCCGCCCGCCCGATTTGTGTGAACACATGAAACAAGAGCCTGGCGGACAGGAGCTTCATCCACCCGCCCCAGGCCGCACCAGAGGACTGAACGGGGCTAAAAATCAGCTGGAATCAAGCGGGACTGATCTCCGCGGACTTCCCCACCTCGACCGTCCCTGTTAGTCACTAAATCAGGGCGGTGAAAGATGAAAACCGGCCTCACTGTGTTTGTATCACAGAGATGAGGGGATTGGGCAGAACACCAGACCAACACCTTGTGATGATGGAAAGTCTTCTCATTATTTAATAAATTTAACAATTACAGTAAAGGGATATTTCACCACATTCTTCAACTCCTCTCTGAATTTAGTCTGGGTCACGGCATAAATACACGTGTTGGTGCAGCAACTCAGGAGCTGGAGCATAAATCCCAGTTCTTGTACAAATTCAGGTAGAGACACAAGAATAAAGTCTAACAGATACAATCGGTTCCATACAGAATACAACAGAAACACCGCCCATAACAGGATAAAATTCCCCGATATAACGAACAGTAAAATGATGGATTTCCTTCTCTTCTCCATCTCTGGGTCACTGGGACACTCCGCACTGCTGTGGGCCCGGAGTCTCCTGCGGACTCTGCTCGACACTAAAATGTGTCTGACGGTTAAAGCATTGAGCAGCAGAATCAGAACAAATGGAACAAATGGGGTTACAATATAATGAAGGAATTCAATTACTGCCCACACCTGTGAATAAATAACATAATCTGATACATAACAAAACCAGGGAGAATTACTCATCCAATATTCACCTCCAAGCATAAAGTACCAGAAAGTGTTCTTCACACAGAACAGCATACTCACTGTTCCCAGAACCACAGCCGCCGTTTTCTCGGTGCAATATTTTGTTTTCAGCTTCTGGCAACAAATGGCCACAAATCGATCAAAGGTGAAAGTGACTGTGAACCAGACAGAACAGTCTGTGACTGAGTACAGCAGGACGGCGTGGATATTACACAGTTTAAAGTTCCAAATGAACTGAAACTGAGACGAATAATGAATAGGAATTTGCATGAATATCAGATCAGTGATAACGACCAGTAGATCCGCCGCTGCCATGGACACCAGGTAACGAGTGACACATTTGGAGAGACCGCACCTTCCTCGAGACAGGATCACAATCGTTACTAAGTTCACTGTGAGGAAGAGAAAAACAGGGAATTGTGCATCAGACTGAGAGTAAAAGCAGCAGCCTGGTCGCTCATCCCTGGGAACATTCTACTAAATCTCCTCTGCACCCTCTCCAAGGCCTTGAAATCCTTCCGAAAGTGTGATGCCCATAATTGGAGACAATTGGACAGCTGAGGCCTGACCAGTGATTTATAACCAGTGGTTAGTCCATTCTTGGAGTATTGTGCACAGTTGTGATCTCCATTAATAACAATGGTTTAAAGGCACTGGAGTGAGTGCAAAACAGATTTACAATGATGATACCAGAACTGAGAGGATATACTTATCAGGAGAGGCTGAACAGGCTGGGACTCTTTTCTCTCCTTTTTTTCACTTGTGGTGGAGTGGGGGGACAAAACTCGTGGTCATAAATATAAGATAATGACCAACAAATCCAATAATCAGTTCAGGGGAGACTGAGTTACCCAGGGACTGGTTAGAATGTAGAGCTCGCTACCACAAGGAATAGTTGAGGCGAATTGAATAGATGCATTTAAGCGGAAGTTAACTAAGTACAAGAGGGAGAAAGGAATGGAAGAATATGCTGATAGGGTGAGATGAAGTAGAATGGGAGGAGGCTCGTGTGGAGCATAAACACCGGCATGGACCAGTTGGGCCGAATGGCCTGTTTGTGAGCTGTAAATTCTATGTAATTCTATGTAACCCGAGTTTAGGAATTTTTAAATTGAGGCTTCGCTCGACCTTGAGCCAATGTAGGTCAGCAAGCAGAGGGGTGATGGGTGAACGGGACTAGGTGCGAGTTTGGATGCGGGCAGCAGAGTTTTGGATGAGCTCAAGTTTATGGAGGGTGGTGGGAAGACCGGCGAGAAGAGCATTGGAATAGTCGAGTCCGGAGGTAACAAAACCGCGGATCAGGATTTCAGCAGAAGATGGGCTGAGGCTGGGGCGGAGACGGGCGATGTTCGGGAGGTGGAAGTCGGCGAGCTTGGTGATGGAGAGGACATGGGGACAGAAGCTCAGCTCAGGGTCAAATAGAACGCCTACTGGTCTGGTTCAGCCTCAGACTGTGACCAGGGAGGGGGATGGAATCAGTTGCGAATGAACGGAATTTGTGATAGGGGCCGAAGACAATGGCTTCAGTCTTTCTAATGTTTAAATGGACGAAATTTCTGCTCATCCAGGACTGGACGTTGGATTCGCAGTGAAGGGGTCGAGAGAGGCGGTGGTGAGAAACAGCTGGGTGTCAGTTCCATGTGGAATCTGACTTTGTGTTTTCGGATGATGTCGCTGAGGGGAAGCTTCAATTTGTGAAATGGGAGGAGGTCAATGATTGTTCCTTGTGGGACACCAGAGATAACGGTGCGGGGGCGGGAAGATGAATCATTACAGGAGATTCCCTCGCGAATCCTGAATTGATAGGAATGGAAGCAGGCGAGGGCAGTCCCACCCAGTTGGACAACGGACGAGAGGCGTTGGAGGTGGCTGGTGCGGACACCCGTGTCAAAGGCTGCAGACAGGCCAAGAAGGAAGAGGAGGGATAGTTTTCCACGGTCAGTCACATGGGATGTCATTTGTGACTTTGATTCGGGCCGTCTCAGTGCTGTGGCAGCGGTGGAAACCTGATTGGGGAGGTTGCTAATGCATTTGCAGGAAAGATGGGCACAGATTTTGGAAACGACAACACGTTCAAGGAGAGGAAAGGGAGGTTGGAGATGGGGCCGTAATTTACAAGGACCGAGGGATCATGGATTTTTTTTGAGGATGGGGTGATGACGGCAGATTTGAAGAGGAGACGAGAGAGAACCGTGAATAAAAGGGTTAACTTTCCCCCTTTGGACATTACATTTGGACATTGTAATTTTAAACTGCAAAGGCAGCAATGTGCAGAAACTTTGAGAAGCTTCGGTTTTCAACAACAACTGATCTGAATGAAAGCAACGATGAGTGGAAGCTTCGAAAAGCTTCGAACTGGCTTTTGGTTCTCAAAACAACTAAGAACCTTAACAGATAACAACTTGGAAAAAACAATGCTGAAACAGTTAGAAACCCCTGGGAAAGACAATTCAAGTTACTTGTTCACAGGTAACAGGAGTTTTAAGGTCTGCTGGTTATAGTTAATGACACTGATCTGTGGAAACCAGCGCTAACAGATAGGTCACCAATACACTCTGAAATATTGGACAATATCCAATAATGATTCAGCTCCAGGCAGCTGTCTTACTCTATGAACACATATTTCTGATCCGATACTAGGGTTCAGTGCAGAGAGCAGACGGCAAACTGTTCAATAAAGAGAATCGTCCACCAACATTCCTTGTGCACGAGACTCAAATAACAGGCAAATCCTAAAAAATGACCATCAGTTGAAGAAAGTCATAAAAAGAACAGACTGTTCATTGGACTGGGACCAATGAATCGGCAACTGTTCACATGTTACATGAAGGAAACAAGGTGCATTAACAGACACTGAACAAGAGGATTACACTGAATACAATTAATAACCGGGTCTAAAGAACAAGGACAGTAAATACAGTTAAATATGGTTTACAGAATTAATTGCTGAAATAATGACTTACCAGGAACACCAACAGCAGCGAGGAGCGGATAGTAAATCTTTTGTACATCAAAAATTGCCCACAGAATCCGAAGCTCAGTTGGAATATACCAGAACATGACTTCATTATCTCTGAGATCCAATGATCACTGTTTGTACTGGAGGCAAAGCTGCATCAAACACTCTGCTGTGACGCCTTGAAAACAGTCCCTATTTATGGCCCAGAGGGAACTCTCCAGTGAGACAATTAAACGACACATTGACATTAATTAAGGTCAGTGAACAAACAGGTTCGGTTAATCCCTTAACACCGTCACTCCATATTGAAAATTACAGGTAAACAAGCATTTTACTGATGTGGAGTGAAGCTACCGAAAGTTCTGAATATTACTGAAAGAAAATGACGGAAAAAAGAAAATATGAATCCCGCAGTCTTACAGTGCTGATGTGAAGAGAGAGCAGCTTCACTGACAGAGTTCAGAATATTTCTGTGATTTGAATTCAGCCGGCAATTTCAGAATGTTTCAAATACGTTTTCTGGGGTGGAGTTAACAAAAGTGCAAAAGACAACAAGGATAGATTGAAGCAGATCAAGTAATGGTCAGTAAGGAGACATGGGGGCTGATAATATAATGGTCAGTAATGATACATGGGGGCTGATAATATAATGGTCAGTAAGGATACATGGGGACTGATAATACAATGGTCAGTGATGATACATGGGGGCAGATAATACAATGGTCAGTCAGGATACATGGGGACTGATAATACAATGGTCAGTAAGGATACATGGGGACTGATAATACAATGGTCAGTTCGGGTCCAGGGGGACTGATAATACAATGGTCAGTAAGGGTACACGGGGGCTGATAATATAATGGTCAGTAAGAACACATTTGGTGTGATAATGCAATGTCCTGTACGGATACATGTGGGTGACAACTGAATGTTCCGTAAGGATTCTTGAATGCAGATAATGCAATGATCAGTAAGGAAACACGGGGTTTGCTAATGCAATGGTCAGAAAGAACACATTTGTGTGATAATGTAACGGTCAGTATGAACACAGCGGGATGATAATACAGCAGTCAGGAAGAACACCTGGTGTTTATCCGACAATGGTCAGTAAGGATACGTGGGGTGTGATACTGCCATGGTCAGTAACTGTAAATGGGGCAGATAATATACTGGTCACTAATAATGTGTAGGGGTGATAATACAACGGTCAGCACGGATACTTGAGTTGTGATAATGCAATGGTCGATAAGGATACTTGAATGCAGATGATACAATGGTCAATTATGATACTTGAGGGTTATAATACAATGGGCGGTAAGGATACATGGGGGTTGATAATATAATGATCAGTAAGTATACATGGGGTCTGATATTACAATGGTCAGTAAGTATACATGGGGTCTGATTTTACAATGGTCAGTATGCATACATGGGGGCTGATAATACAATGGTTACGAAGGATACATGGGGGCTGATAATACAATGGTTTCAAATGATGCATGGGGCCTGATAGTACAATGGTTACTAAGGATACATGGTGGCTGAAAATACAATGGCCACTAAGTGTACATGGGGACTGATAATACAATGGTCAGTAAGGATACATGAGGGCTGATAATACTATGGCCCGTAAGTAAAGATGGGGATTGATAATACAATGTTCAGTAAGGATACGTGTGGGCCGATAATACAATGGTCAGTGTGGATACATGGGGGCTGATAATATAATGGTCAGGAAGTATACATGGGAGCTGATAATATAACGGTCAGCAAGTATACATGAGGGCTGATAATGCAATGGTCAGTAAGGATACATGGGGCCTGATAATACAATATTTACCAAGGATACATGGGGGCTGATAATATCATGGTTACAAAGGATGCATGTGGCCTGAAAATATAATGGTTACGAAGGATACATGGGGCCTGATAATTCAATGGTCAGTAAGGATGCATGGGGCCTGATAGTACAATGGTTACTAAGGATACATGGGGGCCGATAATACAGTGGTCAGTATGTAGACATGGGGGCCGATAATACAATGGTCAGTAATTATCCACGGGGAGTGTTAATACAATGGTCAATAAGGATACAAGGGTGCTGACAATACAATGGCCAGTAGGTATACACGGCGGCTGATAATACAATGGTCAGTAAGTTTACACGGCGGCTGATAATAGAATGGTCAGTAAGTGTACACGGGGGCTGACAATACAATGGCCAGTACGTATACATGGGGGCTGATAATACAATAGTCTTGAAGTACACATGGGAGTGATAATAGAATGGTCCGTACGTATACATTGGGGATAATAATACAATGCTCAGTAAGTATACATGGCGGCTGATCATACAATGGTCAGCAAGTATACATGGGGGTTGATAATACAATGGTCAGTAAGTATACATGGGGGTTGATAATACAATGGTCAGTCAGTATACATGGGGGTTGATAAAACAATGGTCAGTAAGGATACATGGGGGCTGATAATATCATGATCAGTAAGTACATATGAGGGCTGATAATACAATGGTCTTTAAGAATACATGGGTGATGATAATAAAATGGTCTTTAAGTATACATGGGAGTGATAATACAATGGTCAGTAAGTATACATGGGGGCTGATAATACAATGGTCAGTAAGTGTACATGTGGACTGATAATACAATGGTCAGTAAGTGTACATGTGGACTGATAATACACTGGTCAGTAAGTGTACATGTGGACTGATAATACAATGGTTAGTAAGTGTACATGTGGACTGATAATACACTGGTCAGTAAGTGTACATGTGGACTGATAATACACTGGTCAGTAAGTGTACATGTGGACTGATAATACAATGGTCAGTAAGTGTACATGTGGACTGATAATACACTGGTCAGTAAGTGTACATGTGGACTGATAATACAATGGTCAGTAAGTGTACATGTGGACTGATAATACACTGGTCAGTAAGTGTACATGTGGACTGATAATACACTGGTCAGTAAGTGTACATGTGGACTGATAACACAATGGTCAGTAAGTGTACATGTGGACTGATAATACACTGGTCAGTAAGTGTACATGTGGACTGATAATACACTGGTCAGTAAGTGTACATGTGGACTGATAATACAATGGTCAGTAAGTGTACATGTGGACTGATAATACAATGGTCAGTAAGTGTACATGTGGACTGATAATACACTGGTCAGTAAGTGCACATGTGGACTGATAATACACTGGTCAGTAAGTGTACATGTGGACTGATAATACACTGGTCAGTCAGTATACATGGGGGCTGATAATAAAATGGTCAATAAGTATACGCCGCGGCTGATCATGCAATGGTCAGTAAGTGTACATGTGGAATGATAATACAATGGTCAGTAAGTTTACATGTGGACTGATAATACAATGGTCAGTAAGTGTACATGTGGACTGATAATACACTGGTCAGTAAGTGTACATGTGGACTGATAATACAATGGTCAGTAACTGTACATGTGGACTGATAATACACTGGTCATAAGTGTACACGTGGACTGATAATACAATGGTCAGTAAGTATACATGGGGACTGATAATACAATGGTCAGTAAGGATACATGAGGGCTGATAATACTATGGCCCGTAAGTAAAGATGGGGATTGATAATACAATGTTCAGTAAGGATACGTGTGGGCCGATAATACAATGGTCAGTGTGGATACATGGGGGCTGATAATATAATGGTCAGGAAGTATACATGGGAGCTGATAATATAACGGTCAGCAAGTATACATGAGGGCTGATAATGCAATGGTCAGTAAGGATACATGGGGCCTGATAATACAATATTTACCAAGGATACATGGGGGCTGATAATATCATGGTTACAAAGGATGCATGTGGCCTGAAAATATAATGGTTACGAAGGATACATGGGGCCTGATAATTCAATGGTCAGTAAGGATGCATGGGGCCTGATAGTACAATGGTTACTAAGGATACATGGGGGCCGATAATACAGTGGTCAGTATGTAGACATGGGGGCCGATAATACAATGGTCAGTAATTATCCACGGGGAGTGTTAATACAATGGTCAATAAGGATACAAGGGTGCTGACAATACAATGGCCAGTAGGTATACACGGCGGCTGATAATACAATGGTCAGTAAGTTTACACGGCGGCTGATAATAGAATGGTCAGTAAGTGTACACGGGGGCTGACAATACAATGGCCAGTACGTATACATGGGGGCTGATAATACAATAGTCTTGAAGTACACATGGGAGTGATAATAGAATGGTCCGTACGTATACATTGGGGATAATAATACAATGCTCAGTAAGTATACATGGCGGCTGATCATACAATGGTCAGCAAGTATACATGGGGGTTGATAATACAATGGTCAGTAAGTATACATGGGGGTTGATAATACAATGGTCAGTCAGTATACATGGGGGTTGATAAAACAATGGTCAGTAAGGATACATGGGGGCTGATAATATCATGATCAGTAAGTACATATGAGGGCTGATAATACAATGGTCTTTAAGTATACATGGGTGATGATAATAAAATGGTCTTTAAGTATACATGGGAGTGATAATACAATGGTCAGTAAGTATACATGGGGGCTGATAATACAATGGTCAGTAAGTGTACATGTGGACTGATAATACAATGGTCAGTAAGTGTACATGTGGACTGATAATACACTGGTCAGTAAGTGTACATGTGGACTGATAATACAATGGTTAGTAAGTGTACATGTGGACTGATAATACACTGGTCAGTAAGTGTACATGTGGACTGATAATACACTGGTCAGTAAGTGTACATGTGGACTGATAATACAATGGTCAGTAAGTGTACATGTGGACTGATAATACACTGGTCAGTAAGTGTACATGTGGACTGATAATACAATGGTCAGTAAGTGTACATGTGGACTGATAATACACTGGTCAGTAAGTGTACATGTGGACTGATAATACACTGGTCAGTAAGTGTACATGTGGACTGATAACACAATGGTCAGTAAGTGTACATGTGGACTGATAATACACTGGTCAGTAAGTGTACATGTGGACTGATAATACACTGGTCAGTAAGTGTACATGTGGACTGATAATACAATGGTCAGTAAGTGTACATGTGGACTGATAATACAATGGTCAGTAAGTGTACATGTGGACTGATAATACACTGGTCAGTAAGTGCACATGTGGACTGATAATACACTGGTCAGTAAGTGTACATGTGGACTGATAATACACTGGTCAGTCAGTATACATGGGGGCTGATAATAAAATGGTCAATAAGTATACGCCGCGGCTGATCATGCAATGGTCAGTAAGTGTACATGTGGAATGATAATACAATGGTCAGTAAGTTTACATGTGGACTGATAATACAATGGTCAGTAAGTGTACATGTGGACTGATAATACACTGGTCAGTAAGTGTACATGTGGACTGATAATACAATGGTCAGTAACTGTACATGTGGACTGATAATACACTGGTCATAAGTGTACACGTGGACTGATAATACAATGGTCAGTAAGTATACATGGAGTCTGATAATGCAATGGTCAGTGAGGAAGCATGAGGCAGATCTTGCCAGAAATTGTTCGGAGCGTCGAATCAACGTTCACCGCCGCTCCTTCGATTTAAATTAACGAAATTCCTTCCGGCGGGCTCTTCGGCGTCGAATTGTTTGAATTGGACCATGAATCCAATCCTGCTCTGTCCCCCGAGCCTCTGAGCAGCGTTGGTTGCTGCGTCTGGAAATGTCTGTGAGAGGAGAAGACACGCCCACAAAATCTGTCAGGAAGTGAAGTCACGCCCACAGCTCCAGCCTTTGTTGCTCAAAGAGGTGAGCAGACTTCTCATTGAAAGTTAGTGTTCTTCATGCAATTGTAAATTCAAAATAAACTTTTTATAAAAAGCCGAATTTAAATGCATTTTTAAAAAGCAGTGGAAACTTAAATAAACAGTCTTTAAAAAGGAGTGTAAAATAAAATGAACTGTTTTTGAAAAGGCTGTTTTTACACTGAGAAAAATGATGGAACAGCAAAAGATGAATGAGAAGAGGTGAAACAAATGTTGTGATGAAGACCTCTCCACACTCCTCAATGAGGTTGAGGTGAGGCTTCGGCGGCTTCTGGGGAACGGAAGTCTCGGGCGGCACAGAAAGTTAGCGTGTTGGTGTGGAAGGAGGTGGCACAGGTTCTGAGCACGAACAGCACCGTGTCACGGAGAGCGGAACAGGGCCGCAAAAAATCAATGATTTAATGCAGTCGGCCAGGATGTATAGAGAGTTTTAGAAATTCAAAAGTTCAGATTTAAATGAGCTTAGTTTTACCAATGCAGAAACACAGGTTGTTTCTGGGTGGTGTGGTCAAGGTTCAATCTAATGGCAACTGGTCGTAAAACTCAGTTGCCATTGTGGACGGGCCTCACTAAATGCCTTCAGAGATCTTTTATCCCAACTCCAGAGATTTGAGATGTTAAATTACAATTAGTGAATTAGACCCTGTCTCCAAACCCCCAACTTATCTCTCTCACAAACAAGCACGAACTGATTTTTATTGTTTAATGTCATGTCGTGTAAAATGGCTTTTAACAACCGTGAGAGGTCGAAGACCGGCGGCAGTTCAGCCTGTATGAGGGAGATGACCGAGCATGAAGAAAGGGCCACTCAGCTGCAGGGCATCACTTCCAGTTTCGTGCCTGGTGTCCGATCAGACACTGGAGCGAGGAAAGGTGAGTTTCACATTCCTCTATTGGCCAGCTGCATGTTCAAAACCTGCGTGTTGTCTGAAGGATGGGAAAAGGAGATTCGAGTCTGACCATGCTCGTGCAGCGTGTGGGCGTCTGTGATGTGACCGATGAACATGCTTCACCAGTGGAACATTTTGTTCTTCCGTCCCACAGGTTCACAGCCGTCTGAGGACACTCGGGCTGCAGAAGGTGGTGAGTCGGCGGCGGCAGAGGGTGATGGTGTTTGGGCTGCAGAGGGTGATGGTGTTTGGGCTGCAGAGAGTGATGGTGTTTTGGCTGCAGAGGGTGATGGTGTTTGTGCTGCAGAGGGTGATGGTGTTTGGGCTGCAGAGGCTGATGGTGTTTGTGCTGCAGAGAGTGATGGTGTTTGGGCTGCAGAGGTTGAAAGTGTTTGGGCTGCAGAGGGTGATGGTATTTGGGCTGCAGAGGGTGATGGTGTTTGGGCTGCAGAGAGTGATGGTGTTTGTGCTGCAGAGAGTGATGGTGTTTGGGCTGCAGAGGGTGATGGTATTTGGGCTGCAGAGAGCGATGGTGTTTGTGCTGCAGAGAGTGATGGCGTTTGTGCTGCAGAGAGTGATGGTGTTTGGGCTGCAGAGGGTGATGGTGTTTGTGCTGCAGAGAGTGATGGTGTTTGTGCTGCAGAGAGTGATGGTGTTTGGGCTGCAGAGGGTGATGGTGTTTGGGCTGCAGAGTGTGATGGTGTTTGTGCTGCAGAGAGTGATGGTGTTTGTTCTGCAGAGAGTGATGGTGTTTGGGCTGCAGAGGGTGATGGTATTTGGGCTGCAGAGGGTGATGGTGTTTGGGCTGCAGAGAGTGATGGTGTTTGTGCTGCAGAGAGTGATGGTGTTTGGGCTGCAGAGGGTGATGGTATTTGGGCTGCAGAGGGTGATGGTGTTTGTGCTGCAGAGAGTGATGGTGTTTGGGCTGCAGAGAGTGATGGTGTTTGTGCTGCAGAGGGTGATGGTGTTTGGGCTGCAGAGAGTGATGGTGTTTGGGCTGCAGAGGGTGATGGTATTTGGGCTGCAGAGGGTGATGGTGTTTGTTCTGCAGAGAGTGATGGTGTTTGGGCTGCAGAGGGTGATGGTGTTTGGGCTGCAGAGGGTGATGGTGTTTGTGCTGCAGAGAGTGATGGTGTTTGGGCTGCAGAGAGCGATGGTGTTTGTGCTGCAGAGAGTGATGGTGTTTGTGCTGCAGAGAGTGATGGTGTTTGGGCTGCAGCGGGTGATGGTGTTTGGGCTGCAGAGTGTGATGGTGTTTGTGCTGCAGAGAGTGATGGTGTTTGTTCTGCAGAGAGTGATGGTGTTTGGGCTGCAGAGGGTGATGGTGTTTGGGCTGCAGAGTGTGATGGTGTTTGTGCTGCAGAGAGTGATGGTGTTTGGGCTGCAGAGAGTGATGATGTTTGTGCTGCAGAGAGTGATGGTGTTTGTTCTGCAGAGAGTGATGGTGTTTGGGCTGCAGAGGGTGATGGTGTTTGGGCTGCAGAGTGTGATGGTGTTTGTGCTGCAGAGAATGATGGTGTTTGGGCTGCAGAGAGTGATGATGTTTGTGCTGCAGAGAGTGATGGTGTTTTGGCTGCAGAGGGTGATGGTGTTTGGGCTGCAGAGAGTGATGGTGTTTTGGCTGCAGAGGGTGATGGTGTTTGTGCTGCAGAGGGTGATGGTGTTTGGGCTGCAGAGGCTGATGGTGTTTGTGCTGCAGAGAGTGATGGTGTTTGGGCTGCAGAGGTTGAAAGTGTTTGGGCTGCAGAGGGTGATGGTATTTGGGCTGCAGAGGGTGATGGTGTTTGGGCTGCAGAGAGTGATGGTGTTTGTGCTGCAGAGAGTGATGGTGTTTGGGCTGCAGAGGGTGATGGTATTTGGGCTGCAGAGAGCGATGGTGTTTGTGCTGCAGAGAGTGATGGCGTTTGTGCTGCAGAGAGTGATGGTGTTTGGGCTGCAGAGGGTGATGGTGTTTGTGCTGCAGAGAGTGATGGTGTTTGTGCTGCAGAGAGTGATGGTGTTTGGGCTGCAGAGGGTGATGGTGTTTGGGCTGCAGAGTGTGATGGTGTTTGTGCTGCAGAGAGTGATGGTGTTTGTTCTGCAGAGAGTGATGGTGTTTGGGCTGCAGAGGGTGATGGTATTTGGGCTGCAGAGGGTGATGGTGTTTGTGCTGCAGAGAGTGATGGTGTTTGGGCTGCAGAGAGTGATGGTGTTTGTGCTGCAGAGGGTGATGGTGTTTGGGCTGCAGAGAGTGATGGTGTTTGGGCTGCAGAGGGTGATGGTATTTGGGCTGCAGAGGGTGATGGTGTTTGTTCTGCAGAGAGTGATGGTGTTTGGGCTGCAGAGGGTGATGGTGTTTGGGCTGCAGAGGGTGATGGTGTTTGTGCTGCAGAGAGTGATGGTGTTTGGGCTGCAGAGAGCGATGGTGTTTGTGCTGCAGAGAGTGATGGTGTTTGTGCTGCAGAGAGTGATGGTGTTTGGGCTGCAGCGGGTGATGGTGTTTGGGCTGCAGAGTGTGATGGTGTTTGTGCTGCAGAGAGTGATGGTGTTTGTTCTGCAGAGAGTGATGGTGTTTGGGCTGCAGAGGGTGATGGTGTTTGGGCTGCAGAGTGTGATGGTGTTTGTGCTGCAGAGAGTGATGGTGTTTGGGCTGCAGAGAGTGATGATGTTTGTGCTGCAGAGAGTGATGGTGTTTGTTCTGCAGAGAGTGATGGTGTTTGGGCTGCAGAGGGTGATGGTGTTTGGGCTGCAGAGTGTGATGGTGTTTGTGCTGCAGAGAATGATGGTGTTTGGGCTGCAGAGAGTGATGATGTTTGTGCTGCAGAGAGTGATGGTGTTTGTTCTGCAGAGAGTGATGGTGTTTGTGCTGCAGAGGGTGATGGTGTTTGTTCTGCAGAGAGTGATGGTGTTTGGGCTGCAGTGGGTGATGGTGTTTGGGCTGCAGAGTGTGATGGTGTTTGTGCTGCAGAGAGTGATGGTGTTTGGGCTGCAGAGAGTGATGATGTTTGTGCTGCAGAGAGTGATGGTGTTTGTTCTGCAGAGAGTGATGGTGTTTGGGCTGCAGAGGGTGATGGTGTTTGTGCTGCAGAGAGTGATGGTGTTTGTGCTGCAGAGAGTGATGGTGTTTGGGCTGCAGAGGGTGATGGTGTTTGTGCTGCAGAGGGTGATGGTGTTTGGGCTGCAGAGGGTGATGGTGTTTGGGCTGCAGAGAGTGATGGTGTTTGGGCTGCAGAGAGTGATGGTGTTTGTGCTGCAGAGAGTGATGGTGTTTGTGCTGCAGAGGGTGATGGTGTTTGGGCTGCAGAGGGTGATGGTGTTTGGGCTGCAGAGAGTGATGGTGTTTGGGCTGCAGAGAGTGATGGTGTTTGGGCTGCAGAGAGTGATGGTGTTTGGGCTGCAGATGGTGATGGTATTTGGGCTGCAGAGGGTGATGGTGTTTGTTCTGCAGAGAGTGATGGTATTTGGGCTGCAGAGGATGATGGTGTTTGGGCTGCAGAGGGTGATGGTGTTTGTGCTGCAGAGAGTGATGATGTTTGGGCTGCAGAGAGTGATGGTGTTTGTGCTGCAGAGAGTGATGGTGTTTGTGCTGCAGAGAGTGATGGTGTTTGTTCTGCAGAGAGTGATGGTGTTTGGGCTGCAGATGGTGATGGTGTTTGGGCTGCAGAGGGTGATGGTGTTTGTGCTGCAGAGAGTGATGGTGTTTGTTCTGCAGAGAGTGATGGTGTTTGTGCTGCAGAGTGTGATGGTGTTTGTTCTGCAGAGAGTGATGGTGTTTGGGCTGCAGAGAGTGATGGTGTTTGTTCTGCAGAGAGTGATGGTGTTTGGGCTGCAGAGGATGATGGTGTTTGTGCTGCAGAGAGTGATGGTGTTTGTGCTGCAGAGAGTGATGGTGTTTGTTCTGCAGAGAGTGATGGTGTTTGGGCTGCAGAGGGTGATGGTGTTTGGGCTGCAGAGAGTGATGGTGTTTGTGCTGCAGAGTGTGACGGTGTTTGGGCTGCAGAGGGTGATGGTGTTTGGGCTGCAGAGAGTGATGGTGTTTGGGCTGCAGAGGGTGATGGTGTTTGTGCTGCAGAGAGTGATGGTGTTTGGGCTGCAGAGTGTGATGGTGTTTGGGCTGAAGAGAGTGATGGTGTTTGGGCTGCAGAGAGTGATGGTGTTTGTGCTGCATAGAGTGATGGTGTTTGGGCTGCAGAGGGTGATGGTGTTTGGGCTGCAGAGAGTGATGGTGTTTGGGCTGCAGAGGGTGATGGTGTTTGGGCTGCAGAGAGTGATGGAGTTTGGGCTGCAAAGGGTGATGGTGATTGGGCTGCAGAGAGTGATGGAGTTTGGGCTGCAGAGGGTGATGGTGTTAGCACTGCAGAGTGTGATGATGTTTCAGCTCTTGAGCCCACCTGCCACCCTCAGGGTGTTGATGTGGGAGAAGCGCTTGACCATGAGGAGCCTCACCTCACCGCCTCTCCAACTCCAGGCCCCTCTGGCTCTGTGCGAGACACACACAATCCCCCTCTCACAGGCAGCCGCCAGCTGAGTCCGACCTGTCGGGTTGTGAGGAACCGTTGCGAGTTGGGGTAGATGCACCCCAGTCCCCCGTGAGTCGAAGTAGACGTCATCACCCTCCCCCCTCCTCCCCCCCCCCCCCCCCCCCCATGTGGATGGTGAATTGGGAGAGGACATCAACGGTCAACAAGTGAGACGATTGACGGCTGATGAGAGCGACAATTACCATGACTGTTTCGTCTCCATGAGACAGGAGATCAAGGATGCTGGATAGAACATTAGCGCTAAGCTGGCCCATACTGGATAGAACATTAGCGCCAAGCTGGCCCATACTGGACAGAACATTGCCTAGCTGGCCCAGACTGGACAGAACATTGTCCAGCTGGCCCATACTGGACAGAACATTGCCCAGCTGGTCCATACTGGACAGAACATTGCCCAGCTGGCCCATACTGGACAGAACATTGCCCAGCTGGCCCATACTGGACAGAACATTGCGCAGCTGGCCCAGACTGGACAGAACATTGCCCAGCTGGCCCATACTGGACAGAACATTGCCCAGCTGGACCATACTGGACAGAACATTGCCCAGCTGACCCACACTGGACAGAACATTGCCCAGCTGGCCCATACTGGACAGAACATTGCCCAGCTGGCCCAGACTGGACAGGACATTGCCCATATTGGACGGAACATTGCCAAGCTGGCCCATACTGGTCAGAACTTTGTCCAGCTGCCCCATACGGGACAGAACATTGCCCAGCTGGCCCGACTGGACAGAACATTGCCCAGCTGACCCATATTGGGCAGAACAATGCCCAGCTGGCCCATACTGGACAGAACATTACCAAGCTGACCCATACTGGACAGAACATTGGCCAGCTGCTCCATACTGGACAGAACATTGCCCAGCTGGCCCATACTGAACAGAACATTGCCCAGCTGGCCCACACTGGACAGAACATTGCCCAGCTGACAAATATTCACCAGGCTCTCGTACATTTCATGGAGGTGAATGCGAGTACGGCTGTGCTGCACCTGAAGCCCGTGACACCCCCCGTGCCACCTCCTGCCGCAGACAGATTGCAGGCCCAAGAGCCAGGAGCTATTCCTGCACCTAACGCTGCTTTTACTCATGTCCCCGTGGAACAGCAGCACCCCAGCTCCGAACTCCCTGATTACAGCCATTTTGTAAGACACAGATTTCGTGCCCTTGGCTCAAGAGGGGCTCGATCACAGGGTGGGATGGGGGCCAGGAGGAAATAGGATGCTCCTCGAGCACAGAGTTCACGTCCTCTTGTTCAGAGTGTCACAGCGACCCTCGAGCATGCCGCAAGGGGGCGTCTGTAAATCATATTGCTGTTTGTTCGGTTGATGTTTTGGTTGTTTGTTTTTATTCGCTTGTTGATATTTTGTTATGTGATGAATCTCTTCTGATTGTTTGTGTGATAATTTTTGTTGCTGCTGCTGCTGCCCTTCAAACTTAATCAGAAGTCATTTGTAATTGTTCGAAGATTTTCTGAATATAAACCATGTTAACATCACAAATGCTTTCAAACAACAAAATTAATAAGTTAACCTAATTTTTATTTAAAGTTTTGCACTACACACCTCAATGTTCACAATAAAGTTTTGCAACAACTAAATACCTCAAAATGTTAATGTAAAGTTTTGCACTAATTTTTTGATGCTGCAATTAAAGCTCACTGTTTCACTTTCAATCTTGCTTGTCCTGTTATCTGCTTTCCTGGGAGGGGGCGGGGAGGCAATTACCCATTTTCATCGATGTCAAAAAGCATCAGCCACTGGGTGCTCTCTCGCTGCCCTGTCTCCTGCAGCCACGGTTTCCCCGGGGGTGGGGATGGGGGAACCAACAATGGCCCCAGCAACATCCGGGTTGTCATCCTGCATCTCATCCATTCCCAGAGGCATCTCGTCTTCCTGGTCAAAGGTCAGTCCTTCCCGCAGTGTAAAGTTGTGCAATGCGCATCAGACAACCACAACCCTGGACATCTTGAGAGGTGAGTACGGCAAAGTTCCCCCGACCTGTCCAAGTATCGAAAGCGTGATTTCAGCTCCCAGATTCTCCTCCACACTACTTGGCGCGAGCTCACGTGGGCACGGTTGTTCCTCTCCTGAGCTGCACTATTGGTCCTGCGGTCGGGTGTCATCAGCCACGGCTTCAGCGGGTAGCCCTTGTCACCTGATATCCATCCAGATCCTTGCTGCTCTCCGGTGAAGGTATCATTGCAAGTCTGAGTGGCGAAGGACGAAGGCATCATGGGCACTTCCCTTCTGATCTGTATTTACATTCATGATCCACAGGTCGGCATCGCAAAGGATCCTCACATTTAACCAATTTGTGGTTGTCTGATGCGCATTGCACAACTTTACACTGCGGGAAGGACTGACCTTTGACCAGGAAGACGAGATGCCGCTGGGAATGGACCCCTTCCTGTTGATTTAAGTGACAGGTGCCTCATTGGGTGTCTTCCATGTCACATGGAATCCGTCGACAGCCCCCTGTAATCTGGGAATCCAGCGATCCTGTGGAACGCGGTAAACCTTTCCCTTTGAGAATCCAGCGATCCTGTGGAACGCCGTAGACCTCTCCCTTTGAGAATCCAGCGATCCTGTGGAACGCCGTAGACCTCTCCCTTTGGGGAATCCAGAGATCCTGTGGAACACGGTAGATCGCTCCCTTTGGGGAATCCAGCGATTGTGTGGAACGCGGTAGACATCTCCCATTGGGGAATCCAGCGATCCTGTGGAACACGGTCGACCTCTCCCTTTACCGCGCTGGGGACATGTCAAGTTTGATCAACTGGGAAACCGCGCGGAATATCGCGCCCGTGACCTCATCAATCCACTCTCACAGGACTCTGGGTGATTGTATATCTGTGACCTGAAGAATACAGACTCCCGCGGGGCTCTGGGTAATGGTGTGTCTGCGACCTGATGAATTCAGACTCTCACAGGGCTCTGGGTGATGGTGTGTCTGTGACCTGATGAATTCAGACTCCCGCGGGGCTCTGGGTAATGGTGTGTCTGTGACCTGATGAATTCAGACTCTCACAGTCCTCTGTGTAATGGTGTGTCTGTGACCTGATGAATTCAGACTCTCACAGGGCTCTGGGTAATGGTGTGTCTATGACCTGATGAATTCAGACTCTCACAGGGCTCTGGGTAATGGTGTGTCTGTGACCTGATGAATTCAGACTCTCACAGGGCTCTGGGTAATGGTGTGTCTATGACCTGATGAATTCAGACTCTCACAGGGCTCTGGGTAATGGTGTGTCTGTGACCTGATGAATTCAGACTCTCACAGGGCTCTGGGTGATGTTGTGTCTGTGACCTGATGAATTCAGACTCTCACAGGGCTCTGGGAGATGGTGTATCCGTGACCTGATGAATTCAGACTCTCACATGGCTCTGGGTGATGTTGCACATGTCACCAGGGCCTGACTGAAATGACCCACATGCCACTGACGAGGCCCTGCAGGAAGTAGAAGGTGGCTGAAGGTCCTCTTGTAACATCTCACAGAGGCGGCCGATTGCCTCCTTACTGAAACGAAGTCTTCACACAGATATCTCTTCCGATAATAATGTGCTTTCAAAAGGCTTTTGATAAAGTGCCGCATGGTAGGCTTATCATCAGGATTGCGGCCCCTGGAATAAAGAGAGCAGTAGCAACATGGATACAGAATTGACTAAGGGACAGGAAAGAGAGATAACTGGTGAACGGTTGTTTTTCACACTGGAAGGAGGTGTCCAATGGCGTTCCCCAGGGGTCGGTGCTGGGACCACTGCTTTTCTTGATATATATTAATGACTTGGACTTGGATGTCCAGGGCACAATTTGTAAATTTGCAGATAACACAAAACTTGAAGGAGTCGTAAAGAGTGCGGAGGATAGTGATAGACTTCAAGGGAATATGGACTGGCTGGTGGAATGGGCGGATACATGGCAGGTGAAATTTAACGCAGAATAATACGAAGTCATACATTTTGGTCGGAAGAATGAGATGAGGCAATATAACTTAGAGGCCAAAAGTCTAAAGGGGGTGCAGGAGCAGAGAGATCTGGGGGTGTATGCGCACAAATCGTTGAAGGTGGCAGGGCAGGTTGAGAAAGTGGTTAAAAAAGCATACGGGATCTTTGGCTTTTTTAATCGAGGCACGGAGTACAAAAGTATGGAAGTCATGACAAAGCTTTATAAAACACTGGTTCGGCCTCAACTGGAGTATTGTGTCCAGTTCTGGGCACCGCACTTTAGGAAAGATGTGAAGGCCTTCGAGAGGGTGCAGAAGAGATTTATTAGAATGATTCCAGTGATGAGGGTATTTAGTTACGTGGATAGACTGGAGAAGCTGGGGTTGTTCTCCTTGGAACAGAGACGGTTGAGGGGAGATTCGATGGAGATCATCAAAATCATGAAAGTTCTGGACAGAGTGGATAGAGAGAAACTGTTCCCATTGGCGGAAGGGACAAGAACCAGAGGACATCGATTTAAGGTGATTGGCAGAAGAACCAAAGGTGACATGAGGAAAATGCACTGCCCGAGGGGGTGGTGGCGGCAGATTCAATCATGGCTTTCAAAACGGAACAGGATATGTACTTGAAAGGAAAAAAATATCAGGGCTGCGGGGATTGGGACGAGCTGGAATGCTCTTGCATGGAGCCGGCACGGACCGAATGGCCGAATCGCCTCCTTCCGTGCTGTCTCCTTTCCATGTTTCTCTCATTCAAATGGAAGAGGAGTGACAATGAGCAGTATCAAAATGGAGCAACTACCAGGAGTGGGGTTCGAACCCACGCGGGTATAAACCCATTGGATCTTAAGTCCAACGCCTTAACCACTCGGCCATCCTGGTCTCTTCACAGTTTGGTGTGGTGTGTAATATTCTTGAGTCTCACTGCTTCATTTTCATTGTCAGTCAAAGTCCAGGATGAAATGATGTGTGGAGCGGGGAATGTGTGACAGAGAGAAACTCTGAGAAGCGTTGAAGAAGTGACACACACCCTCAGACACAAGACACACACACACACACACAGCCAGGTACACCTCTATGTGTGAGTGTGTGATGTGTCTGAAAGTTTGTTGAACTTTCCACGGGCCACTGTTGAAAGATGACTTACCGTTCACATTTCCATCTCTCTGTTAGTTAAGATCCAGAATAAAGTGATGTGAGGTGCGAGGAAAAGAGTGATAAAGAGAGACACTCAGAAAGAGAGAGAGACACTGGGACAGAAAGAGACTCTCTCGGTCTGTCTGAGTCTGTTTCAGTCTCTCTCCCTCCATCTGTCCAATACCCGCAGATTTGAGAATCACAGGGTCAAAGAAGGAAACAGATTGGAACACATTGAGCCTGTGTCCTGTTTCAAAACCGACTCCCAGGAAAACGGCTCCGGTAGAATCGTTAAATGGTCAAAGTTTTTCCGGCGAGTTTGACCTCCTCCCTGAGATGGGGAGACACGGGGACGTGGGGCGATTAAAAGGCTTCAGAAAAATCATTTCGAATTGGATATTCTCCATCGTGGTGAGATATCCCTCCTTATCCAGGGATTTAGCTCCCCGACGGGGAGGGAACATTTTTAAGAGGCCGACTACAATTTTTAATCCTTTGCCTCGCTTCTTCTTCAAAAACGACAGAGAGAAATAGAGCAGAAAAAGAATGAAACAGGTGATTATCATTTTCAGAATATTATTGAGCGGCGACTGTTTGGGGACTGAATTCTTGGGGCCCGTCTGTTGCAGAGCACAAATGTGTTCCGAACTGTTTCCTTCTTGGACCCTGTGATTCTCAGAGAGAGACAGAGGGAGAGAGAGAGAGAGAGAAAGGGGGAGAGAGAGAGACAGAGAGAGAGAGACAAAGACTGATCCTGAGAGATTTAACGATTAAGCCTCTGTTTGCAATGTACCTGTATGTGTGTGTCTCACTTTTTCTAACGTTTTCTGAGTGAGTCTCTGTTTCTCTGTCTTTCTCTCTCTGTCACTCTCTCCCGCTCTCCCCACATCACTTTATTCTCGACCTTGACGAACAGAAAGATGGAAATGTGAAAGGTGAGTTTTCTTTTAACAGTGGCCCGTGGAAACCAGGGTTCAATTTCCCGTCTGGGAGGTTACAGTTTTATTGCCTTTAAAAGCTTCACTTTCATTCCTCTTGCAATTTATCTCCAAGTGGAGGTTTACCAGAAAGATCCCACATACAACAATGAAATGGATGGCCAGTTAATCTGCGTTTTGGTGGTGTTAGTTGAGGGAGGAAGGATAATTTCCTTAATAATGGATTCTAGCATTTTCATTTTAGACACACACATACACAGCCAGGTACACACGCAGACACTGATATACAAACAGATACACACACACAGGTACACACACAGAGAGACAGACACGTACGTGTAGATTGAAAAACAGAGATGAAAGGTCATCAAATAAATGGTTAAAATAGATTCACTGAACTTTCAAGCGTGTCTAACGACATCTTGGGTGAGTGTCCATTATGGATTTGTACCGATTCCTCGGTCGTCTATATCCCCGCTTATCACGAGGGAAACCTGGGTTCAATTTTTCGACGGGGAGGTTATAAATGTGCTGCCTTTAAAAGCTTCACGTTCATTTCTCTTGCAGTTTTCTGAGTGCTTCTCTCTCGTTCTCGCTGTCACTCATTCCCCCGCTCCCAACAGCGTTTTACTCAGGACCTCTGACTCACAAAGTAGGTTAGTAAGTTTGCAGATGACACCAAGATTGGTGGCATCGTGGACAGTGAAGAAGGTTATCTAGAATTGCAACGGGATCTTGATAAATTGGGCCAGTGGGCCGATGAATGGCAGATGGAGTTTAATTTAGATAAATGTGAGGTGATGCTTTTTGGTAGATCGAATCGGGCCAGGACCTACTCCGTTAATGGTAGGGCGTTGGGGAGAGTTATAGAACAAAGAGATCTAGGAGTACAGGTTCATAGCTCTTGAAAGTGGAGTCACAGGTGGATAGGGTGGTGAAGAAGGCATTCGGCATGCTTGGTTTCATTGGTCAGAACATTGAATGCAGGAGTTGGGATGTCTTGTTGAAGTTGTACAGGGCATTGGTGAGGCCACACTTGGAATACTGTGTACAGTTCTGGTCACCCTATTATAGAAAGGATATTATTAAACTAGAAAGAGTGCAGAAAAGATTTACGAGGATGCTACCGGGACTTGATGGTTGACTTATAGGGAGAGGTTAGACAGACTGGGACTTTTTTCCCTGGAGAGTAAGAGGTTAAGGGGTGATCTTATAGAAGTCTATAAAATAATGAGGGTCATAGATAAGGTAGATAGTCAAAATCTTTTCCCAAAGGTAGGGGAGTCGACAACGAGGGGGCTTAGATTTAAGGTGAGAGGGGAGAGATACAAAAGGGTCCAGAGGGGCAATTTTTTCACTCAAAGGGTGGTGAGTGTCTGGAACGAGCTGCCAGAGGCAGTAGTAGAGGCGGGTACAATTTTGTCTTTTAAAAAGCATTTGGACAGTTACATGGGTAACATGGGTATAGACGGATATGGGCCAAGTGCAGGCAATTGGGACTAGCTTAGTGGTATAAACTGGGCGACATGGACATGTTGGGCCGAAGGGCCTGTTTCCATGTTGTAACTTCTATGATTCTATGATTCTATAAAGTGATGGAAAATGACACAGAGCCGCAGAACTGGTCCAGTTATCAGCCGTCGCTCAGTGGGCAGCACTCTCGGCAGCGAGCACACAATCTGCTGAAAGAAGGCTTGTCTTTCACATTTCTATCTCTTTGTCAGTAAAGATGAAATGATGTGCGGAGCGGGGGAAAGAGTGACAGAGAGAAAGAAAGAGAGAGAGACACTCTGAAAAGCTTTGAAGAAGTGAGACACACCCAGATAGACACACAGCCATCATAGAATCTTAGAAAATTTGCGGCACAGAAGGAGGCCATTCGGCCCATCGTGTCCGCGCCATCTGAGAAATGAGCAACCCAGCCGAATCCAACTTTCCCGCATTTGGCCGGTAGCCCTGCAGGTCACGGCTCTTCAGGTGCGCATTCAGGTATTTTTAAAAATGAGTTGAGGGTTTCTGCCTCTATCACCCTCCAAGGCAGTGAGTTCCAGATCCCCACCACATTCTGGGTGAAAAAATGTTTCTACATTTCCGCTAATCCTTCTACCAATCACTTTAAATCTCTGCTGCCTTGTTATTGAAGCCTCCGCTAAGGGAAATAGGTCCTTCCTATCCACTCTATCTAGGTCCCTCATAATTTTGTACACCTCAATCAAATCACCCCTCAGCCTCCTCTGTTCCAAGGAAAACAACTCCAAACTATCCAATCTGTCTTCATAGCTAAAATGCTCTAGTCCAGGCAGCATCCTAATAAATCTCCTCTGCACCCTGTCTATTGTAATTACATCCTTCATTTAATGTGGTGACCAGAACTGTGCGCAGTACTCAAGCTGTGGCCTAACTCGTATTTTATACAGTTCTGGCATAACCTCCCTGCTTTTATATTCTATGCCTCGGCTAATAAATTGTAAACAATTTTACAACACCAAGTTATAGTCCAGCAATTTTATTTTAAATTCACAAGCTTTCGGGTAATAAAGGAAAGTATCCCGTCTGCCTTCTTAACCACCTTATCTACCTGTCCTGCTATCTTCAGGAATCGGTGGACATGCACTTCAAAGTCCCTCAATTCCTCTACACCTTTCAGTATCCTCCCATTTATTGTGTATTCCCTTGCCTTGTTTGCTTTCCCCAATTGCATTACCTTTACACTTCCCTGGATTGAGCTCCATTTGCCACTTATCTGCCCATCTGACCAGTCCATTGATATCTTCCTGCTTTCGTTTTCCAAACTTCACTGGATACAACCATATTGCCAGAGGATTGGAGGACTGCTAATGTTGCACTGTTGTTTGAAAAGGGACCGAAAGATAGGCCAGTCATTCTCACCTCGGTGGTGGGCAAATTATCGGAATCAATTCTGAAGGACAGGATAAACTGTCATTTAAAAGGCACGGACTAATCAAGGACAGTCAGCACGGATTTGTTAAGGGGAGGTTGCGTCTGACTGACTTGAATGAATTTTTCGAGGAGGTGACAGGGAGGATCGATGAGGGTAGCGCAATTGATGTAGTCTACATGGATTTTAGCAAGGCTATTGACAAGGTCCCACATGGAAGATTGGTCAAAAAAGTAAAGGCCCATGGGTTCCAAGGGAATGTGGCAAATTGGATCCAAAATTGGCTCAGTTGCAGGGAGGAAAGGGTTAACGTCGACGGGTGTTTTTGTGACTGGAAGGCTTTTTCCAGTGGGGTGCCGCAGGGCTCCTGTATTAGGCTCTTTGCTTTTTCTGGTTTACATTAACGATTTGGGCTTAAACGTAGGGGGCATGATTAAGAAATTTGCGGATGACACAAAGATAAGCCGTGCGGTTGACAGTGAGGAAGAAAGCTATAGACTGCAGGAAGATATCAATGGATGGTCAGATGGGCAGAAAAGTGGCAAATAGAATTCAATCCGGAGAATTGTGAGGTAATGCATTTGGAAAGGGCAAACAAGGCAAGGGAGTACACAATAAATAGGATGATACTGAGAGGTGCAGAGGAATTGAGGGACCTTGGAGTGCATGTCCACAGATCTCTGAAGGTGGCAGGACAGGTGGATATAGTGGTTAAAAAGACATACGGAATGCTTACCTTTATTAGCCGAGGCATAGAATGCAAAATCATGGATGTTATGGTAGAACTGTATAAAACACTAGTTAGGCCACAGCTTGAGTACTGCGCACAGTTCTGGTCACCAAATTACAGGAAGGATGGAATTGCACTAGAGAGGGTGCAGAGGAGATTTAGTAGGATGTTGCCAGGATTGGAGAATTTTAGCTCTGATGACAGATTGGACAGGCTGGGGTTGTTTTCCTTGGAACAGAGGACGCTGAGGGTTGATTTGATTGAGGTGTACAAAATTATGAGGGGCCGAGAAAGAGTGGATAGGAAGGACCTATTTCCCTCAGCGGAGGCGTCAATAAGCAAGGAGCATAGATTTAAAGTGATTGGTATTACTTTTAGGATTAGAGCGGAAATGAGGAAAAAAAATTCACCCAGAGGTTGGTGGGGGTCTCGAACTCACTACCTGAAAGAGTTGTTTGAGGCAGAAACCCTTAACTCATTTCAACAATACCTGGATGTGCACCTGCAGAGCTGCGGACCAAATGCGGGAAAGTGGGATTAGGCCGGGTGTCTCGGTTCTCAGCCAGCGCAGACAGGAAAGGCCGAATGGCCTCCTTCTGTGCCATAAATTTTCAATGCTTCTATAAACAATAAAATGTATTGAGATATTGGAGCAGACTGTAAATATTGTATTGGACATTGAAATTCCTCCAAAGCCGATGAATGAGATGAAGTGATAAAATAATGGGGTAACACTGGAACATAACAGGGGGTTGAAATTAAAGTAAAGAGGGGCATAGATATTTGGATTTTCAATGTGCAGGGTTAGGTTCCTTTGAGTTAAAAATTAAATTGGGCTGGGGGGAAATAATACTCAGCAAAAAATTATCCATAAGGTGGATATTAGCAACAGGATAACTGGAGAATCTTTAAAGTCCATGACTTCTTGATAATATGGCACACCTTAGTTTCCTGTACAGGGTATTATGATTTTCTTTGTCTATATCATAATGTATAATATTAACCAAATGAAACTTGGAGCAATATGTACATGTCTTTCTGTGCTTATGTAAATCTGATGATGATAAAATATAAACTCAGGATGATCTTAGGCAGCCAAGGAGAAAGTTGAGGGTTAAAGTGAAAATTGAACCAGAGTGGTTTCACTCAGGTTCAAGAGGAGGGACTTTAAGAATATGGTTTAAAACTAGTTAAGTGTCCCACCTCGCATAGCTCGCATAATGCCCGAGACATTTAGCAAGAGGGTGATGTTGAGGGGGGCATGGTTCAGCATCTCAAGAGATGTGGTAACCAAAGACCTCCGCATTCCTCAGAGGAACAAATAGCTTGTAAACAGCGATAAAGGTTAATAACTAGTCATATCAGAATCACGTGGAAGTAATTATTGGAGGATTAAAAACCCCTTTGTTGCCACAGTAACAGAAAAATCTGCTAATATTGTGTATCATTTGTCGTTCGGGTTCTAATTATTTGTGGTGCATTGACCACATTAAACAGCTGACTGTTCGCAAACTTGGCGCCCGATTTGACCCTCAGCTGAGCTTCCAACCTCATGTCGTCTTCATCACCAAGACCGCCTACTTCCACTTCCGTCACATCGCCCGTCTCCGCCCTTGCCTCAGCTAACCATGTCTTTGTTACCAATAGACTCAACTATTCCATTGATCTCCTGGATTATCTCGCACGTTGCACCCTCTGTAAACTTGAGCTCATCCAAAACTTTGTTGCCCATAACCTATCTCGCACCAAGTCCCGTTCACCCATCACCCCTGTACTCGCTGACCCACATTGGCTCCCAATCCAACAATGCTTCTATGGCCTCACCCCTCCCTTTGTTTGTAACTTCCTCCAGCCCGAAAATCTCCTGGGATCTCTGTTCCTCTTGCGCATCCCCGATTTTAATCGCTCCACCATTGGCGGCCGTACCTTCGGCTGTCTACGCCCTACACTGTGGAGTTCTCTCCCTAAACCTCTCTGCGTCTCTATCTCTCTCTCCTCCTTTAAGATGCTCCTTAAAACCTTCCTCTTTGATTAAGCTTTTGGTCACCTGTCCTGATATCTCCTTATGTGTCTTGGTGTCAAGTTGTGTTTGATAATCGCTTCTGTGAAGCGCCTTGTGGCGTTTTATTGCGTTAAAGGCGCCATATAAATGCAAGATGTTGTTGTTTGTATTGTTAACAGAATTTAGCATGTGACTGCGGCGGACCATAACGTGAGAGGAGACTGCGAGGTGCGCCTGGTGACTGCACAGTCATTTCGCCTCTGGAGCTTGACATGAAAAGATAGAGGTCGCTTTTCTCTGATGGGACACTAGGTGGCGCAGTGGGTCCTTAACTGAAGGGTCCTGGGTTCAAACACAACCGAAACAGGACGGATGCAAAATATCTGTCAGGGAAAAAGAATTGATATCGGCAAAATGTAACAATGTGGCTTAATCTTGGAGAAAGAAATTCAGCAAAGTCCAAATTAGTCCATTTGTCATTCAAGATTTATTAACAATTTAAAAGTTTACAATTTACAAAGAAGTTTTAAAAAGTTAACACGAACTGAATGTAACAACTCAGTGTCACATTGAGAATAGAACAGAGCCGGTCTGAGCTGCCAGCTGTCTGCACAACTGCAACAGACAGCAGAGAAGGAAAACAGAGGCTCAACATAAAGGGAAGGAAACAATTGTGGATAAGAAATGAGAAAAAATATTTATTTACACATGAATTATTAAAACAAAGGTGAAAGGGGACTCAAACTCTAAGAATCATTTACATTATAGCGATGGTTATCTCACACATTAATAAACATTTCAATCAGAAAGACGGAAATCCCGTTGATGTTTTTCTCAGCTATAGATGTCGATATATTAACTGACGGCGTTTCACTTTGAGATGTTAATAAACAGATGTGCAAAATCCGAAATTCAACCGATCACTTTACCTGTAAAAGAGGGATAAAAGAATGAAGCAGATATTTAGTGGTCCGTGCATTTATCTCAGGGTTTTTATGAATGAAACTTTTAGAGGCTTTTCAAACCGCTTCATTCAGATCAAAGTGTCACTGGATTGAATCTTCTCACCTTCACCAGAGTGACGACAGCGCTGTAGAAAATGCTCAGGAAGAACAGAATGATGAATGTGGAAGCGGTTGTCCAGATGTTGCCGCTCTCTTCCTCATAGTCTTCGACCCAGACCTGGTTTATGGAATCTACGGGGATGGAGAGGAGGAAATATATTCAGATCGTTTATTAAACCAGGATATATTATTATTATTTGTTTCTTTCTTTCCTCACTGTATTATTTTGGTCTCTAATTTAATTTCCAAGGTGTATCTTTTGTTCAGTTAATCCCGCTCAGTAATCTGTCTCTGTTCCTAACTTCACAGCCTCGCTTCCTTTATGATCCTCATACATTCCGTGTTGGTAAAGGTGATTTTTTTTCTTAATTGTCAGACACTAATGTATTTTCAATCGATTTCGTAGATCGATCATTCGGGGATATTATGGTGAGATATCGAGGGATGTTCAGTGATTTATGTCGATTATTTTATCGATAGGTTTCGATATCTCCTATTTGACGGCTGGCATGGTGCTGGGTAAGAGATCGGATGTTAGTTCCAATCTTGGTCGTTTATTTGTGATGGAAATACTTTGAACATTATCTATCTGTATCAGTTTCCAACTGAGATCATTGCTTCAGTGCATGTATAGGGAGCAGGAAGATGTTATGGTATCAAAGTTTCTCAGAATACCAAGAACTGGGTTTTAGAAAATCGGTCCATTTAGTATATTTTCAACGATCAGTTCAGTGAGATTAGTTAGTTTTCCCACTTCAGGATATGAACGTGGCTTTTCACGGCTGTCAGAAATTCTGACAGCTGTGGGCACGGCCTGTGACAATGAACGACCACCTGCTCTGGAATATTGATCTCCAGCGGTTTCTAATGTGCTCTGTTTCAGGGACAAAGTGTGGGTGCAATCGTTATCACCTCAAAGACTAGGTCAATGTAATTTAGATTATTGACGCCACACCTCTCATCTCAAGTTTAGTCAGGCAATGTTTTCTCAATACCCCTGAATAGATATTTTTATTCATAAATATTTATTTAATACGTTGATTTATTTGATGTAAAGCGACGTTTATATTTGCAGACCATGTGGTTCTGTTATTTAGAAACTGACCGCCCGCTGGTCCCGGGGGTTCGTGTACAACAGAAGGGCAGTGTCTGTCTCTCTTTCATGAGGACAGGAGAGATGGTCTGTGCCGACCAATGCCCTTCCGTCACTACTGCCTGGATTCAATGCAGTGAAGATAGAAATGCAACATTTTATTGGATAGAAATTACCCACTGAATGTTGTTTTAATGGTCTTCTATTAAATTAGTTGGAGTGGCCTCACACTAGTTCCCAACGGGCATCATCTAACAGCTCAAAACTGGCTTCAATCGGAAGAAATCGGTGTAATGACGAAGAGAAGCCGCAATGTATTGTTTTTGTGGGAATTGGAAACAGCCATTGTATTGTGTTTGGAAGCGGTTTTCTTATGTTCGGGTTAAGGGGTCTGGTATTGGAAGCACCTTTAGTCTGCATTTAGCATGTGCTGTAAATAAGCTCGAAGGGCGGAATATCGAAGGTTAACGGGTGATTTGAATGAGATTTTTAGGATTTTGAAAGGAATTGATGGGGTCGATAGAGAGAAACTTTTCCCGCTGGCGGGGGAGTCTAGGACAAGGGGACATAACCTTAAAATCAGAGCCAGGCCATTCGGGAGAGACGTTAGGAAACATTTCTTCACACACCGGGTGGGAGAAGTGTGGAATTCTCTCCCACAAAAAGCAGTCGATGCTCAATTAATAATTTTAAAGCTGATTTATTTTTGCTAACCAAGGGTATTAAGGGATCTGGAGCCAAGGCGGGTGGATGGAGTTAGGATACAGATCAGCCATGATCTCAATGAATGGCGGAACAGGCTCGAGGGGCTGAATGGCCTCCTCCTGTTCTTGCGTTTCAACGGAATGTTGGCGCATTGGGTCTCCAAAGGGAACATATCCTGCTCCCGACCAACAAAAATAAATCAATTCCCATACATTTGACTCGTTAACAGAAAAAGGGTCTTTATTTGCTTTTAATTGAGGAATGGAAATGTGATAATCTCATTGACAAGAATTCACGGTGTCCATCAGTACAAGGGAAATGTTCACAAAACTCGGTTTACCGCTCGATTTATTAACCGTTCTGCTCATTATCTTCAAGGGAATGGCTTCATGTCCGACCACACAGGAGTAAGAAGCACCGCTGGTCCAATCCTCCGTCTTAATGGATAACATGCTGTACATGAAGAAGGAGCTACTGTCGTTCTCCGCCATCACCTCAGTGTTCTTGTAGCCGCTGGAATTCAGCGTCTTGTTATTAACGGTCCACTTGACAAAGATCTCTCTGGGAGAGAAACCTCTCACTAAGCAGGTGAGGGTCATAGACCGCTGAGCGGAGATTTCTTCTGCTAACGGGAGGAGGACAAACACAGACGGTTCATGTGGATTTGGATCTGCAGAAAAAAATGTTTGGATATTAATAAGTGAGAGGCGATCATAGAGGGAATAAAGCGCAGCTTTAGGTTGTGAAGATTCACTTTGCACTCGGAGATATCGTTCCCTTGCCTAATTTTAAAAACTCTGTTTGTTGCTTTGTGCACGAGTCACTTAAGGTGACATCTCTCCTCTCCTCTCCTCTACGTGCCTTGAGAAGGCCATCGTTTGAGAAATGTAACTGAGTGGCTTGTAGATAATTTGAGAGGACAACTACATCGTCCTGGAGCAAAGCCACATGTGGCGAAGATCGCATAGGGGTGATAGCCTCCCTTCGGATATGGACAGTGAAAGAACAATGGACAAAGAGTTCGGATTTTTAACAGTCAGTTCAGGAACATAGGAACAGAAGGAGGCCATTCAGGCCCTCGAGTCTGTTCCGCCATTCAATTATAACGTGGCTAATCTGTGTCTCAACTGCATTTACCCGCTTGGTTCCATATCTCTCAATACCCTTTATTACAGTATCATAATATGGTACAGCACAGAAGGAGGCCATTCGGCCCAACGTACCTATTCCAGCTCTTTGAAAGTGCTATCCAATTATTCCTATTACCCTGCTCTTTCCCGATAGCTGTCCAATTTTTTCCCTTCAAGTATTAACCAATTCCCTTTTGAAAGTTACTATTGAATCTGCTTCCACCACCCTTTCAGGCAGAACATTCAGATCATTACATCTCGCTGCGTAAAAAATGTTTCCTCATGTCGCCTCTGGCTCTTTTGCCAACCACTTTAAATCTGTGTCCTCTGGTTACCAAACCTTCTGACACTGGAAACAGTTTCTCCTTATTTACCTGATCAAAACCCTTCATGGTTTTGAACACCTCCATAACATCTCCCCTTAACATTCTCTGTTCGAAGGAGAACAATCCCGGCTTCTCCAGTCTCCAAATAACTGAAGTCTCTCATCCCTAGTGCCATTCTAGTAAATCTCGTCTGCACCCTCTCTGAGGCCTTGACATCCTTTCTCAAGTGTGGTGCCCAGAATTGAACACAATACTCCAACTGAAACCTAACCAATGATTTATAAAGATTTAGCATAAATTATTTGCTTCTGTACTCTGTGCCTCTATTACAAAAGCCCAGGATCACATACGGTTTATTAACAACATTCTCAACTTCTCCTGCCACCTTCAAAGATTTCTGTACGTACACTCCAGCTCTCTCTGTTCCTGCACTCCCTTTAAAATTCAACCATTTAGTTAATATAGTGTCTCTTCATTCTTCCTCCCAAAGAATGCACCACTTCATACTTCTCTGCGTTAAATTACATCTGCCATGTCTCTGCACATTTCACCAGTTTGTCTATGTCCTCCTAAAGTTAGTTACTATCCTTCACATTATTTACATTTCCGAGTTTCGTGTCATCAGCAAACTTTGTAATTTTACCCAGTATACCCAAGTTCATGTCATTAATGTATATCAAAAAGAGCAGAGGTCCTTATGCTGATTCCTGGAGAACACCACTCTATACTTCCCTCCAGTCTGAAAAACTACCGTTCAACACTACTCTTTGCTTTCTGTCCCTTAGCGACATAGGAAAGAAATGGGGATGAGTTCCTGCGGTCAGTGTTTCAGGAGCCAGGGAGGAAGTTGAAAAGCAGGACCGCAAAGGTAGTAATCTCTGGATTACTCCCAGTGCCACCCGCTAGTGAGTGCAGAAATAGGAAGATAAGGCAGGTTAATGCGTGGCTACAGACATGGCGCAGGATGGATGGCTTCAGAGTCTTGGGGCAATTGGACCAGTTTTGGGACCGGAGTGCAAGGGTGGTGGAAGCAGATTCAATCGTGGCTTTTATAAAGGAATTGGACAAATACTTTGCTACTGGGCAAGCGTGGGGAAATGCGACTAACTGGATTGCTCTTATAAAGAGCTGGCAAGGGCACGATGGGCCGAATGGCTTCCATCTGAGCTGGAACCATTCTATGATTAGCCAATTTTGTATCCACGCTGCCGCTGTCCCTTTAATCCCGGGGGCTTTAATTTCGCTTACAAGTCTATTATGTGGTACTTTATCAAATGCCTTTTGAAAGTCCATATGCACAACATCAACCACATTACCCTCATTAACCCTTCCCGTTACTTCATCAAAGAGCTCAATCAAGTTATCAAACACGATTTTCCTTTAACAAATCCCTGCTGACTTTCATTTACTAGCCCACAATTTTCCAAGTGCCAATTAATTTTGTCCCGGATTATTCTCTCTGAAAGTTTCCCCACCACCGACATTAGGCTGACTGGTCTGTAACTGTCGGGTTTACCTTTTTGAACAGGGGTGTAACATTTGCAATCCTCCAGTCTTCCGGCACCATCCCCATATCTGAGGAGGATTGGAAATTGTGGTGACAGCCTCCGTAATTTCCACCCTTACTTCCCTCAGTGACCGAGGTTGCATCCCATCTGGACCGGGTGACTTTTCTACTTTGAGTACTGCCAATCTTTTAAGTACCTCGTCTA
This sequence comes from Heptranchias perlo, assembly GCF_035084215.1. Classification (NCBI taxonomy): domain Eukaryota; kingdom Metazoa; phylum Chordata; class Chondrichthyes; order Hexanchiformes; family Hexanchidae; genus Heptranchias; species Heptranchias perlo. Next base: position 4,889,736 of record NW_027139581.1, on the reverse strand, counting down.
TCTATTTTTATCCTATCCCATATCGCTACTGACTCCTCTTTTACTGTTACAGTGGCAGCATCCTTTTCTCTAGTGAAGGCCAATGCGGTGCATTCATTTAGTACCTCAGCCATGCCCTTTTCCTCCACAAGAAGATCTCTTTTTTTGTCCCTAATCGGTCCCACCCTTCCTTTCACTGCCCTTTTACAATTTACATCTTCATAAAAGACTTTTGGTTTCCCTTTTGTGCTGGCCGCTAATCCATTCTCATATTCTCTTTGCCGCTCTTATTTCCTTTTTAAATCTCCTCTGTACTTTCTGTATTCAACTTAGTCCTAAACTGTATTATGTGCCTTACATTTGTCATAAGCCTCCTTTTTGTGTTTCATTGTAATCTCTATATCTTTAGTCATCAAATGAGCTCGAGCTTTGGATGCCCTTCCTTTCCCCCTCGTGGGACTGGATGTGAACCATTTCCTCCTTGAAGGCCTCCCATTGTTCAATTACTATTTTGCAAACCAATCTTTGATTCCGATCTACCAGGACTAAGATCCCTTTGTAACTCACTGAAATTAGCCCTCCTCCAGTTAAATATTTTCACATTAGATTGTTCCTTGTCCTTTTCCACGACTATTCTAAACCTAATGATATTATGATCACTGTTCCCCAAATGCTCCCCCACTGAATCATGCTTCACTTGCCCCACTTCATTCCAAGAACTAGATCCAGCATTGCTTCCTTCCCCGCTGGGTTGGAAACACATTGTTCAACAAAGTTCTCTTGTACACATTTCAGGAATTCCTTCCCCTCTTTGCCCGATACATTGTTACTGTCCCAACCTATATTGGGATAATGGAAGTCCCCCCATTATCACTAATCTATCGTTCTTGCATCTTTCCGTAATTTGCCTGCAAATTTGTTCCTGTATCTCTTTCCCATTATCTGGTGGCCTATCGTACACAGCCAGTAGTGTAATAGCTCCTCCATTGTTCTTTAAGTTTAACCAAATGGATTTTGTCTTTGACCCCCCCCCCCCTCACCTTCATCATCACTTTCTAGTGCTATAATAGTTTAATTGATCAATACTGCCACTCCTCCTTTCATCCTTCACTATCTTTCCTGAATACCGTGTGGACAGGAATAATAAGTACCCATTCCCCCCAATCTTTGCACCATGTCTCTGCTATTGCCTCTGTATCAGAGTCCCATGTGGCGACTTGAGCCTGCAGCTCACCAACCTTATTTACCACGCTACGTGCATTTACACACATGTACTCCAAGCTCATCTTAGACTGCCTAAATTTCCCCCTGTATGATCCCTTCTATTTCTGAAGTACTCTTTGCTCAAGTGCTATTTCTCCCTCCCAGTCCTCTGTGCACCTTGCTTCTTCTCTATAATGTTTCATCCTGGTGCCCACCCTATTGCCAAATTTGTTTAAACCCTCCCCCATAGCAGTAGTTAACTTCCCAGCTCTGTTGAGGTGCAACCCCTCCATCTTGAACAGATCCCTCCTGCCCCGCAACTGCTCCGAATGTCCCAGGTATCGGAAACTCACCTGCTGCTACATTTCTCCAGGCGTTAGCCTGTCTTATTCGGCTATTCCTGTTCCCGCTTTTCCCCCATATCACTTGATCCCCTTAACATTAACAAATATATCTATCTCCTTCTTGAATACATCTAATGACTTGGCCTCCACTGCCTTCTGTGGTAGAGAATTCCACAGGTTCACCACCCTCTGAGTGAAGAGATTTCTCCTCATCTCGGTTCTAAATGGCATATCCCGTATCCTGATACTGGGACACCTGGTTCTGGACTCCCCAGCCAGCGGGAACATCCTCCCTGCATCTAGCCTGTCTAGTCCTGTTAGAATTTTATATGTTTCGATGAGATCACCTCTCATTCTTCTAAACTCTCGTGAATATAGGTCTAGTCGTCCCAATCCCTCCTCATACGTCAGTCCTGCCATCCCAGGAATCAGTCTGGTAAGCCTTCGTTGCACTCCCTCCATGGCAATGACATCCTTCCTCAAATAAGGAGACCAAAACTTCAGACAGTGCTCCAGATTTGGTCTCAGCAAGGCTCTGTATAACTGCAGTAAGACATCCCTGCTCCAGTACTCAAATCCTCTTGCAATGAAGGCCAACATACCATTCGCCTTCCTAACTGCTTGTTGCTTTCAGCGACTGGTGTACAAGGACTCCCAGGTCTCGTTGCACCTCCCCTTTTCCCAAACTGTCACCATTCAGATAATAATCTGCCTTTCTGTTTTTACAACCAAAGTGGATAACCTCACATTTCTCCACGTTATACTGCATCCGCCATGTTCTTGCCCACTCACCCAACTTGTCTAAATCACTCTTTGCATCCTCCTTACAGCTCTCATTCCACCCCAGCTTTGTATCGTCTGCAAACTTGGAAATGTTACATTTAGTTCCCTCATCCAAATCATTGATATATATTGTGAATAGCTGGGGCCCAAGCACTGTTCCCTGCGATACCTCACTAGTCACTGCCTGGCACCCGGAAAAAGACACCTTAATTCCTCCTCTCTGTTTCCTGTCTGTCAAACAATTCTCAATCCATGCCAATATATTCCCCCCAATCCCATGTGCTTTAATTTTGCACACTAACCTCTTGTGTGGGACCCTATCAAAAGCCTTCTGAAATTCCAAATACACCACATCTACTGGTTCTCCCTTATGTAATCTGCTAGTTACATCCTCAAAAAACTCCAGTAGATTTGTTAAGCATGATTTCCCTTTCATAAACCCATGCTGACTTTGTCCAATCCCGTTAATGACTTCCAAGTGTTCTGTTATCACATCTTTCATAAAGACGATAGCATTTTCCCCACTATTGATGTTGGGCTAACTGGTCTGTAATTACCTGTTTTTTCTCTCCCTCCTGTTTGAAATAGTGGGGTTACATTTGCCACCCTCCAGCTGTAGGAACTGTTCCAGAGTCCATAGAATTTTGGAAGATGATCACCAATGCATCCACTATTTCCAGGGCCACTTCCTTTAGTACTCTGGGATGTAGATTATCAGGCCCTGGGGATTTGTCAGCCTTTAGCCCAAATGATTTCGGAAGCACAATTTTTTTTTAACAATAATTCCCCCAGAGTCCAAAAATCTGTCTATCTCACCCTTGAATATATTCAACGACTCAGCATCCACATCCCTATGGGGTAGAGAATTCCACAGATTCACAACCCTCTGAGTGAAGAAATTCCTCCTCACCTCAGTCTTAAATGGTCGACCCCTTATCCTGAGACTAAGCCACTTAGTTCCAGCCAGAGGAAACAACCTCTCAGCATCTACCCTGTCAAGCCCCCTTAGAATCTTGTATGTTTCAATGAGATCACCTCTCATTCTTCTAAACTCCAGAGAGTACAGGGCCATTATACTCAATCTCTCCTCATCGGACAACCCTCTCATCCCAGGAATCAATCGAGTGAACCTTCTTTGCACTGCATCTAAGGCAAGTGTATCCTTCCTCAGATAAGGAGACCGAAACTGCACGCAATACTCCAGGTGAGGTCTCAACAAAGCCCTGTACAATTTCAGTAAGACTATTGAACCCCCTATAACAACTGCATGTCTTTCGCTCGCTGTTCAGCCGAGTCTCCCGTGGTGCAGTGGATTTGCTCCGGATTGCACGTAATCCAGCAACAAACTATTAATCTCAGTTTTGAAATTTCCAATTGACCTCCAGCCTCACCAGCTTTTTGGGAGAGAGAGTTCCAGATTCCCACTGCCGTTTGTGTGAAGAAATGTTCCCTCGCATCACCCCTGAACGACCTAGCGCTAATATTAAGGTTATGGCCCCTTGTTCTGGACTCCCTCAGTTTCTCCGGTGTCAGCCAGCGAATTTACAGGATTATTGAGTTCAATTTCGCTACTTGCCGTGGTGGGGGTAAAAGAGTTTCCTCCAATCCAGGCTCTGCAGAGGGGATCGAGTGATTGAGAAAAGCGTTTCGTTTGGAATAAAAGAGTTTCCTTTCCATTTTGTCCAATTACCAACTTTATTGTTTATTCATTCCCGGGATGTGGGCGCCTCTCGTGAGGTCGGCTTTTATTGCCCATCCATAGTTGTCGTTGAGAAAGTGATGGTGAGCTTTCTGCTTGGCCCGCTACAGTCCGTAAAGTGAAGGTACTCCCACAGTGCTGTTAGGAGGGAGTTCCAGAAATTTGAATGGGAAAATGAAGGAATAGCGATATATGCCCAAATCGGGATGAGTTGTGATTTTAAGGAGAACTTGGAGGCGATGGTGTTCCCATGCACCTGTTGGTCGGGGTCGCGGATTTGGGAGGTGCTGCCAAAGAAGCCTGCACGAGTTGCTGCAGTGCATCCTGTAGATGGTACACACTGCAACCACAGTGCGCCGGTGGTGGAGGGAATGGATGTTTAAGGTGGTGGATGGACTAAACTATATCATGGGGATAGACTATGCATATATTTAATGAATAGAAGTCATGTACACGCACTGAGAAGATTCACAATGTGGCACTTGTTGCTGCAACGTCACTGCTCACCTCGTTCCTTGTGTATGGACGCTCTTTTAGGAGTTGGAAGATCCTGATGGCTCACCACGCAATAGAACGTATCCCCACTCAGCCACGCTTGTGTCGAGATGTCTACTTTGCTGATCAGGCTGTCGGAGCCCTCGCCAGGTTGGACGGCAATCTCTGATTTTAAAGGCTGCTGTTCTCTGGTCCAGGACACGTTGACCCCATTCGGAGCATCAGACACGACACAGGTCAAAGTCACCGTCGCCTCCAGTAAAACCTGTTCTTGTGATGGTGGCAGAATTGTGACTTCTGGTTCACCGGGTGGAGGACAATCTGTGAGAGGAAAATAAATGTGAACCGATCTATTCTCTGGAGAATTGTGAAGCGAACGTTCAGCCTTTGTTTGATTAAAGACAAGGAAAGTCATTTTTACTTTGGGCGATATGGACTCAGCCTCCCATTATACAGTGCGCCTGATTTTCCGTGCCACTAATCAGGAATGTGACCATTGGTGACTCCCCCATTCCCTGGAACAGTTGTGTTGAAGCACAGCTCTGATGCTCTACTTGCGCACCGCCTGATTTCGGCTCACTGAGAACAAAACTGGGACCAGGATCGCAGACTGATCCGATGACATGTCCGCAGAGGAATCCCTTCTGGGGCGGGGCTCTGGAACGTCTGCAGTGCTCACTGAACTGTAACAGAGGCAGAGAGAGTCAGGCCTTCCAGGAGAAGGAAGCAAGTAACTAGATACTCGGTAAAGAAAGAAAGAACTTGCATTTATCCAGCGCTTTTCATCACCTCAGGACGTCCCAGAGCGCTTTACAGACAAAAAACTACTTTTGACGTGTGGTCACTGTTGAAATGTTGGAAACTCAGCTATCAATTTGCTCACAGCAAGCTCCCACCAACAGCAATGTGATAATGACCGGGTAATCTCTTTTAGTGATGTTGGTTGAGGGATAAATATTGGCCAGGACACAGGGGAGAACTCCATTGCTTGTCTTCTAGATATTGCTGTGTGATCTTTTCCTTTCACCTGAGAGGGCAGATCGGGGCCTCGGTTTAACGTCTCAACAAGATGGCACCTCCCATAGTGCAGCGCTCCATCAGTCCTGACTGGGAGTGTCAGCCTCGATTTTATGCTCAAGTCTCTGGAGTAGGATTGAACCCACGACCTTCTGACTCAGAGATGATCAATAACATCAATGATATGTTCCTAATAATTGGTGAAATAAGTTATCAGTCCCCCCACACACCCTCACCCCCACCCCACGGAACACTGACTGTAAATTTCGGTAGAATTTGGCACTTCGATGCATCTGGCCTCAGCTCCCGGTTTGCCTCTTACCATTAGAACTCGTGATATTTTTGCTCTGGATGCTCTTGCTCGCTTTGTGAGTGACGGAGCAGGTGTATACCGCACCGTTGAACCATTCCCTGGAGGTGATTTCCAGCCGACTACTGACGCTGAAGTTGCCGTTCTCTTCACATGGAGGAGAGGTGACGAACCCGGACTTCACGGGCAATCCGCCCTTCAGCCACTGCACGTCGATGGGTTTTGGTCGGAATCCGGATATTAAACACACGGCCGTTACATGTTTGCTGGATAAGATTTCCTGAGGTGAACTTTGCGTGAGGATAACAGTTGGAGGGACCGCAGGCAATCTTTCTATGGGAATTCAAGGAAACAAAGGAGATTTCACCATTTCAAAATTAAATAATTCTGTATTGGAAAATTCTGTTTTCTTTTCACATCTTGGTCGCCATCGAGCTCACACTAACCTGGAATGGACAGCTTCACTGTCTCCCAGGCAGATCCGCTGTGCCGAACAACGCAGTAGACTTTGCTGCTCTCCATCTCTGACTCGGGGATCGTTAACTGGCTGCTCAGGGTGTAGGTTCCCTTCTTGTTGAACACTGACGGGTAGGTCATGAATCCACTAGTGATGCTTTGGTCATTTTTGGTCCAGGAAAGGATGGCTTTTTCGGGGGAATAGTTCATCGCCAAGCACCCGACCGTCACCAAACCTTCAGTATTGGGTTCTCCACAGGACGATAGCAGGGCGAAGAGTGTCGGAGCAGACGGTTCAGCTGTGAAAGAGGAACAAATTGAACACAAAAGTGAAAGTCCGCCATCACATTTACATGAAACGCCCGCATGTTTTGAATATCCGCCAGAATCTGCACCAATTGCATCATTTGAGGATCACAAACAACAATGAAAAGTGAGCCTCTGCTGATTGTGAGGCCTGACTTGAAATGGGCTCACCGAACCCCAGTCTGGTGCATCCGAAAGTCCGGCGACAGGAAAGTCCATTCGGCCCATCAAGCTCCATCCACCCAGACTCAGTACAAGGAAATTGTATCATTGACTTCGCCCAACTCCTTGTCGCCACTCCAATAACGAGCACATATTCTCTCCCCTACCTGTTCTCAAATAAAGTTCAGGCAAAAATATTAATATCACTGGTCTGGAAATTCCCCCAGGCTACTCCCTGTAAACAGAGTTTCCACTCTACTTCCCACGAAGTCTCGCAGGCGGAGCGGGAGCAGCTCTGACGAATTTCTCGGCATGTAAGTCTGAATATCCATCGAGGCCAAGAGGGGGCTAGATAAAAAATCAGGCGTATACGTTTAGAGGAACTGTTAGCAGCAGGGATGGAAAGTTGGTTGATGGACAGGAAACACAGAGAAACGGTTAACGTGTCCTTCAGATTGGAGAACGGCTGGAAAGTGAAGTCCTCCTGGTGTCAGTATTCGGGGCACTTCTGTTTACCTACATTCCATGGTTTATACTTGGCGACAGGGAATAGAATCTCGAAAGTTGCTAACGACAAAAAAGTACATGATTTGGCAAGCAGCGAGGAGGAATGTAAAAATCTTCATGAAGACAGAGGCAGGATAGGAGAATGGGCGGGCATGTGGCAGATATAATTTAGTAAGTGTGCAGAATGTGGGACTGTAAACTCAGGGATATGAAACTAAGTGTTCGGATATGCAAACAGACCTAAAGTGCAAATATATGATTCTTAAAAATGCGATTGTACACCAACAACATCTTGCATTTCTATCGCGCCTTTAACGTAGTAAAACGTTCCAAGTCGCTTCATAGGAGCGATTATCAAACAAAATTTGATACTGAGGCCCATAAGGAGATATTAGGACAGGTGAACAAAAGCTTGGTCAAAGAGGTAGGTTTTAAGGAGCATCTTGAAGGGGAGGGAGAGGTAGAGAGGCGGAGAGGTTTAGGGAGGGGATTACAGAGTTTCGGGCCAAGACAGCTAAAGGCACAGCCACCAATGGTGGTGCGATTAATATCGGGGATGAGCAAGAGGCCGGAATTGGAGGAGAACAGAGACCTCGGAAGGCTGTCCGGCTGGACGAGGTTACAGAGATGGGGAGGGGTGAGGCCATGGAGGGATTTGAAAACAAGAATGAGAAATTTAAAATCGAGGCGTTCCCGGACCGACAGCCAATGGACGTCAGCGATCAAAGGGGTGATGGGTGAACGGAACTTGGTGCGAGTTAGGATACGGGGCAGCAGAGTTTTGGATCAGCCCAAGTTTATGGAGGGCGGAAGATGGGAGGCCGGCCACGAGAGCATTGGAATAATCAAGTCTAGAGGTAATAAAGGCATGGATGAGGGTTTCAGCAGCAGATGTGCTGAGGCAGGGGTGGAGATGGGTGATGTTACGGAGGAGGAATTCGGCGGTCTTGATGATGGAGAGGATTTGTGGTTGGAAGCTCAATTCAGGGTCAAATAGGACGCCGAGTTTGTGAACGGCCTGGTTCAGCCTCAGAGAGTGGCCAGGGAGAGGAATGGAGTCGGTGGCCTCGGGAACGGAGTTAGTGGCGAGGACCAAAGACAACGACTTCTGTCCTCCCAATATTTGGTTGGAGGACATTTTTGCTCATGCAGCACTGGATGTCGGACAAGCATTGTGACAAATCATAGAGAGTGGAGGGTTGAGGGAGGTGGTGGTGAGGTCGAGCTGGGTGTCGTTAGCGTACATGTGGGATCTGACGTCGTGTTTTCGTTTGATGTCGCTGAGAGGCAGCATGTAGATTAGAAATAGGAGGGGGCCAAAGATAGATCCTTGGGGGACTCCAGAGTTAACGGTGCGGGTGCGGGAAGAGAAACCATTGCAGGTGATTCTCTGGCTACCACTGGGTAGATAAGAATGGAACCAGGCGAGCACAGTCCCGCCCAGCTGGACGACGGAGAAGAGGCTTTGGAAGAGGATGATGTTGTTAATCGTATCAAAGGCTGCAGACAGATCGAGAAGGATGAGGAGAGATAGCATAAGATAAGAGCTTATGGTGTTGGGGGTTATATAATGGCATGGATAGAGGATTGACTAACTAACAGAAAACAAAAAGTCGGAATAAAAGGGTCATTTTCAAAATGGCAATCTGTAACTAGTGGGGTGCCGCAGGGCTCAGTGCTGGGGCCTCAACTATTTACAATATATATCAATGACTTGGATGAAGGAACAGAGTGTCTTGTGGCCAAATTTGCTGATGATACAAAGGTAGATGAAAAGCAAGTTGTGATGAGGACACAAAGTGTTTGCAAAGGGATATTGACAGGTTAAGCTTTTGGGCAAAAATTTGGCAGATGGAATTTAATGTGGAAACATGTGAAGTCATCCACTTTGGGAGGAAAAATAAGAAAGCAAAATATTATTTCAATGGAGAAATACTACAAAATGTTGCGGTACAGAGGGATCTGGGTGTCCTCGTACATGAAACACAAAAAGTCAACATACAGGTGCAGCAGGTAATCCGGAAGGCAAACGGAATATTGGCCTTTATTTCCAGGGGGTCGAGTATAAAAGCAGGGAAGCCATGCCACAACTGTACTGGATGCTGGTGAGACCATACCTGGAGTACTGCGTACAGTTCTGGTGCCGTTATTTAAGGAAGGACAGACGTGCATAGGAGGCAGTTCGGAGAAGGTTCACTCGGATGATTCCGGGTATGAAAAGTTTGTCTTACGAGGAAAGATTGAACAGGTTGGGTCTGTTCTCATTGGAGTTTAGAAGAATGAGAGGAGATCATATTGAAACGTACAAGATTCTGAGGGGACTCGATAGGGGAATCTAAAACTAGGGGCCATAGTCTCAGAATAAGGGGGTCGCCCGTTTCAGATGGATATTAGCAGGAATTTCTTCTCCCAGAGGGTTGTGAATCTTTGGAATTCTTTACCCAAAAAAGCTGTGGAGGCCGCGTCATTGAATACATTCAAGGCTGAGTTAGACACATTTTTGATCAGCAAGCGAATCAAAGGATATGGGGAAAGGGCGGGAAAGTGGAGTTGAGGTAAAAATCAGATCAGTCATGATCTCATTAAATGGCAGAGCAGGGTCGAGGGGCCGAATGGCCTACTCCTGCTCCTATCTCTTATGGTCTCTTACGGGAGGTGAGAACAAGTTCAAGAACTTTGGAGCGGAAAGGGAGGTTGGAGATGGGGCGGTTTATTCAAGGGCAGAAGGGTCAAGTGTGGGTTGTTTCAGTACGGGGGTGATGACGGCAGATTTGAAGGGGAGGGGTTCAGTACCTGAGGAGATGGAACCGTTAACAATATCAGCTAACATGTATCGTTAACAATATCAGCTAACATTGGGGCCAGGAAGGGAAATTTGGTGGTCAACAGTTTGTTGGGAATAGGGTCGAGGGAGCAGGAGGTGGGTCTCATGGACAGGATGACAAGTGGGATATTTAAATCCATCTTTGGCAGTAGCGCAAAATCGACGATAACGAATTGCAGCCCATTTTACAATCCACCAAACTTTCATTTCTATTTAAGTGAAAAGGAATTTGTTCATTGTGGGTGTGATATCGGGGCAGCAATTCACCTTGGGCAGTGGGGCAAAGGGGGCGGTATCGAATCGGCCGCATGTTTGTCGCCCCGCCTGATATTCACTCCCATTGAAGTATAATGGGAGGCGAGTGCAATACCGCCAGTTGTGAGCTACCGCCCATTGGGTATCAATTCATCATGTCTGTGGGGCAAAACTGGCGACAGCCAATCGGTGACCCGTTTTGAACTGCCTTAAATGGAAATGAAACTCGGGCAGGGGGAAAACGAGCTGCCGATTGGCTGTCGTTGATTTTGCATTTCTCTCTCATGGTCTAAAGAACGGTGTATGGAGAAATAATGTCACCTCTTAATGTGAACCCTTTCTCTCTCATGGTCGAAAGAACGGTGGAGAGAAATAATGTCACCTCTTAATGTGAACCCTTTCTCTCTCATGATGCACCGAGCAACTTCTCCCATTTGCTTTCTTGCTGTAATCAAATATTGGGCCAAGTTTCGCGGTAATTACTGTTTACTCCTAATGTCCCGTCACTTCAAGATACATAAATAATAATAATATCAACAACAATAATAAAAGCAATACTAATAATGTGGTAGTAATAATATTATTATTAACAGCAAGAATAATAACGTTTAATAATGTCAGCCAAGAAACGCCTTGTAAATGCGGGTAGGACCTTTGGATCAGAACTGTTCCCTGTCCTATTCTCCCGCCGCCCTCAACACATCCGAGTCTGGGGTCTCTGTATTCTTTGTTTACCGCCTGGCTCGGGTCTCAATTCACGAAGACAGATGAGCTGCGTAACCTCTATTTGCTAAACTAGCGCTCTTCCTTTTCTTAAATTTTTGTCTTCGCTGGCTGGACATTAAGGATAATCTGAGCGTCGCGCTGAACAACAATCTGCGGTGGGGGGAGGGGGGAGGGAAATCTGATCGGGAAAACTAGACGTCCCTCACAGAATCCACCTGAACTTCCTCCTATTTAAACTAATGGAAGTAAAATCGGGAGAGTTTTGTAGCAGGGATGCAATCCTCCCCACTCAAATTTCCTCTCTGTGCACAGAGCAGGGATTGTTTAACGCGGGGGCGGTAATCTACATCTTCACACTTTAACTTCGAAATGTGGAATTCAGTATAATTCAAGTTTAATTGAAACTACACAAGGATCCGTGTAAAACAGAACAGCGCTTCGTTTAATTATCAGAGACCCTGAATATAACGGAGCAAATGGAGAAACGAGCCTTTGGTTCGAACTTCCAACTTCGGCGGGAGCGCAATACAGGGAAAACCAGGCGTTGTGTAATTCGGAGAGCCCATCCGCTACCGCCCGTTTTCCGCACCGCACAAGTTGAATTTTACCTCCAGAGTGCTGATAATAAATTAATGTTGATATTAACGTCATTTTAGTTAAACAATTCTGTTTGAAGTTTAAAATTGTTTCGAGTTTCCTTCCAGCCTTAACAGGTCTGTAGTTTTTAAAATTTAATTAACTAATGTAATTTAATTTAACGAAGATCATTTCAACAGTTCTGCTTGATTTCCAGCAATATCCGCATCGCTGCCTCCAACCTTATAATTTCCTCCACTCTGCCTAGTTTATTTCTTGTCTATTTCCAACCTTGTGAAGTCTGAAAGTTCTTTGATTAAAATATATTGGTGGTAATTTTGACTTGGTGGGACAGTGTAAAACTGGTGATTCACGTCATTGGAAATAAAAGCCGGGAGAGATGCTAAACGGACTGTCGACTCCCCAGCACCCGTTTCGCACTGTCGCCAAAGTCAAAATTACCCCCATTCATTTTAAAAATTCTGTTTGGCTTCTATACCAGTTTATCTCTTTCTGCTTATGATTTTCTACACATCTTTAGTAAAGCCTGTCTCACTACCTAAAAGAGATAATATACAAAGAGCCAACATTTTTGGACAGTTTACTGACAATAAAACTTCCTCCATTGAAGAGTAAGTACTTAATAAACCAATGGTATTTTAAATTGAAATCTATCCAGCCACAGGCTCCACTTTCTTCATTAATTAAATATAATATATAAAATCATCAAGACCAAACCAGGATACAGCAACTAATTAAAATCTGCAGTGAGACCTTATGGAGCTCAATCACAACTGAATAAGAAAGGCGGTGATTTGTTAAATTCATTGTAACATAATAGATTGATTTTTCTGCCATCTCTGATATTTTCTCCTGACGGTGCTGTGTATGGTATAATTTTGGAAGGCGGTTTGTGTTTAATTGATTATATTGTAAGTTAATATTGATATTAACTGATGCTGTATTAAATTATAATAAAATCCAATATTCATTTTAAACCTGCTTCTGCCCGGAACCTTGTGCATTGTGGAAATGTTAACAAAATTTTCGTGACAGATATTCAATGTCAACGAATCGAATATTATACTAATAGATTAATACATTAGTTTTATGTAAATAAAGGCACAGAAATGAGTCTTAAATTATGCAGCGAGTTGTAATGCAGTGAAAGGGCGGTGGAAGCAGATTTAAAAGTAACTTTCAAAAGGGAATTGGATAAATACTTGAAGGGGAAAAACAGGACTACGAGGAAAGAGCAGGGGAATGGGACTGATTGAATAGCTTTTTCAAAGAGCTGGCAGAGACACGATGGGCCGAATGGCCTCCTCCTGTGCTGTAACCACTATGATACTATGATGCATCGAGCTTCTAATAATTTTATGCTCTGACTCTACACAATTAGAATCTCTTTAGTTTTCTGAGCTCATTGAAACAATATAGACTCTGCGGATTTTCACAGTGTCTTTCACATGATGGAGCCAGAAGTGGATTTTTAAGCAGCTTTCTATACGGCCGAGCGAGTACTCTACACTCATAAAGAATTTCAGTATATCCTGAAAGGAGCCCGATGTACATGATCTCGTACTGAGCCCAAAGCATTCGGGAAGACATTATAACCGAGAACTGCATTAGCCAGATGTGATCAAATTAAACATTGCAGAAACAAAAATAAACACAGTTCAGCATCAGGTTTCTCGTTTCCAATAACCCATACGAGCAGATAAACAAGATCCCACAATAATCAAGGAGAAATGCAGGAGTGAAATAGCTGCTTTGATCTATAAAATCTCAGATGCACAATCAAAAGTTACACACCAATAAATCGAAGGAAACAGTACCAACTTCACAGGATCGTGGAAATAATTAACTATTAAAAGCAAACGAAATATAAGATTAAACATACAAATTAAACACTGCTACTAAATGAGTGCATGTTTCTTACCTGCAGTCACCGTCACCATGGTCCCTTGTCCCCAGTAGTCCAAGTAATCACTGTGTTACATTCATTCACCTGGGTCACACAATAAGGGGCTCTGCATACGGTATAGAAAACAGTCGACATTATTTTAAGATTTGACATTCCAGAGGCAAGGTAATGTTACGATAGATTTATGTGATATTAAAAATCATTATATACAGCAACAAATGGTCACATTTGATTGTTTATAAATTACTTTGATGTTTGCTATGTCATACATTATTTGATGAACATTTTTCCAAATCGCCAACAATTTCGTGAATAATTCTTATAGTTGATCTGCCTAATCCTCGCCAGGACTGCAATGCGAGATAGCAATACATGAATATTCCTTTAATACATTCGCAGTTATATTCCAACCGGAGCACTGCCTCAGTTTCACCACATGAATGTTGAAAGGGTTTTTGTATTGACAGTTAATGCTGTGCCACCCAGGTATACACCATGATACACACCGTGTCAAATACTGCTGCTAACATATAGCTTTGGTATGTAGATCTAAATTCCAAACAGCTTACAAAAAACTCGACTCAGATTCACCAGTGGATGCATTAATGTGATGCTTGTATCAGTATAACTTGTTATATGTTTATAAAAAGCCACGTTTTACTGTTAAGACACACAACCAGTCTTTGCATGGAATTTAAATTCGTCACTTCAATGTACCCTTTATATCTGGTTTTATAAACTTGGAGATATTTCTGACAGTGATATATATGGAATGACACTAATGTTGCTGTTCATGATGGTTTTGTGATCACAGATTTCAGCAGGATCCCGCTCAGTGTTACTGTATAACGAGATGTCGATATGAAGCACTGTGGATCCACTGTATTATCACAATGACACACGCCAGCACAAATACTGCACTCGCTCTCTGTTCAGCACTGTCTGTCAAAATTCACTTTCAAAAAACCCTTATTGGGACTGCAACCGGACTAGAAATTCACTCAGGGTGAGAGAAAGAGAGCACATCTGTGCACATCAGCGACCAGTGGTGGAATATATTGAAACAAGTATTAACTTCAAATTTCCATTCCTCACACATAGAAGTGCTGGACATACAGCAGAGTCCCTTCTCCTCATTATTACAACAACAGTTCATATTTTATATCAGTTAACTGTCCTTAAACAAGATGCTTTGGTAAGAAATACCGTCTATTTGAAAGTACTACTATTAACATTGCACTTTATTTAATTACTAACCGTCAGGTTATAGTTGGAACGGTTGGATTTCTCCTCCTGTTTTTGTACAGGTCCAGCCCCGGACTCCCTCCCCGTGGGTCTCTTGCACAGTAATACATGGCGGTGTCTTCGGTCTTCAAATTAGTCATTTTCAGATAAAAGGTCGTGCTGTCTTTGGAAGGGGTGAATCGATCTTGAACTCCGGGTGCGTAATAATTAGCTGAGGGCTTCCAATAGCTCAGTAACCACTCCAGCCCTTTCCCTGGAACTTGCTTAACCCAAGCCATGTAATTGCTGTTGACATTGAACCCAGTCACCGAACAGGACAGTGTTTGAGTCTCCGTGGGCTTTGCGGTAACGGAATCCGATTGAGTCAGCACGATGTTGCATTGGACATCTGAGAGTGGGGGAAAAAGATCGGATGTCAATTAAAACAGGCAAAATTAAAGATAGTCATAAAAGTAAAACAGAATATTTAAAAGCGAGTGCTGGGTTAATCATCCCTCTTCTCGTTCTTTTTATACAATATCTTGAAGGAATTATTGAAGGTTTAATTTTGTTGTCATGCTGGAGAACTGATAAATCGATTCTTTCCTGATGTATTTGCAATTTCGCTGAGATAATCTTCACATTACAATCAGAGGAATTTCCCCCACCCAGAGCTGAAAAGGGAAAGAATACTCACAGGTAAAGTAAGACAGAAGTAAACAGAGGTAGAAGCCAAGCGCCATCGTCTGGTTTCTTGATCAAACTCTCTGCTCCCCACAACAGCCTCCTGATTGCTGACCTGAAGACGAGCGCTCCACTATTTAAACGGCCTGGAGCTCCGTGAGCTGAAGTCCGGGGCTGGAAATCACCCGCCTCCTTCAGCAGTCGTTTGGCTCCTCCTCTCTTTTCCTTTCTCAGCTCAAATGTCTGATTTTCGATCAACAAAAAATTAGCACCAATAATCCATTTTCTGTGCTCACCTCTCAAAATTACTTTTGCTTTGTATTGGCTAATTATCGATCTGGATAATACAGTTAATCCAAAACAAATTTAGTTTAAAAGATAGTATAAGGAGTCTGATTCTTCCCACATTTTTATTCCCTGTACAGTTGGTCTCACTGAATAGAATGCAAAAGGAGAGAGGAAGTAATTATTATTGTACCATTTCTATAGGATGTTTAACAAACTTTGGGAAACTATTGCATTTATTTTCAGGTCTCAGATATCGTTTCTATGCAGTTCTTTACTTAATGTGAGCTCTCCCCATCACTCGGGCCCCTGATACTAACTTTACTATCGGTAGTGGGGTAAAGTTACTGATATTGAACGATTGTAAATTGTGAAGCAATCCACCTGTCTGTGCAGGAGACGACACAGTTTCTCCAAAACTGTCTCCCTCAGAATTAAATTCTCAAACGCCTTGATTTCTAATGAGAATTACCATATTGCACATTGGAAATGTCCTGAATACTAAAAAATTAAAGACTATTGAAAAGTGTGAAACAAAAAATATTAAATGTCGATATTGTTTTATTTATGTTGGATAGATTTTTTAATTTTTACAAGGAAAGTGAGATTATTATTTCACACGTTCCAGTTAAAGGTCACCTCTGATCTTTGATTCATTGTTGAATTAATCAGAGATGCAGCTGTTTTGGTTCCAGTGAACGTGACTCCCAGTGCTGGGTAAAATTCGTGTCGTGGGCAACAGTTAACTCGTTTCCCAATCTCTCTCTCTCTCTCTCTATTTCTCTCTCTCTCTGTCTCTGTCTGTCTGTCTATGTCTCTCACTCACACACACACACACACAAACACACGCACGTATATCTAATTCTATCGCAGAAACTGTACATGTAAATTCATTTCAAAATTTACAGCGCCTCTTCTAACTTTTGATTCCAATTACAAATCAACGGAACTGAATAATTACCAACAGATTCTGCGCGCTGTGCAATTTAATTACACACAGTCAATGGATGTATATACACTTTTTCTGTGTGTATATATTAAATATATGATATTATATATGGTACGTTCCCTGGATATATATATGTATATATATGTATATATATATATACATATACTTCATTTTTTAAATTGAACGTGAATTCAGTGTTGGAATTACAGTCAGACCAGATCTGTTTGTAACTATATTTCCCCGTCTCAGTGTTCGTTGCTGTTGTTCGCTTTGATTATAAACGAACAGCTTTCAGTATTCCCGAGTCCTGTAAAGAAAGAATCATTTCATAAAATGCTTGTATTTTATCGGTTATTCTGTTCCTCATATCAATAACCGCCTTTATATTTTTGTGGATGTAACACATATTCCCCAGCCTACTGCCGGATTATCGTAGGTTATGGAAAGAATCAAAGCCAGAATGGTCTGTACTCGGGATTGAAAATTATTTAAATAATATCTCAAGGTTCTCACATTCTATAATCGCATTTTATTATATTGTACAGGGGGGATTTGCAGACAATTAGACTTTAGATGTTATCGCATGTTAAAGACGTGCTTTTGCTGAGTAGTTAAACCTCGTTTTGTTTAAACCCACACTCAAGCCATATCTGTAAAACATTCCTTGGCGGGCAGTCCGTCTTACTGTTGTCAGGAAATGGCGAAAACTCACAATGTAATTTACAAGAAGCATCTGCGGGTTCTGTGGAGTAAATCCATGATCTGTTTCCTGACAACTGACCGCAGAGTTGAAAGCCAAGTTCAACCTCCATTCATTGTGAGTAAAGCCTAAAGGTACACAGATCTACCCAGCAACAAATGATACTGACGTTACAACGTACCCCATTGGTTGTATTAAGTTGTATTGAGATCAATTTTTAAAGACAGAATTATTGGCCATTGATTGAGGCACTTTAATAAAGCGCAGCTGTCATTACTTTTATGGCCGTGGAGGGAAGTTAGCTCAGCGGTTCAGTCACCAACCGGGCCGAAAACCGGAACAGAAGCTATAATTATGCACAATGAAGTTGTAGGGTAATTGATAGATAATTGAGATGGACGGACGGACGGAACAATGGATGGATGGATTGCAGGACGGGTAGATTTGGATCGATTTGTGGGATGTAAAAGGTGCTTGTGTACATTCACATTTTTGCATGAATTTTGTTTCCTAGACTGAGGTAGGCCCCTCATCACAAGCGCTGCCTGAATCATTCCCCCAATCCCTCCTGATTTGCAGGATAATACGGCCTCCTACAATATCCACATCCAATTGCCTGAGTTGCTCTACCTATTCATTAATAGAAGGCTGAGGCTTTCCATCCGCTTCTTGTAAGTCTAGTCTGATCAGGGCAAATCTTCATCAGAAAGAGATAAAGCGGAAATCTGACCGGGTTGAGGAGAGATAGAGTCTCAGACATGCAACATGTGTCAATCTGTGTGTGACAAAAGGTTTCACACTGTCTTTATTTGAATTCAGTCAATTACAACAGAAACGTGGTCGGTCTTTAAAACCCTTTCTTTCTCCATGTCTCCCTTCTTCCCATTTTACTGTGAGACTGGTGCAGTTAGACTGTCTGTTAAAAGATAACTTCCGAACAGCTGCCTTAATTCTTTGCCTACCTGTTTAAGAAGCATATAATGTACTTCTTCCATTGCTCTCCGTCTCAAATATCCCATCAATTCATCACAATCTATTTCCTTCAAATAAAATATAAAATTCTGTCACATCTGCTCTAAGCCTGAGTTCACTCATGAAAATAGCTCCAACTCCTTCAGCCGAGCCTGATACCTAAATACCCTGAGACTGGGTGCCATTTTACTTGCCCTGGTCTGCACCTCCTTAGGGCCATGATGGTCCCCTCTATATCCATCTCTATATTCCTTCAATATTCCCCCTCTTTATTCCTCTCTATAATCTACTTTATATTCTCCTCTATATCCCTCTCTATTCCCTCTTTACCCCCTCTACATCACCCTCTATATCCATATCTATATTCCCTCTATAATCCCCCTTTTCATTCCCCTCTATAATCTACTTTATATTCTCCTCTATATGCCCCTCTATAATCCCTCTTTACCCCCTCTACATCACCCTCTATATCCCTCTCTAAATACCCCTCTATCTCCCCTCTCTATACCCCTCTAGATTCCTCTCTATATTCCTCCTCTCTAATCCCTTCTATATTATCTCGATTTCCCCTCTTTCGTCCCATCTACATTCCCCCTCTATATTCCCCTCCATATTCCCTCTATATTCCACTCTACATTCCCCTCCATTTTCCTCTCTATATCCCCCTCTATATTCCCCTCTATATTTCCCTCTATATTTCCTCTATATTCCCATCTGTATTCCCTTCTATATTCACCTCTATTTCCCCCTCTATATTCCCTCCATATTCCGCTCTACATTTCCCACATATCCCCTTTATATCTCTCTCTTTCCCTCTCTATATCCCCCCATAAACTCTCCTCGATATCCCCCTATCGATTCCCCCTTATACCTCCCTCTATTTCCCACTCTAAATCCCCCAATACGCCCCTCTATAAGTCCCTCTATATCCCCCTCTATAATCCCCTCAATATTCCCTCAATGTCCCCCTCCACGTTCCCCTCTGTATCCCCCTCTATTTTCCCCTCTATATCGCCCTCTATATCCCATCGACATTGCCCCTCTATAATCCCACTATATTCCCCCACGATAATCCCTTCGATATGTCCCTCTACATCACCCTCTATATCCCCCTTTATATCCCCCACTATATCCCCTCTATATTCCTCTCTATATTCCACCTCTATAATCCTCACTATATAACCCTGCATATTCCCCTCTATATTCCTGTCTATATCCCCCTCTATATTGCCATCTATATTCCCCTCTATAATTCCCCTCTATATTCCCCTCTATATTCCAGTCTATATCCCCTCTATATCTCCCTCTATATTGCCATCTATTTTCCCCTCTATAATACCCATCTATATTCGCTCTGTATTCCAGTCTATATCCCCCTCTATATATCCCTCTATATTCCTCTCTATATCCCCCTCTATATTCCCATCTATATCCCCCTTTATATTCCACTCTATATTCCCTCTTTATCCCCCTCTATATTCCCTCTATTTCGCTCTCCATATTCTCCTCTATATTCCCATTTATATGCCCTTCTATATTCCCTCTATTTCGCCTCTATATCTCCCTCTATATCCTCTGCTATATCCCCTCTCCTTTGTCCCCTCTATAATCCCCTCTATTTCCCACTCTCCATATCCCTCTCTATAATCCGCTCGATATTTCCTTCTACATTCCCCTCCATATCCCCCTCTATATCCCCTTCTATAACCCCCTCTATATCCCCCTCTATATCCCCCTCTATGTTCCCATCGATATCCCCCTCTATATTCCCCTCCAACATGTATGGGCATCAGTATGAATGCAATTCTCCAAGTATGACTTTGTCAAGACCTTGTAGAAAATTAGAAAGTGTTTTGAGTGAGTCCATAAGGGAAGACTATTACCTCCATTTGGGGAGTCAGTGATGAGGGGTCATCAATTTAAATTGTCTATAAGAGAATGAGGAAGTGACTTGACGGTATGGAGGTCGGAAGAGAAATCATTGGTAAAGATACTCTGGTTACAATAAGGTAGGCAAGGTTGACCGAAGCAAGGTGAGTCCCGCCAAGCTGGACAACAGAGGAAAGGCGTTAAAGGATGATGGTGTGATTAAGGCATGTGGATCATAGTCACTGCACTCAGTCACACCTTCATCGTTCTCCCTCTGTTGGTGTCTCTCAGAATCGTTCACTGTACTCATTCACACATTTGCCTATCTACCGATGTTGTTGTCTCGCTGTATCGTTCACTGTACTCAGTCACACCTTTATCTATCTCCCTCTGTTGGTGTCTCTGTATCGTTCACTGTACTCAGTCACACCTTTATCTATCTCCCTCTGTTGGTGTCTCTCTGTATCACTGTACTCAATCACAGCTTTAGCTATCTCCCTCTATTGGTGTCCTTCGAGCCTGTTCCGACACTCAAATAGATCATGACTGATCATGAGGTGGATGAAAGGTATTGTGCATTATATTCACTAAGTACTGGGATCAGTAAGATGGGCTGCAATTACCGTTTCTCTCTGTAATCCCTGTATTCCTATGTACCTATAACAGAGCATACGAATGTCCAATGTCCACTTGAAATGTCACATCCTGAAAAAAGTCAAGAGGTTTGACAAGACAGGATCTGTCCCTCTCGAAATTCCTGGACTGACACTTCCTGGAGAATTTCGGTATAACCTCTTCTCAATGTTGTTCTTTCTGGTCCCTTTCAATGATTCTGCTGCACTGCTGTAAAATTAGTTTGCCGAAAGCGAACAATTTGTTTTGTCACCTTCCTTGAAATAGGTCCGACATTGGCTAGTTCTCGTTGCAGTCGAACCTCTCCTGCATTTATTCACTCATTGATTATTACTGTCAACCATTGATAGATCTTGGCCCAGGAGTAATTGTATTGTGAAGTTGGGCCGTATCTTCGACGTTGCGGGATTTCTGCCAACTACAAAGAGGTGACTCTTACCCCTGCCGATTTTCCACCTCTCGAGATCATTTACAGAATTGTTGGCAGCTCCTTCGCCCCTGTCGTGGAGTCCACGTGGAGGGAGCGCTGGGGGTTTGACCTCGGCCCCGCTCAAGCTTTGGGGCCTGAACGATACAACATTTGTCCCTGCCGACTTATTGGCTTTGAACCTATAAAGAAGGTCCATGAAAGTTAGATCAAAGTCATTGAGTTGCAGAATATCTTTTTATGAGTTCGCTGCTACTAGTAGCTTTTTAGTGATTTTGTTTTCCACTAAATAATGATGACGAACTATTCCCTTTGAAATTGAGCTGCATTTCCATGAATGTCTCGGGCACGCATGCGCACGCTCACACGGGGCCGACAAAGAGCTGACTCTCAGCGACACCGATGCGAACTTGAGAACGTCCATTAGGGGCCGCGCCAGACCAATCCAAGTGATTTTCTCCCGCTGCTGCTCTCAATTCGCCGGACAGCAGGGCAGCTGAAATGTGAAACAGGAGGGAAGGGAATCTCCATCCCTCAGACAGGCTTCTCTTTGTTTCAATCAGTTTGAACATATCCCAAAAGATATTACTGAGATTGTGGCATGTGCTTCACGTTGATCAATTTTGGTCAAGCTATTTTCTTCATAACAGTGCGCCCTGCAATATCTATCAATCTGTGTATCTGTGTAATATATCCTTTACATAGACACAGACACATATAATATATAGATAGATAGATAGACAGATAGATAGATAGATAGATAGAAACATAGATGGATAGATGGATGGATAGATAGATAGATAGATAGATAGATAGGAAGATATATTGATAGATAGACAGACTGACACACGGACGGACACTAACATAAATATATATAAATATATATTTTGCGAGGGTGGGAGCATACAATAATTTTTGGTTTGGCGCATACGTTTATTCTTGTTAATAACTATCAGCAGCTGCGTGCAATTTGTAATGTATCTACTATTATGTCGTAATATTCGCTTTGAAAGGCTGGGGATGAATCTTGCAACAATCTTCCAGAGACGATTGGGGATTGAGTGAGACTATAGGGCAGGAACAGCGCTACTTTGTGGCAAAATCTGCTGTGTGAATGTTTAATAATTCACACTTGTATTGAACTGTGCCAATTGATCGCAGTTGTTTTTATGTGAAGGATCTTTTTCTTGCAGTATTTTCTAATTAGCTAACACTGATTCTGTTAGGCAGAGCCCGGAACTGTGCACTCACAGCACCGCCGTTTGGGCTGCTGCAGGGTCCTAAATCCCTCAAACTGCTCTAACTCTCATCTGGTTAAAAGGAACAACTGAAAAGAGCCCAATCAAAGTGTTTGCTATTTGTATATGTGTGTGTGTGAGTGTACAACGAATATCATTCTTAATGGTTACAAGTACATTCCACAAAGATAAATTATTATCTTCACCAATTATTTTCAGCATTTTATTTTCTGATATTAAAAATATCATTACAGATCGTTTATATCTTTAACATTTATTTATAACTCATTCCCCTGAGTGCTCGTCTTTAGAAAACGATGTCACGCTGACCATCCTGTTAACAAGGCAAGCTTGTCCCAAGTGTTCTGTTGGAAAAGTGATGAGATCACAAAATGAATAGCTAAACCTATCCTAGAATCATATAAGGTGCGACACTGAAGGCCGCCGTTTGGCAACAGCGGCGCTTCCCCTTCAAATGTGCCTTCGGATTTCATGTTCCTGCGATTTACGGTGTATTTTCGATGTTCTTCCTCGCAATTACATAACCAATAACCTTGTAAGTGAGGATATCGGTTCACCTTCAATCGTGGAGATGGCTAAAACAATCCAGGAACCTTCTGCGTGAAAAGAAATCTCCCAGCACATCCTCCTGCTCTCCTCGTGATAACACTGATCCCATACCGCGTGAATGGCCAACCAGTGGAAGCAATCTTTTATTATTTACCCTTTCAAAATTTTTCAGAACTTTGAAAAGCTCTTTGTCCCTTCACTTAA
The DNA here is from genome assembly GCF_035084215.1 of Heptranchias perlo. Taxonomy (NCBI): domain Eukaryota; kingdom Metazoa; phylum Chordata; class Chondrichthyes; order Hexanchiformes; family Hexanchidae; genus Heptranchias; species Heptranchias perlo. The sequence continues at coordinate 4,866,412 of NW_027139581.1, read as the reverse complement.
TCATCTCTATCTCTGTGGGGCAAGGGGGAAGGGAACAACATCAACTGTTTCAACCATAACTATAGAATTTTCGATGTATCTTTCCATGGATTTGATATCATTGCTATAACGAGGTACTCAGAACTCAATACAAATCGCCAATGATTTGTACAAATGTAACATAACGTCCTAGCTTTTAAATTCAATGACCCAATGTATGAAACTCAGTAATACAGTCACCTTTTTATTCCCTTTAATGTCCGTACTCTCTGTGTTATATATATTTATAAATATATCAGAGGTGAGCGCTTGTTTATCAGACTGGAGGGAAGTATAAAGTGGTGTCCCCAGAGGTCGGTATTAGCAAGCTCTTTTTAATATATATTAATGACCTGGACTTGGGTATAGTTTGCAGATGGCGCAAAACTCGGAAATGCAGTGAACAGTGAGGAGGATAGTACCAGTCTTAAGTAAGGCATAGTCAGACTGATGAAATGGGCAGACACATGACTGATGAAAATTAACGGAGAGAAGTGTGTCGTGATGAATTTTGGAAGGAGGAATGAGGAGACGCAATATATATGGTACAATTTAAAGGGGTTGCAGGAACAGGGAGACCTGGGGTGCGCGTACACAAATCTTTGAAGGTGGCAGAACAAATTGATAAAGTTGTTAAAAAGCAGACAGTTTCCTTGGCAGGGGAATGCGACTAATTGGATAGCTCTTTCAAAGAACCAGCACAATGGGCCTAATCTTCTCCTTATGAGCTCTATGATTCTCTGATGATCTCTCCCTCCAACTCTCAAGTGTGTTGCTGTTTGTATTATACTAGCTTTCAATATTTTTTTCCCACAAATGTGTTACTTCACATTTCCTTGCATTCGACAGCATTTGTCACCTATCTCATCTTTCGACTAACCGGCCCAAGTCCTGTAATCTTCTGAATTATTCTTCATAGCTTTGGGATTATAATTTGGAACCATCAGCAAACTGTGATCGCATTCGTCTTTTGTCTATATCCAAACCATTTGTGTAAATGTCAACAAAAACATAAAACAAAAGGGGCCGGAGCACAGATCCCTATAGTCTGCCACTGACCACCTCCTGTGAATGCAAAAACAAAATCCAGTTACACCTACACTTTCACTTTAGCCCCTCAGCCACCGCTCTGTCCGAATAGCCACATTCCCTTCACTACCATATGCCTTCCTTTTTGCAACAAGTCTCTAATGTAACACCTTAGGAAACGTTTCCTGAAAATCCATAGACACAAAACAGGCCCTTTCCCTTCATCTCTGCTCCAGTTGAAATCCTCAAGCACAACCTGCACTTGATAGATCCATGCTGTCTGTCCCTGATCAGCCCTCGCCTTTCTAAGTGTTCATTAATATCATCCCGTATAATGGACTGCAGCGGTGAAATGTTCCTCTTTAACGTTCCAGGGATAGAATATTCATTGGGGACGGTGCATTGAGGGAACTCAAACGCCTGCTACCATGGAATCTCTCTGATTTATTGTCAAGTGATCATCTCAGCATCACACAAAAGTTCATGATATAAACCTGGAGTGTGTGATGATTTGTGCAAGTGATGGTAGAAATGAATGTAACGTTAATAAGTGTGTAATTCTCGAACTTAATTATTTCCGTTAATGGGAGGGGAATGCAACACTTGCTACTCTCCAGCGACTTTCGTACTATTTCTGTTTCCACAGTCTTTTTTTGACCATTACCTCCACTATTTCCCTCGCAACCTCTTCCAATTTTTGGATACGTACTACCAGGGCCTGCTGATCACCCCACGCCGATATGTAATGCCTTCAGCCTTTAAACATGGATATGCATTTTCTGTTTCAGCTGTACAGCTTGTCGCAAGTGTGCACGCCAGCAGCCCCTGATTTTTCTTCCATTAAAGAAATTACATTGTGTTTTCCGCCCGTTATAGGACACGCCTGATACTCAATCCTGTGGAATTACAGGGGTTGGACTATCGGGCGGGACGTAAAAAGGGTGTCAATTTCAATATCGTCCGTTTTGCGCCCCCCCCCCGCCACACTCTCCCGCCTCCTCCCCCATCCCCACCATGTCCAATTTCACCCCTTGTTTACCATACTGATAAGGTCACATTGAGCACTCCGTGTTTGCTGAGATTAGGAGGGTGCACCGATGTTGCTACAGCGCTCAAGTGACACTGATGACGCGGCATTGTCTCTGCGATGATGTCACGCGACGATGACGTGTTGTTAATGTAAACACGTCATACTGACAACACCCTAATGCAATAGGCATGAAGTTGCACTTATTGTAAACATGTTGCTGAGGTAAACGAGTCGCACTGTCCCATTAAACACTCCCAGATCAGGCACAACACAAGTTATCTGAAAAATTAATCTGCTCCCACACTGTCCCGTTAAAGAGACCTACTTAAAACACAATACTTGTTGGAGACAAAAACAAAGCACGTTAAACGACCCCAATAAGCATTCCCAGGTAACACAGATAGAGTTACATGAAAAAATAGCTCCTCCTACAGTTTTCCATCAAACACGCCTCAGTCAGACAGAATACAGGTTGGAATCAAGGTACAACTCATTCCGATGCAACCGGATCAAACACTCTCAATTCATATACAGCATGGGATAGGTGCAGAGTAATGCTCCCTCAGTACTTCCCCATAATACGAGAGGGAATCCTTATCCATTAGGCTAAAAATTGAGAAAGAACAGGTACTAGAAAGGCCCGCTGTACTTAATGTAGATGAGGCACGCGATCCCGATGGGATGCACCCTCGGTTGCTGAGGGGAGTAAAGGTGGAAATGGCGGAGGTGCTGGCCACAATCTTCCAATCATCCTTAGATACGGGGGTGGTGCCTGAGGAATGGAGAATTGCAAATGTTACACCCTTGCTCAAAAAAGGGTGCAAGGATAAACCCAGCAACTACAGGCCAGTCAGCTTAACCTCGATAGTGGGGAATCCGTTAGAAATGATAATCCAGGACAAAATTAACAGTCACTTGGACAGGTGTGGTTGAATTAAGGAAAGCCAGCACGGATTTGTTAAAACGTGTTAAATCAATTTGGTTGAGTTTTTTAATGAGGGAGCAGAGAAAGTCGATGAAAGCAATGCAGTTAATGTGGTGTATGTGGACTTCCAAAAGGCGTTTGACAAAGTGCCGCATAGTAGGCTTGTCATCAAAGTTGAAGCCCATGGAATAAATGAGGCAGTGGCAGCATGGGTACGAAATTGGCTAAGTAATAGGAAACAGAGAGTAGTGGTGAACGGTTGTTTTTCGGACTGGAGGGAGGTGCACAGTGGTGTTCCCCAAGGGTCGGTACTCGGGCCATTGCTTTTTTTGATATATATTAATGACTTGGACTTGGGTGTACAGGGCACAATTTCAAAATTTGCAGATGAAACAAAACTTGGAAGTGTAGTGAACAGTGCGGAGGATGGTGATAGACTGCAAGAGGATATAGACATGCTGGTGAAATGGGCGGACACATAGCAGGTGAAATTTATCACAGAAAGGTGTGAAGTGATACATTTCGGTAGGAAGAATGAGGAGAGGCAATATAAACTGAAGGGCACAATTCTAAAAAGGGTGCAGGAACAGAGAGATCTGGGGGTACATGTGCAAAAATCGTTGAAGGTGGCAGGGCAGGTTGAGAAAGTGGTTAAGAAAGCAGAGGGGATCCTGGTCTCTATAAATAGAGGCATTGAGTCCAAAACTAAAGAGATTGTGATGAACCTTTATAAAACATTGGTTCGACCACAACTGCAGTATTGTGTCCAGTTCTGGGCATCACACTTTCGGAAGGATGTGAAGGCCTTGGAGAGGGTGTAGAAGAGATTTACTGGAATGATTCCAGGGATGAGGGACTTCAATTACCTGCATAGACTGGAAAAGCTGAGGATGTGCTTCTTGGAGCAGAGAAGGTTGCGAGGAGATTTGATAAAGGTATTCAGAATCATGAAGGCTCTGGAGAGAGTAGGTCGAGAGAAACTGTTCCCATTGGCGGAGGGGACATGAATCAGAGGGTATAGATTTAAGGAGTTTGGCAAAAGAATCAAAGGCGACATGAGAAAAAACTTTTTTTGCACAGCGAGTGGTTGTGATCTGGAATGCACTGCCTGATGGGGTGGTGGAGGCAGATTAAATCATGACCGTCAAAAGGGAACTGGATAAGTACTTGAAGGGAAAAACATTGTAGGGATACCGAGATAGGGCGGAGGAGTGGGACTAGCTGGATTGCTCTTGCAGAGAGCTGGCACGGACTCGACGGACCGAATGGCTTCCGTCCGTGCTGTAATCTTTCTATGATTCCATGATTATGAACGTCGATATTATCTTTATTTAATTCTCCGATAACTTATAGAAATGGACCAAAAACAATTGTTGTTTGAATTCGTTGAGAGATTTGCATTTCTCTCTCTCTTTATTCTGGGTTGTGTTGGGGGAACATGTGGTGCTGATTTTCGGTGCTCAACACTCTAATCTGGGACTTCTATTTCTGTGATTATTTACATAAGCGCCTTTGGTTTCGGTGAAATGTTCACGGCAGCAAACCCAGATCATCAACGTCAGTTATTGATTTGTTTGATCTCACAAATATGTTTAATTTTCAGAATATTGACAGTTGGTCCAAAGAAATAGAAATGTCTCGAACATTGGCATCGGTGGCGGTTTTGTTCAATTAGAACAGATGTTATTTGTATCAAAGTGGAAAAAAGATGAAAATTAAGAACCCAGTTCGGCTGCAGAAATCAGTCGAACATTCCTAAAGAGGCTGGTGTTCCTCTGGATGTCAACTTTGTGGAACATTTAACCCATGTAAAGTAAACAGGTTAAAGCAATGACCAGAGCAATGTTCTACAGACGCATTAATCTCTGAGCTTTTAACATGTCGCAACTTGTATTTTCAAATGTTGACATTTAAAAAGAAAGACTTGCATTTACATAGCGCCTTCCATGACCTCCATACATCCCAAAGGGCTTTGCAGCCAATGAAGTACTTCCGACGTGTGGTCACTGTTGAATGTGGGAAAAGCGGCCTCCAATTTGCGCACAGCACGATCCCACAAAGAGCAATGAGATAATGAGTACTGAAAAGAGGGATAGAGGGAGCAATAGAGAGAGTGGGAGAGAGTTAGAAACAGAAGAAGAGGGAGCGACAGGTCGAAACAGACAGAGGGAGGGAGAAACAGGGAAAAACAGAGAGAAGGGGGAACAGAGATGGAGAGAGAATGGAAACAGGGAGAGAGAGGAAGAAGGAGAAAGATAGGTGGAAACAGAAAGGGAGAGGGAGGGGACAGAAAGAGGGAAGAATGGGGAACAGGGAGAGAGAGCAAAAGGAGAAAGGGAGAGGGAAGATGGGGAAACAGTTAGGGAGAAAGCAAGATGGAGAAAGATACAGCAGCCAATTTTCGCACAGTAAGATCCCACACACAGCAATGAGATAAATGACCAGATAAACTGTTTCAGTGATGCTGATTGAGTGATAAACATTGGCGCAGGAGAAACCCCATGCTCTTCTTCAAAATATAGCAGTGGGATTTTTCACGTCCACCTGGGAGGACAGACAGGGCCTCAATTTAACGTCTCATCCAAAAAAATGCACTTCCGACAGTGTAGCACTCCGCCAGTACTGCACTGGATTGTCAGCCAATATGGAACTCAATTCTCTGGAGTGGGGCTCGAACACACGACGTTCTAACACAGAGAGCGAGTGCTATCACCAATTCACGGCTGACTCCTAAGCTCAGCGTATCATAAACTGAGGGCCTGAACCCTGCCTTAAACTGATCCGTTTCCTTGACAGGGGCGATTTCTCTTACCTTCTCCAGGAGTTATACCGCCACGTCTGTAAATATGCAAGCAAATTCCAATCGGCCCATATAAAAGTGTCAGCAATTTCTAAATACAAAGAGCTCTAAATAACCGAGGCAGACCGCCTCCTGAAACTGGTGTTTTGCACAGCGTGAAGTGCACCATCAGAGCAGCTGGAAGCTGGAATTGTTCGCATGAGAGCAGAGAAAGATAAGGGAAGATTTTATGGAGGTGTTCAAAGTTATAAGCAGTTTTTGACAGAGTAGATGGGGAGAACCTGTTTCCACTGACAGGAGGGTCGGTAACCAAAGGACACAGATTTAAGATAATTGGAGGGGAGGTGAGGAGAATTTTTTTAACGCAGCGAGTTGTTTTGATCTGGAATGCGCTGCCTGAAAGTGGGTGGAAGCAGATTCAATGGTAACTTTGAAAAGGTAATTGGATAAATACTTGAAAAGGAAAAACTCGTGGAGGCCATGGGGAAAGAGCAGGGGAATGGGACTGATTGGGCAGCTGTTTCGAAGAGCTGGCACAGGCACGATGGGCCGAATGACCTCCTGTGTGATTTTGTGATTCTATTCTGTGGTCGCGCGAAGTGTTGAGATTGCAAACTAAGGCATCTGAACTCTTTCCAAACTAACTACGGGGCATTATTCTTTAATATATTGAGGGAACAATTTCTCCTCCTTGCGGTTTGGGAAAAGATAAACAGTTTGAGTTCTGCACATATCGAGATGAAGTGCATGGGAAGAGTTATCTCTTTGGAGTGTTTCATGGGACAGTGCAGAGGGAGCTTTACTCTGTATCTAACCCGTGCTGTACCTGCCCCAGGATTGTTTGATGGGACAGTGTAGAGGGAGATTTACTCTGTATCTAACCCGTGCTGTACCTGCCCCGGGATTGTTTGATGGGACAGTGTAGAGGGAGCTTTACTCTGTATCTAACCCATGCTGTACCTGCCCCGGGATTGTTTGATGGGGCAGTGTAGAGGGAGCTTTACTCTGTATCTAACCCATGCTGTACCTGCCCCGGGATTGTTTGATGGGACAGTGCAGAGGGAGCTTTACTCTGTATCTAACCCGTGCTGTACCTGCCCCGGGAGTGTTTGATGGGACAGTGTAGAGGGAGCTTTACTCTGTATCTAACCCATGCTGTACCTGCCCCGGGATTGTTTGATGGGACAGTGTAGAGGGAGCTTTACTCTGTATCTAACCCATGCTGTACCTGCCCCGGGATTGTTTGATGGGGCAGTGTAGAGGGAGCAACCGGGCCTTTTCTCTCACGGCCTTTAGCCTCAAGCAGCATGGGTTAGATACAGAGTAAAGCTCCCTCTACACTGTCCATCAAACACTCCCAGGGTAGGTCCAGCACCCTGGTCCTTTCACCTCCCCCCCTCCCACCGTCCAGGTCCCCAAACATTCTTTCCAGGTGAAACTTCTACATCTTTCAATTTACTTTATTCGCTGCTCACAATGCGGGCTTTTCTACACTGGGGAGACCAAACGCAGGTTGGGTGATCGCTTTGCTGAACACCTCCGCTCAGTCCACAAACGTGACCCGACCTGCCGGTCGCTTGCCATTTTAATTCCCTGTCCCACTCCCGCTCCGAACCTTTCTGTTCTCGGCCTCTGACACTGTTCCAATGAAGCTCAACAGAAGCTCGAGGAACAGCACCTCATCTTTGGTTTAGGCTCTTTCCAACCTTCCGGACTCAACACTGATTTCAATAACTTCAGATCAGATCCACTGCTCCCATTTTATTTATTTTTATTTATTGGACTGCAGCTGCTGGTAATGGTTCTGATGTTGCCATGTACAGCTCCTCTAGACCCATCTTTTGTTTCTTTACTTGTCCCATTACCACCCTCCTTGCCTTGCACCATCATCCCTTTTATCATTTAATCATCTTGCCGTCTATCCGAGAAAAGGCCTTCCCTTTTGTTCTTTCCTCCCTCCTTCCCCTGGCTCTGTATTTGCTGAAACACTTTAATTCTTTAACATCTTCCAGTTCTAATGAAAGGTTTCCGACCTGAAACATTAACTTTGTTTCTATCTCCACAGATGCTGCCTCACTTGCTGAGCTTCTCCAGCAATTTACTCCCATCCACAATACCCCTTACTGTCACCAGCTCCCATATCACCAACATTGACTGTCCTTCCTGTCACTAAATAGAGCATTACAAACACATTGATCACTGACCATGACGAAAGTTCTGCACGCCAACACCCATGAGCCTTACTGCTATTAACTTCCAAACTCCCAACACCAGGACTCCTCTTGATTAACTACGAAATTCCCAAAACCAGGAGCCCCTGCATTAACCCAGGAACTCCCAACACCAGGAGTCCTCTTCATTCACTCTGGAACTCCCAACACCAGGAGACTCTTCATTAACTCCCGCACTCCCAAGACCAGGACTCCTCTTCATTAACTCCGCACTCCCAACACCAGGAGTTCTCTTCATTAACTCCCGCACTCCCAACAACAGGAGTCCTCTTCATTAACTCCCACACTCCCAACACCAGGTGCCCCTTCATTAACTCCCGCACTCCCAACACCAGGTGCCCCTTCATTAACTCCCGCATTCCTAACACCAGGAGTCCGCTCCATTAACTCCCACACCCCCAACACTAGGACTCCACTTTATTAACTCACGAACTCCCACCACCAGGACTCCCTTTCATTAACTTCCACACTCCCAACACTGGGACTCCTCTTTATTAACTCACGAACTCCCACCACCAGGACTCCCCTTCATTAACTTCCACACTCCCAACACCAGGATTCCTCTTCATTAACTCCCGCATTCCCAACACTAGGATTCCTCTTCATTAACTCCCGCATTCCCTACACCAGGACCTCTTACATAGAATTACATAGAATGTACAGCACAGAAACAGGCCAGTCGGCCCAAATGGTCCGGCCAGGTGTTTATGCTCCACATGAGCCACCTCCTTCCCTATTTTATCGAACCCTATCAGCATTACCTTCTATTCCTTTATCCCTCATGTCCTTATCTAACTTCCCCCTAAATGCATCTATGCTCGTCACCTCAACTACTTCTTACAACATTCTAACCGCTCTTGGAATTCAGTTTCCCCTGAATTCCCAACTGGATTATTAGTGACTACCTTATATCGATGGTCCCTTGTTCTGGTCTCCCCCGCAAGTGGAATCATCTTCTCTATGTCTACCCTATAAAACCCTTTCATAATCTTAAAGACCTCTATCAGGTGACCCCTCAGTCTTCTCTTTTCTAGAGAAGAGCGCCTCAGCCTGTTCAACCTTTCCTGAGGGTTAACCTCTCAATTGTGTTATCAGCCTGGTGAATCTTTTCTGCACCTTCTCCAGTGCCCCATAGCCGTTTAATAATATGGAGATCAGAACTGTTCATAGGACTCGAAGTGTGGTCTAACCAAGGTTCTATACAAGTTTAACATAACTTCTCTGCATTCCAATTCTACTCCTCTAGAAATGAACCCCAGAGCTTGGTTTGCTTTTTAATGGCCTTAATAACCTGCATCACACTTCGGTGATTTGTGAATCTTTACCCCCAGATCCCTCTGCTCCTCTACCCCATTTAGATTCTTATTCACCAAGGAGTATGTGGCCTCCTTATTCTTTCTACCTAAATGTACCGTCTCACCCTTATCTCTAGTGAAGTCCATTTGTCAATTACCCACCAATTCTGCAGGTTCCTGTTTTATGTCGCAGTTCTCTCCAGTATTAGCTATGTCACCCTCACCCCCTTCCCCCAATTTGGTATCATTCGCAAATTTTGAAATTGTACTTTCGATTCCTGAGTCCAAATCGTTTATATAAATGATGAACAATAGTGGTCCCAGCACCGATCCTTGAGGAACACCACTTTTGCCAGTCTGAGTAACTACCTTTAACCCCTACTCTCTGCTTCCTGTTTTGTAGCCAGCTTGCTACTCATTCTGCTACTTGTCCCCTGACTCTACATGCTCTGAACTTAGTCATGAGTCTACGATGCAGTATCTTATCGAAGGCCTTTAGAAAATCCAAACAAATTACATCTGCTGCATTACCCTTGTCGACCCTTTCTGTTACTTCTTCAAAGAATTCAATAATGTTGATCATCCATAACCTTCCCTTTTGAAATCCGTGCTGACTATTCTTTATTATATTTTCGGTTTCTCGATGTTTTCCTATAACATCTGTGAGTAAGGATTCCATTATCTTTCCAATTATCGACGTTCAGCTTATTGATCAATAGTTCCTTGTACTTTTTCTATCTCCCTTCTTAAATATAGGAATCACATTAGCTGTTCGCCAGTCCTCTGGCACTATTCCCTTTTCGAATGAATTTTTATATCTATGTAAAAGTGCCTCTGCTATCTCTTCTCTAACTTCCTTTAATATGCGCGGATGCAATCTATCCGGACCAGGCGTTTTATCCACTCTAAGTTTGATGAGTTTATCAATTATCTTTTTTGATCTCTTCTTCTAATGTCATGCCCACCCTGATAAATACTGAGGCAAAGTAATTATTTAATATTTCTGCAATTTCGCTGTCATTGCCTGTGAGTTTATCGTGGCCCTGTCACTATCCTGATTTTGCTTTTGTTATTTTTGTGTCTATAGCATCCTTTACTATTTCTTCAGATATTCCTTGAAAATTTAATTTCATTGTTTCTCTTTACCTTGCTTATTGGTTTGTTTTACTTCTTTCCTAACTTTCTCCTATTGCCCTTTGTCATCCTCTCATTTGTTATCTGTGTGCTGAGTGTGCGCCTTTTTTCAGTTTCAATTTCGCCCTTATTTCTTTATTCATCAATGGTGTATCATCACTGGCTGGTTTGTTCTTGCTTTTGAGTGGGATACATTTCTCCTGGACTCTATCGATCACCTTTTTAAATGTTCTCCACTTCTGTTCTATTTCTTTGTCTGTCAGTAATTTTTCCCAGTTTATTTTCCCTAGTTCCAGCGGTACAGCTCCTTCCTGTCCCAGTCCTGGTGCCAGTGTCCCACGAAATGGAACCCCTCCTTCCCACTCCATTCTTTCACATTCCTGACCTGTCTATCCCTGTGCCAATTAGCTCGTGGCTCGGGTAACAATCTGAGATTACCACCTGTGAGTTCCTGCTTCTTATGTTAGTTCCTCGCTTCTGATATTCCCTTAGCAGGACCTCCTCCCTTTTCTTCCTTATGTCATTGGTGAGGACCTGGATCATGACAACTGGATCCACACCCTCTTTTTCCAAGTCCCTCTCTAGTTGCTCCGAGATATTTACCATTGCACCAGGTAGGCAACACACCCTCCTGTACCTGACTGCAGAGGACACGATCTATCCCCTGATTATAGAATCCCCAGTGACTTCAACCTTTCTAACCTGATCGTTCCCCCCCTCCCACCCCACCCCCCCCCCCCGCCCTTGGGCTGCCTCATGCTCCACGGTGCCATGGTTAGCATTCTGGGCATCCTCCCTGAAGCCTTCATCCTCATCCTCACAGGTATCAGGAATCAAGTACCTCGTACCCGTTGGATAGGACCAGTGTGTGTGGGCCATCCTTCTCCACCGCCTCCTTCCTTATGTGTTGGAGTGTCTCTAACTCACACAACAGCTCAAATACTCTGAGCTGCAGTGTCTCAATCCAGAGGCATTTAATGCAGATGTGGCAATCCGGGACGGTCACACTGTCCACAAACTCCCACATATTACAGTCCCGACACACAGCCTGGACTGCTATTTCTAGTTTTCATTTACTTATTTATTGATCGGTAGTTCATTTCTGGGACTAATGCAATCACTTGAGATCTGGATTTATTTAGGAAATGGATTTAACTTGATTTCTAATTAATTAGAAATTAGCTCCCATCTTCACAACACAGAGATCCTCTCCATCACAAAATCACACACTACCAAAATCACAGAGCCCTTACCATCGTTAACTTGCATATCCTCACCACCCAGCTTCTTTCAGTGGCGAAATCCCAAACTCTCAGCACCCACATTCCTTTCTGTCACTCAATCCCATACCGGAATTACCCAGCCTCATTGCCAGAACTAAGTCACGTGCTTCCAATCCCTTTGATTGTTCCCACCAGCAAGTTCCACACTCCCATCACGCCAGCTCTGGCCATCACTTTGCAAGTACTCCCAGTATCCTGGTCCTTGTAAAGTTCGATGTCTTCATTATGACCAGGGATTAGCTTCAAATTCCTTATCCTCAACTTTCAACTCCTCCATATCTCCCTCACTCACCCTTAGAAACCTCCTGCAGATCTATGTCCCTGTACACACGCTCTGCTGTTACGTCGCTGATTTAATTCTGGAATCTCATTTTTGCACCTCCGACATTAGTAACCACTCTTCAGTTACTATCCTCCTGGCTTTTGGAGCTCGATAGGTAAACAGCTCCAACTTGCCCCCTCCCTTCCTGTTTAGAAATGCCTCGTAAAAACCCTTATCGTTTGACGGTGCTTTCACCCCTCCAGACAGTCTGGCTCGACGTCTCCCTCCTAATTGTTGACCATGTATTGTTTTCTTGCTGAAACATTTGCAGGGCTATGGGATAAGAGCAGGGGAGTGGGACTAATTGGATAGCTCTTTCAAAGAGCCAGCACAGTCACGATGGGCCGAATGGCCTCCACCTGTGCTGTTTCATTCTATGATTCTATGATTCTCCACCCAATAAAGCCATCTAAATAAATGTTTTTTGCCCATAATTTGGGCTGTAGCGATGTAGCGACTTCATGTTTCTATGTTGTGGATCCTAGTCTACAATACAACAGAGTCAACTTTTTTCAACGAGCTGCCTCGTAGGATATCAAATCCAGAAAGTATTAAATGAGAATTCTACATAATTGTCCTGAAATGTTAACACGTCAGTGTTGTCATTTTTGTACCAGAAATATGATTTTCTGCTTGTAATATTTTAATTCACAGTGCCCATTTCACAAAAGGCTGGAAGTTCTCATAAAACCTCAACATTATCATTCACTTGGGCAAAAAAATACATGAATTTATACATTTAAAATGTGTTTTCAGCCCTTCCTCTTTTTCTATCTACTCTGAGACAGCTGTGATTTCCCCTTTTTTTCTGTTTCATTTCAATCCATTTCCTACAGTGCTTTATATATATATAATCAGCGAAATTAGATCATAATCGAAAGGAATTCCCGCTTCCTCAGCCCTTTAGGAAAAAGACAAGAAAAGTTCATCAGTCACTAATGTCTCTCAGCTACTGGCAGACCCAGAATCAGAACATAGAGAACTCCAGTAAATGTTTTTTTTTGGGCTTAAATTAGTGTCGAACATGGCGCATTCTCGCCTCTGTGTCAGAAGGTTGTGGGTTCAAGTCCCATTCCAGGGACTTGAGCACAAAATCTGGACTGACACTCCAGTGCAGGACTGAGGAATTGCTACACTATCGGAGGGGCAGTACGGATGGAGTGCTGCACTGTCGGAGGTGCCGTGTTTCTGATGAGAGTTAATCCATGGCCCCATCTGTCCTCTCAGGTGGATGTAAATGATCGCACGGGCCTATTGGAGGAAGAGATGGGGAGTTCTCCCCGATGTCCTGGGCCCAATATTTATCCTTCCATCAGCATCACTAAAATAGATTATCTGGTCATTTATCTCATTGCTGTTTGTGGGAACTTGCTGTGCGCAAATGGCTGCCGCCTTTCCTACATTACAACAGGTCAAAGGTACTTCATTGGCTGTGAAGCGCCTTGGGCCGCCCTGAGGTCGTGACAGGTGCGATATAAATGGAAGTATTTTTTTATCGTTTGAATGAGTTTAAACAGCCTGCATCGAGACCACCAAAGGGCTCAGATGTTGCATTTCCACGTCTATGTGGGAGAAATATAAAGTAAGGAGAAAAAGACGGAAAGACACACGCACATATGTGCTACAGACACTCCTCTCTCTCCCTCAGTGGCAATTTTACATTGGCCATTTCCGGTCACCGAGTACCCAACTGGATGAAATTGACTTTTTCCTAATCACCTCTTCAATGCAATTCATAATTTTAAAACTTTGGTTAATTCTACTTTTAGCGTTATCTTCTGCAGTGGAAATAGTTGCAGATTCGAATATATCTCCTCACACGACAGCATGCCGTGCCTGGTATCCTCTTGGTGAATCTACACTGCATATTCTGCATGGCTTTCGTGTCTTTTTTACAATGGGACTCCCAAAACGATTAAATAAAAACAGAAAATGCTGGAAATACTCAGGAGGTCAGGCAGCATCCGTGGAGAAAGGAACAGAAATAACGTTTCAGGTAGATTGACTTCTTCCAGTTCTGACAAAAGGTTGTCTACCTGAAACGTTAACTCTGTTTCTCTCTCCACAGATGCTGCCTGACCTGCTGAGTATTTCCAGCATTTTCTGTTTATATTTCAGATTTCCAGCATCAGCAGAATTTTACTTTTGATTTCGCCCAAAACTATGAGATGTTCAATGTCCACCCGAACCACCAGAACAGGTGCATAAGATGGCAGTTTAATGGGCTATTCGAGTAACCGCACCTCCGACTATGCAGCTTTGATAATGAGCGCTCTAAGTTCTAGGTCAGAAAGTTGACATCAACCCAGAAGCTCTGATGCGGAGAGAAGAGTGGTAACTACTGATGGTCACACAAAGAGCCAAACTCAAGTTACTATATTTTTGTTGGTTTCATAGAATCTGTCAATTTACAGCAGGGAGGGAGACTCTCTGTGTTGTAAACAGCTGCTGGCTGTTCACCTGGAATTGTTTACTGTAATCCCATTTATTTGCCCTTTCCCTGTGTCATTTTTATAGCCTCCATTTTCAAAAGCCTTTCAGGTTCTGTGTGGCCATTCCTTTGCCTCCCTAACTGTTTCTCACTGTATTTATAGACCACAGATTTACGAGGATGTTGCCAGGACTGGAGAATTTTAGCTATGAGGAAAGATTGCACAGGCTGGGGTTGTTCTCAGAGGAGGCTGAGGGGTGATTTAATTGAGGTGCACAATAGAATGGATAGGAAGGACTTATTTCCCTGAGAAGAGAGGCCACGAACGAGATGGCATAGATTTAAAGTGATTGGTAGAAGGATTAGAGGGGAGCTGAGGAGAAATGTTTTCACCCACAGGGTGGTGGGAGTCTGGAACTCAGTGCCTGAAAGGGTGGTAGAGGCAGAAACCCTCATCACATTTAAAAACTACTTGGATGTGCACCTGAAGAGCCGTGGCCTGCAGGGCTACGGGCCAAATGCGGGAAAGTGGGATTCGACTGGGTGGGTCATTTGCGGCCAGTGCGGACACGATGGGTCGAATGGCCTCCTTCTGTACCGTAAATTTTCTGTGATTCTATATCTCCTTAACCCATTACTACTAGTTCTTTGTCACCTCTGACTTTCGTTCTCTCGATCCATCTATTTTTTTCTATTTTATTTCTTTCAGTCTTTCTTTAATTGGTGTTTCATTCTCTACTCAATATTCAATACTCGAGGCAAAGCATTCTACTTTCTGATAACCCTTCTTTGCGAACAGACTTTTTTCTCTCCCTTGTTCTTCCAGTGATAATCTTCAGCCGATCTCCCCTTTCAGTGAATATGTTAAAACCAAATAAGTTCATATTTTATTCTGTAAACTGAAATGGAGGTAAATACAGTTTTGAACTATAATGGAGATATTCCAGTTATCGAGCTGTTCGGGTCAGCCCGCCCACAGAGTCAGGAAGTCTGTTCGGGTTGAAAACATAAAGCTGCTGCCTTTGATTTCATTCTGAGTCAACACACTTCCTGTTTTTCTGCTGCCTGCTCGAAACCACACATCTCACTTCTGAGCAAAAAATAAAAACAGGAGCCATAATCTGATGGCAACATCTTACAGCGCGGTCTAAATATGGCCGCAGGATCGGTGCAGAAGGACAGAGATAAGCATTGCGGTGATATTTGCAAATGAGCCTTTCTCTGTTCGAGTCTCCATTGAGGACATGACTGGCGGTATCTTTGGAAACAGTCACTCAGCTTCCTCTGGTATCTGAAGCAGTGACCTGATGGTTCGCTGCCTTTCATTTCATGTCTTTCTCTCTATTACTTATTTCTCTATTCCTCAGCTTTTTTCCCTCTCGCTCCCTCCTGACTCTTTGTATTTTTAAGTCCCTTTCTCCCTCTTTTTCTCTTTCTTAGTTTTTCTTTCTGTTTGTCCCTCGTTCTCCCTGTATTTCTCTCCATCTCAGTGTATCGATTCCTTTGTCTCCCGAACTGTTTCTCTCTGTATTTATATCTCGCCTTGTCCCATCACCATTTCAGTGTCCACCTCTGTCTTTCATTATTTCACTCTCTCTCTCTGTTTCTGTCACTATTTCTTTCTTTCTTTCTTGTATCTTTTTGCCTCTGTCGTATTTTTTCTATCCTTCTCTCCCTACCGCTCTCAGTATCTCTCTGTCCTTGTCGCTGTATAATAAATTGAGGCCCGTCTGCCCTCTCAAGTGGACAGAAAGATTTCCGCGGCAGATTTAGGGAGGTTCTCTCGCTGTCCTTTCCAACAGATACAAAAATTAATCACAAAGGTTATTGGAAAGTTGGCTTTTATCTAAAGGGGACTGGAATTCAAGGGGGTGGAAGTTATGTTACAGCTGTACAGAGCTCAGGTTATACCCCATCGGTGGTACTGCATTCAGATCTGGGCACTGCAACTCAGGAAGGATATATTGGCCTTGGAGCGGGTGCAGCGCAGATTCACCAGAATGATACTTTTTCCCATTCCTGGGATGTGGGCATTTATTGCCCATCGCCAGTGGGTGGGGGCGGGGGGTCTTCTTCTTGAACCGCTGCAGTCCTATTCGTTCTAGCGGTCTGATACAACTAAGTGGCTCGCTCGGCCACTTCACAAGGCAGTTAAGAGTCCACCAGGTTGTTGTGGGATTGGAGTTACATTTGGCCAGACCGGGCGAGGGCGGCAGATTCCCTTCCCTAAAGGCCTTTAGGGAACCAGTTGGGTTTTTACAACAATCCGATAGCTTCATGGTTACTTTTACTGAGACCAGATTTTCATTTAGTGTTTAAACAACTGAATTCAAATTCTCAATCTTTCATATTTGAACTCATGTTCTCTGAATTCATCGTCCAGGCCTCTGTATTACTGGTCCAGGAACATAATCACCACACTTCCGTGCCCCTAATTATTACACTGCACCCTCTTTCTGTTGTTGTAACACAACCATGTCTTTATTATTGTTGTTATTTTTATTATTATTATTATTATTAGACTAGATTCTGTCTCTCCTTCATTACACTGGACCATGGCCTCTGTTATTACTCTGATATCAAAACCCACTGCCCTTGTATTTCAGTGGTTCTTTGTTGTTGTAACAGTAAACCCTCCCTCTGCTCTTGTTACACTGGACCCTGTTCTGCTTTGTTACACTAGACCCTGGGGTAGATTTTAATTTTCATTGCCTGGAATTAAAGTCAGGCGGGGTCTGTAAAGGCCGTGCGATCCATTCAGCAGATTAGCTCCCAGGTAGTGATGACGGAAGTCTTCCCAAATCTCTGCTATTGTTACACTCAACATCCTATCTGTTAAACTAGAGGATGCGTTTGTGAATTCGATCGGAGACCAATGCACTAGGCCACGTATCTGGTTATATTACAGTCGACCATGTTTCATTTTATATTAAACGACACCCTCTCACGTTATTAATGTACTAGACTCTGTCTCTGCTCATATCACACTAGGTCCTCTCTCAGGTATTACTGCACTAGATCATGTCTCAGTTTATATTACATTCGACGATGTCTCATTTTTTAACTGCACTAGACCATGTCTCTGTTATATTATATGGACCATGTCTATGGTTTCATTACAGGAGGCCTCTTTTAAAATGACACTGTCTCATTTATTTTTGCACGAAACCATGTCCCTAAATATTCACTCCAGATCCTGTCTCAGTTATTGCTGCATTAGACCGTGCCTCTGGTTATATTACAACAGGCATTGTCTCAGTTATTGCTGCACTACACAATATTTCTGTTGATATTACACTCGACTATGTCTCTGTTTAAATTACACTAGGCCCTGTCTCCGTTGTTGTTGCACGAGACCATAGCTCCGTTTACCTTACACGAGACGCTGTCTCAATTCTTACTGCACAAGACCATGTCTCTGTATATATTACACCTGATGATGTTTCAGTTATTACTGCACTAGACCATGTCTCTGTATATATTACACCTGATGATGTTTCAGTTATTACTGCACTGGACCATGTCTCTGTATATATTACACCTGATGATGTTTCAGTTATTACTGCACTAGACCATGTCTCTGTATATATTACACCTGATGATGTTTCAGTTATTACTGCACTGGACCATGTCTCTGTATATATTACACCTGATGATGTTTCAGTTATTACTGCACTGGACCATGTCTCTGTATATATTACACCTGATGATGTTTCAGTTATTACTGCACTAGACCATGTCTCTGTTTATTTGACACTAGACTCTGCTCAATTATTACTGCACTGGACCAGGTGTCTGTTTATTCTACATTAGGCCCTGCCTCAGTTATTCCTGCAGTAGACCCTGTTTCTGTTTATCTTGCACCAGACCATGTATCATAGTATAATAGTATCATCGTAAGTACAGCACAGATTCGGCCCATTGTGCCTGCACCAGCTCTTTGAAAGAGCTGTACAATTGGTCCCATTTCCCAAATCTTTCGACATAGCCCAGTAATTTATTTCCCTTCATTTATTTATCCAATTCACTTTTGAAAGTTGATATTCAATCTACTTCCACCACCCTTTCAGGCAGCGCATTCCAGATATGTAACAACTCGCTGCGTCAAAAATGATTCCTCATGTCGCTTCTGGCTCTTCTACTGATCACCTTAAATCTGTATCCTCTGGTTACCGACCTTTCTGCCATTGGAAACAGTTTCTCCTTAATTACTCTATCAGAACCATTCATGATTTTGAACACATCTATCAAATCTCTCCTTAACCTTCTCTCTCATAAGGAGAACAACCCCAGCTTCTTCAATCTCTCCACATAACTGAAGTCCCTCACCCCTGGCACCATTCTAGTAAATCTCTTCTGAACCCTCTCTAAGACCTTGACATCCTTCCTTCAGTGTGGTGCCAAGAATTGAACGCAATACTCCAGCTGCGGCTTAACGAGTGTTTTATAAAGGTTCAGCATAACTTTCTTCTTTTTGTATTCTCAGCCTCGATTAAAAAAGCCGAGGGCCCCATATGCTTTTTAAAAGCCTTTTCAACTTGTTCTTCCACCTTCAAAGATTTGTGTACATACACCCTCGGGTTTGTCTGTTCATGTACCCCCTTTAAAATTGTACCATTTCGTTCATATTTTCTCTCCTCATTCTGCCTACCAACATGTGTCACAACACACTTCTCTACGTTAAATTTCATCTGCCATGTGTCTGCCCATTTCACCATTGTGTCCTTGTCCTCCTGAAGTCTGTTACTATCCTCCGCAATGTTTACTTCATTTCCGAGTTTCGTGACATCTGCAAACTTTGACATTATACCCTCCACATCCAAGCACAGATCATTAATATTTAACAAAAAGTTGTTTGATGTCTCAGTTATTAATGCACTCGACCATGTCGCTGTTTTATTACATTCGTCGAAATCTCAGTTGTTACTGCATTCGAACATATCTCAGTTTAAATTACACTAGGCACTGTCTCAGTTATTACTGCATTAGATCAAGTCTCTGTTTAAATTACACTAGGCATTGTCTCAGTTATTACTGTACTTGACGACGTCTCTGTTTATATTACACTGGACCATGCCTTAGTTATTACTGCAATGAACCATGTCTCTTTTTACGATACACCTGACGATGTCTCAGTTATTACTGCAATCGGCCACGTGTTATTTTTATTACACTGGACCCTGTCTCAGTAATTTTGGCACTCGACTATGTCTCTGTTTATATTACATTAGGCCCCCTTCCAGTGATTTCTGCACTGGGCCAAGTATCTGGTTATATTACACGAGACCATGCTTCTTTTTATATTACATTACACGCTCTCAGAGTTATTAATGCACTGGACCATGCCTCTGTTTAAATTATACTCGGCCCTGGTTCAGATATTTCTGCACTAGAATATGGCACGGGAAAGAAAAAATGGTAATATGACAAATATGGCCACAGGACAAACAAATGTTAAGATGTCTAAAAATGTTAAAAAGACAAATCTAAAGGCACTGTATCTGAATGCAGGAAGCATTCGTAATAATAATAATAATCATCAGCAAAGTGATGGAAGGTGTCGTCGACAGTGCATTTACTCACCAATAACCTGCTCACCGATGCTCAGTTTGGGTTCCGCCAGGGATACTCGGGTCCAGACCTCATTAAAGCCTTGGTCCATAAATGGACAAAAGAGCTCAATTCCAGAGGTGAGGTGAGGTGAGAGTGAATAACATTGACACCAAGGCAGCATTTGACCAAGTGTGGCACCAAAGAGCCTTAGTAAAATTGACCTCAATGGGAATCAGGGGGAAAACTCTCCAGTGACTGGAGTCATACCGAGCACAAAGGAAGATGGGAGTGGTTGTTGAAGGCCAATCATCTCAGCCCAGGACATTGCTGCAGGAGTTCCTCAGGGCAGTGTCCTAGGCCCAACCATCTTCAGCTGCTTCATCAATGACCTTCCCTCCATCATAAGGTCAGAAATGAGGATGTTCTCTGATGTCTGCACGGTGTTCATTTCCATTCGCAACCCCTCAAATAATGAAGCAGTCTGAGCCCACATGCAGCAAGACCTGAACAACATCCAGGCATGGGCTCATAACTGGCAAGTAACATTGGAGCCAAACAAGTGCCAGGCAATGACCATCACCGACACGAGAGAATCTGACCACCTCCCCTTGACATTCAAAGGCATTACCATCGCCGAATCCCCCACCATCAACATCCTGGGGGTCACCATTGACCAGAAACATAACTGGACCAGCCATATAAATACTGTGGCTACAAGAGCAGGTCAGAGGCTGGGTATTCTGCGGCGAGTGACTCACCTCCTGACTCCCCAAAGACTTTCCACCATCTACAAGGCAGAAGTCAAGAGTGTGATGGAATACTCTCCACTTGCCTGGATGTGTGCAGCTCCAACAACACTCAAGAAGCTCGACACCATCCAGGACAAAGCAGTCCGCTTGATTGGCACACCATCCACCACCCTAAACATTCACTCCCTTCACCACCGGCGCACTTAGGCTGCAGTGTGGACCATCCACAGGATGCACTGCAGCAACTCCCCAAGGCTTCTTCGACAGCACCTCCCAAACCCGCGACCTCTACCACCTAGAAGGACAAGAGAAGCAGGCACATGGGAACAACACCACCTGCACGTTCCCCTCCAAGTCACACACCATTCCAACTTGGAAATATATCACCGTTCCTTCATCGTCGCTGGGTCAAAATCCTGGAACTCCCTTCCTAACAGCACTGTGGGAGAACCTTCACCACACGGACTCCAGCGGTTCAAGAAGGCGGCTCACCACCACCTTCTTATGGGCAATTTCGAATGGGCAATAAATGTAACCCCACTATTTAAAAATGAGGGAGAGAGAAAATAGGGAACTACAGGCCGGTTAGCCTCACATCAGTAGTCGGCAAAATGCTAGAGTCTATTATAAAGGTTGTGATAACAGGACACTATAACGGGATTAGACAAACTCAACATGGATTTATGAAAGGCAAATCGTATTTGACAAACCTACTGGAGTTTTGTGAGGATGCACCTGGTAGAATAGATAAGGGAGAACCAATGGATGTGGTTTGTTTGGATTTTCAGAAGGCCTTTGATAAAGTCCCACATAAAAGGTTAGTGTGCAAAATTAACGCATATGGGATTGGTGGTAATATACTGGCATGGATTGAAAACTGGTTAACAGACAGGAAACAGAGAGTAGGAATAAATGGATCTTTTTCGGGGTGGCAGGCGGTGACGCGTGGGGTACTACAGGGATCAGTGCTTTGGCCCCAGCTATTCACAATATATATCAATGATTTGGATGAGGGAACAAAAGGCAAAATTTCCAAGTTTGCTGATGACACAAAACTAGGTGAGATCGTGAGTTGTGAGGAGGATGCAAAGAAGATTCAAGGCGATTTAGACAAGTTGAGTGATGGGCAAATACGTGGCAGGTGCAGTATAATGTGGATGAATGTGAAGTTATCCACTTCGGAGGGAAAAACAGAAAGGCAGAGTATTATTAAAATGGTGATAGATTGGGAAATGTTGATGTACAAAGGGACCTGGCTGTCCTTGTATACAAGTCATTGAAAGCAAACAAGCAAATGCAGCAAGCAGTTATGAAGGCAAATGGTACAAAAGACCATCTGTATAGGTTACACCTGACGATGTTTCAGTTATTAATGCAGTGGAACATGTCTCCCTTTGCATTATACTGGACGATGTCTCAGTTATTACTGCTCTCGACCATGACTCTATTATATTGTACTGGACCTTGTCTCAGTTATTAATGCTCTAGGCTATGTCTCTGTTTATATTACACTACAAATGAGGTTCATTAAATGAGGCCGTATGGGTTGCACTGAAGAACAAGAAGGGGCAATAGCACTGCTGGGTGTGTACTATCGACCCCAAACAGTCAGAGGGGGATAGAAGAGCAAATTTATGAGAAGTGCAAAAACAGTAGGGCAGTAATAGTGGGGGATTTCAACTACCCTAATATTAACTGGGATAAAATCAGTGCATAAGGTATAGAGGGTGCAAAATTCTTTAAAATGCATTCAGGAGAACTTTTTTCAGCCAGTACGTAGCAAGCCCAACTGCCCAAAGGGAGGGGGCAGTTCTGGATTAGGTTTGAGGGAATTAAGCTGGGCAAATGGAGGGACTATCAGTAGGAGATCCTTTTGGTGGTACCGATCGTAATGCAGTTAGATTTAGAGTAGATATGGAAAAGCACAATGATGGAACAGGAGTAAAAGTTTCCAATTGGGGAAAGGCCAATTTTAGTAAGCTGAGAGGTGGCTTAGCAAAAATGGACTGGAAGCAGCTACTTGAAATTAAATCAGTGTCAGAGCAGTGGGAGGTATTCAAGAAGGAGATAGTGAGGGTTCGGAGCAAATATGTTCCCACAAAGGAAAAGGGTGACACTCCTAAATCTAGAGCCCATTAGATGTCAAGGAGCATAAACGGTAGAATAAGGCAAAAAAGGGAAGCTTATATCAGATACCAAGAACTTACGACTGCAGAAAGCCTTGAGGAAATTAGGGTGAAATCAAAAGGGAAATTAGGAAAGCAAAGAGAGTGCATGAAAAACTATTGGCAAGGAAAATCCAGGAAAACCCAAAGATGTTTTATAAACAGATGACGAGCAAGAGGATAACTAAGGAAAGAGTCGGGCCTATTGGAGACCAAAAAGGCAACCTATGTGTGGAGGCGGAAGATGTGGGCATGGTTCTTAATGAATACTTTGCGTCTGTCTTCACAAAAGAAGAGGACAATGCAGACACTGTGTTTAAGGAGGAGGAGTGTGAAATATTGGATGGGATAAACATGGTGAGGGAGGAAGTATTCAGGAGATTAGCATCTTTGAAAGTAGTTAAATCGCCAGGTCCGGATGAAATGTATGCCAGGCTGTTAAGAGAAGCAAGGGACGAAATAGCAGAGGCTCTGACCATCATTTTCCAATCCTCTCTGGCTACTGGCGTGGTGCCAAAGGATTGGAGGACTGCAGGACGGCTAACGTTGAACTGTTGTTTAAAAAGGGAGAAAGGGATAGACCGAGTAGTTACAGGCCAGTCAACCTAACCTCTGTGGTGTGCAAATTATTGGAAACAATTCTGAGGGACAGTAATAATCGTCATTGAGAAAGGCGTGGATTAATCAAGGACAGTCAGCATGGATTTGTTAAGGGAAGGTTGTGTCTGATTAACTTAATTGAATTCTTTGAGGAGGTAACAAGGAGAGCCGATACTTGCCTTTATTAGCCGAGGTATAGAATATAAGAGCAGGGAGGTTATGCTAGAACTTTGTAAATCACTAGTTAGGCAACAGCTACACTATTGCGTACAGTTATGGTCACCACATTGCAGGGAAGATGCGATTGCACTCGAAAGGGTACAGAGGAGATTTACGAGGATCTTGCCAGGACTGGATAATTTTAGTTATGGGGAAAGATTGGATAAGCTGGGGTTGTTTTCTTTGGAACGGTGGAGGCGAAGGGGAGATTTAATTGATGTGTATAAAATTATGAGGTGCCGAGATAGAGTGGATAGGAAGGATCAATTTCCCCCAGCAGAGGGGTCAATAACCAGAGGACATAGATTTAAAGTAACTGGTAGAAGGATTAGAGGGGATCTGAGGGAAAAAGAATTCACCCAGAGGTTGGCAGAGGATTGGGACTCACTGCCTGAATGAGTGGTAGAGGCAGAAACCCTCATTGCATTTAAAAGGGACTTGGGTGTGCACTTGAAGTGCCGTAACCTACAAGGCTACGGACCAAGAGCTGGAAAGTGGGATCAGACTGGATTGCTAGTTTTCGGCCAGCACAGACACCATGGGCCGAATGATCTCCTTCTGTGCCGTAACTGTCAAGGAGTATCTGATACACCATGTCTCAGTTATCACAAGTCTCTGTTTATTTTACTCGAGACCGTGTCTCAGTTATGACAGCACTAGACCATGTTTCTGTTTATACTGTACCAGACCATTTCTCAGTTATGACAGCACTAGACCATGTTTCTGTTTATACTGTACTAGACCATGTCTCAGTTATTACGGCACTAGACCATGTTTCTGTTTATACTGTACTAGACCATGTCTCAGTTATTACAGCACTAGACCATGTTTCTGTTTATACTGTACTAGGCCATGTCTCAGTTATTACAGCACTAGACCATGTTTCTGTTTATACTGTACTAGACCATTGCTCAGTTATTACAGCACTAGACCATGTTTCTGTTTATACTGTACTAGACCATGTCTCAGTTATTACAGCACTAGACCATGTTTCTGTTTATACTGTACCAGACCATTTCTCATTTATTACAGCACTAGACCATGTTTCTGTTTATACTGTACTAGACCATGTCTCAGTTATTACAGCACTAGACCATGTTTCTGTTTAAACTGTACTAGACCATGTCTCAGTTATTACAGCACTAGACCATGTTTCTGTTTATACTGTACTAGACCATGTCTCAGTTATTACAGCACTAGACCATGTTTCTGTTTAAACTGTACTAGACCATGTCTCAGTTATTACAGCACTAGACCATGTTTCTGTTTATACTGCACTAGACCGTGTCTCAGTTATTACAGCACTAGACCATGTTTCTGTTTATACTGTACTAGACCATGTCTCAGTTATTACAGCACTAGAACATGTTTTTGTTTATACTGCACTAGACCATGTCTCAGTTATTACAGCACTAGACCATGTTTCTGTTTATACTGTACTAGACAATGTCTCAGTTATTACAGCACTAGACCATGTTTCTGTTTATACGGTAGTAGACCATGTCTCAGTTATTACAGCACGAGACCAAGTTTCTGTTTATACTGTACTAGAACATGTCTCAGTTGCGACTGCAACAGATCCTTTCTCTTTTTTTATAACACCAGATGATGTCTCAGTTATTACTGCAATAAACCATTTGTCTCTTTATAATACACTCGACCCTGTCTCAGTTATTACTGCAGCAGGCCATGTCTCTGTTTTATTAAACTACATACGTCTCTGTTATTACTGCACTCGACCATGGCTCTCCTAATATTTACTACACCATATTAAACTGGACCATGTCTCTCTTCATATTACACTGGACCATGTCTCTCTTCATATTACACTGGACCATGTCTCTCTTTATATTACACTGGACCATGTCTCTCTTTATATTACACTAGACCATGTCTCTCTTCATATTACACTGGACCATGTCTCTCTTCATATTACACTGGACCATGTCTCTCTTTATATTACGCTAGACCATGTCTCTCTTCATATTACGCTAGACCATGTCTCTCTTTATATTACACTGGACCATGTCTCTCTTCATATTACACTGGACCATGTCGCTCTTTATATTACACTAGACCATGTCTCTCTTCATATTACACTGGACCATGTCTCTCTTCATATTACACTGGACCATGTCTCTCTTCATATTACGCTAGACCATGTCTCTCTTTATATTACAATAGACCATGTTCTCTTTATATTACACTGGACCATGTCTCTCTTTGTATTACACGAGACAATGTTCTCTTTATATTACACTGGACCATGTCTCTCTTTATATTACACTAGACCAGGTTCTCTTTATATTACACTGGACCATGTCTCTCTTTTTATTACACTAGACCAGGTTCTCTTTATATTACACTGGACCATGTCTCTCTTCATATTACACTGGACCCTGTCTCCCTTTATATTACACTAGACCATGTCTCCCTTTATATTACACTAGACCATGTCTCTCTTTATATTACACGAGACCATGTCTCTCTTTGTATTACACCAGACCATGTCTCTCTTCATATTACACGGGACCATGTCTCTCTTTATATTACACGAGACCCTGTCTCTCTTTATATTACACTGGACCATGTCTCTCTCTATCTTACACTAGACCATGTCTCTCTTTATATTACTCTCGACCATGTCTCTTTTTATATTTCACTATACCCTGTCTCTCTTGAAATTACACTAGACCATGTCTCTCTTTGTATTACACCAGACCATGTCTCTCTTTATATTACACGAGACCATGTCTCTCTTTGTATTACACCAGACCATGTCTCTCTTCATATTACACGGGACCATGTCTCTCTTTATATTACACGAGACCCTGTCTCTCTTTATATTACACTGGACCATGTCTCTCTCCATATTACACGAGACCATGTCTCTCTTTATATTACTCTCGACCATGTCTCTTTTTATATTTCACTATACCCTGTCTCTCTTGAAATTACACTAGACCATGTCTCTCTTTGTATTACACCAGACCATGCCTCTCTTTATATTACACCAGACCATGTCTCTCTTCATATTACACGAGACCATGCCTCTCTTTATATTACACGAGACCCTGTCTCTCTCTATATTACACTGGCCCATGATTCTCTTCATATTACGCTAGACCATGTCTCTCTTTATATTACACTGGACCATGTTTCTCTTTACATTACACTGGACCATGTCTCTCTTTATATTACACTAGACCATGTCTCTCTTTATATTACACTGGACCATGTTTCTCTTTACATTACACTGGACCATGTCTCTCTTTATTTTACACTAGACCATGTCTCTCTTTATATTACACTCGACCATGTCTCTCTTTATATTACACTAGACCATGTCTCTCTTTATATTACACTGGACCATGTCTCTCTTTATATTACACTAGACCATGTCTCTCTTTATATTACACTGGACCATGTCTCTCTTTATATTACACTGGACCATGTCTCCCTTTATATTGCACGAGACCATGTCTCTCTTTATATTACACTGGACCATGTCTCTCTTTATATAACACTAGGCCATGTCTCTCTTTATATTCCCCTGCACCATGTCTCTCTTTATATTACATTAGATCCTGTCTCGGTTATTACTGCTCTAGACCAAGTCTCTGTTTACATTACACTAGAACATGTCTCTCTTTATATTGCCCTGAGCCCTCTCTGAGTTAGTATTGCATTAATCGATACCTCTGTTTGTATTACACCAGTCTACATCTCTCTTTATAGAGCCCCTCTCTCTGTTATTAAAGCACCAGACGATGCCTCTGTTTATATTATTCTCGACCCTGTCTCAGTTATTACTGCACAAGACTATGTCTCTCTTTATATTACACGAGACCATGTCTCTCTTTCTATTACACTGGACCATGCCTCTCTTTATATTACACTAGACCCTGTCTCTCTTTATATTGCACTGGACCATGCCTCTCTTTATATTACACTAGACGCTGTCTCTCTTTATATTGCACTGGACCATGTCTCCCTTTATATCACACGAGACCATGTCTCTCTTTATTTTACACTAGACCATGTCTCTCTTTATATTACACTAGACCATGTCTCCCTTTATATTACACGAGACCATGTCTCTCTTTATTTCACACTAGACCATGTCTCTCGTTATATTACACTAGACCATGTATCTCTTTATATTACACGAGACCATGTATCTCTTTATATTACATGAGACCATGTATCTCTTTATATTACACGAGACCATGTATCTCTTTATATTACACGAGACAATGTCTCTCTTTATATTACACTCGACCATGTCTCTCTTCAGATTACATTAGATCCTGTCTCGGTTATTACTGCTGCAGACCAAGTCTCTGTTTACATTACACCAGAACATGTCTCTCTCTATATTGCACTGAGCCCTCTCTGAGTTAGTATTGCATTATTCGATACCTCTGTTTGTATTACACCAGTCTACATCTCTCTTTATAGAGCCCCTCTCTCTGTTATTAATGCACGAGACTATGTCTCTCTTTATATTACATTAGAACATGTCTCTTTTTATATTATACTGGACCCTGTCTCAGTTATTACTGCACTACACTATGTCTCTGTTTATATAACACTTGACCATATCTCTCTTCATATTACTCTAGACCATGTCTTAGTTATTACTGCAGGTTATAGTCCAACAGCTTTATTTGAAATCACAAGCTTTCGGAGCTTTCCACCTTCCTCCTGACGAAGGAGGAAAGCTCCGAAAGCTTGTGATTTCAAATAAAGCTGTTGGACTATAACCTGGTGTTGTACGACTCCTTACATTTGTCCACCCCAGTACATAACCGGCATATCCACATCTTAGCTATTACTGTACTAGACCATTTTCCTCGTTATGTTACACTGGACCATGTCTCAGATACTACTTCACTAGTCCATGTCTGCTTATACTGTATTGGACCATGTCTTAGTTTTTACTGCTCTCGACAACATCCCTCGTTGTGTTACACTCGGCAATGGCTTAGTTATTACTGCACTGGTCCATGCCTCTTTTTAGAGTACATTATACCCTGACTCATTTATTGCTGCACCAGACCATGTCTTTGTTTATATTTCACTAGACCATGTCTCTGCTTATGTTACACTGTGTCCTTTCTCAGTTTTGCTGCACTAGAATATGTCACTGTATATATTACCCAAAACCCTGTCTCAGTTATTACTGCATTCGATCATGTCTCTCTTTATATTATACTGTACCCTGCTTCTGTTATTACTGCAATAGACGATGTCTTGTTTAAATTACACTCGGCCCTGTCTCCGTCATTACAGCACGAGACAAAGTCTTTCTTTAAATTACACTAGACCCTGTCTCATTTAATACCACACTGGAACATGTCTCTGCTTATATTACTCGAGAGTCTGTCTCAGTTAGTACTGCATTCGAACATGTCTCTGTTTATATTACACGAGACCATGTCTTAATTATAACAGCATTAGAATATGTCTCTGTACATATTACCCGAAACCCTTTCTCGGTTATTACTGCATTCGACCTTGTTATATTGCACTAAGCCCTCTATCAGTTATTACTGTACTAGTCCATGTCTCTGGTTATATTACACCAGACTCTGTCTCAGTAGCCTATGTAACTGTTTGCATTACACTGGACCCTGTCTCAGTTTTCACTTCAGTCGTGCATGTCACTGATTATATTAGTCTAGACCCTGTCTCAGTTATTACTTCAATAGTGCAAGTCACTTATTATATTGTTCTGGACCCTGTCTCAGTTATTACTGCACCAGATCCTGTGCCTTTTATTCACACTCTAAACTCTGTGTTTATTATTATATTTTGCATTATCTCCATCATTGCTACATCTGGCATTACCTCTGTTAGTATCACCGCACATGTCTGTTATGATTGCACTGGTATCTGGCTCCTTTATTATTGCACTCGGCTCTGCCACTGTTAGTGTTATACCAAGCCCTGTTTCTGTTATGATTGCACTAGAGGCTGTCCAATGTCATTATTACATTCCACCATTTGTCCTTACTCTAATAAGGCAATATTATAATCTCATGCCATTAACCTTCAGATAAATTCACAGGAATTATATTCGGAACATAGGAACAGGAGGAGGCAATTCTGACCCTCGATCCGGCTCTGCTTTCAATTAAATCATGGCTGATTTTCACTTCACCACCATTTCCCCACCTTTACTCCACATCCCTTGATACCCTTACCCACCAAAAATCTATCGATCTCAGTCTTGAAAGTTCCAATTGTCCCAGCAATCACAGCCTTTCGGGGAGAGAGTTCCAGATTTCAACTACCCTTTGTGTGAAAACGTGCTTCCTGATTTCAGACCCGAACTGTCCAGCTCTAATTTTAAGATTATGTCTCCACATTATTGATTCCCCCACCAGAGGAAACAGGTTCTCCGTATCTACACTATTAAATCGTTTTAACATTTTGGACACCCCGTTCAGATCATGAAATGTATATATCTGATATGAGTTCAATGTGATTGAATTGAACAGATTATTTATAACCACTCTGCACTCTACTCTGAGGCCAACAACCAATGCTTAAGACTGTTTTAAGTTTGGAGTCAGACCTCTGAACTGCATTTTATTGCAGTGCTGGAATTGATGTCTCATTTCCTGATCCAGTCCATGTCCCAGAGTAATATTTGATTCACCAGACTCATCTACACACAGTTCATTTGAGTCTGGCAGAAGCGAGGCATTCTCCACCTGCAAGTGAAACAACTGCATGGATCTTTCGGCTTCATTGTTTGCTGGCACCTGGTGGGCACGATTGGCATTTACACCAATTGCTAATATGAGCTTGGAAATGACATTTCTATTATTGGCTGCTAAGAAGGAATATGCATTTGTGCGCCATCTTATCACGTCTTCCGAAGGAGGAGAGGCAATATAAACGAAATGGTTCAATATTAAAGGGGTTGCAGGAACAGAGAGACCGGGGGGTTCACATACACAAATCTTTGAAGGTGGCAGGACAATTTGATAAGGCTGCTAAAAAAAACATCGAAACATGGAAACATTTACGGCTCAGAAGGAGGCCATTCGGCCCACCATTACTATGCAGGTCGAAAAAAGAGCTATCCAGGTAAATTCCACTTTCCAGGATTTGGTCCGCACCTTGTATGTTATGGCATTTCAGGTGGATATCCAAATACGTTTTAAATGTGATGAGGTTTTCTGCCTCTATCATCCTTTAGGGTAGTGAGTTCCAGACCCCTACCACCCACTGGTTGAAAAAAATGTCCTCAGCTCCGCTTTACTACTTCTACTAATGACTTTAAATCTAAAACCCCTGGTTACTGACCTCTCTGCTAAAGGAACTAGGTCCTTCCTGTCCACTTTATCAAGGCCCCTCTTATTTTATACACCGCAACTAAATCACCCCTCAGCCTCCTCTGTTCCAAAGAAATCTCCTGCTGCCTGTCCAATCTTTCCTCACAGCTAAAATTCTCCAGTCCTGGCAACATCCTTTTAATTCTCCTTTGTACCCTCTTTAATGCAATTACATCTTTCCTGTAACGTGGTGACCAGAGCTGTA
Organism: Heptranchias perlo; assembly: GCF_035084215.1. Lineage (NCBI taxonomy): Eukaryota > Metazoa > Chordata > Chondrichthyes > Hexanchiformes > Hexanchidae > Heptranchias > Heptranchias perlo. The sequence goes on along the minus strand of NW_027139581.1, from coordinate 4,835,074 downwards.
CGCAGTACTCAAGCTGTGGACAAACTCGTGTTTTATACAGTTCTAGCATAACCTACCTGCTCTTATATTCTATACCTCGGCTAATAAAGGAAGGTATCCCGTATATCTTTTTAACCACCTTATCTACCTGCACTGCTGCCTTCAGGGATCTGTGGACATACACTCCAAGGTCCCTCTCTTTCACTACATCTCTCAGTATCCTCCCATTTATTGTGTATTCCCTTGCGTTGATGGCCATCCCGAAATGCATTACCTCACACTTCTCCGGATTGAATTCCATTTGTCACTGTTATGCCCACCTAACCAGTCCATTGATATCTTCCTGCAGTCTACAGCTTTCCACCTCACAACCAAACACACGGCCAATTTTTGTATCATCTGCAAACTTCTCAGTCATGCCCCCTACTTTTAAGTCTAAATCATCAATATATACCACAAAAAAAGCAAAGCACCTTGTACTGAGCCATGCAGAACCCCACTAGAAACAGCCATCCAGTCATAAAAATACCCGTTGACAAATGCGCTTTGCATCCTGCCACTCAGCTATTTTTAGATCCAACTTACCACTTTCCCTTGGATTCCATGGGCTTTTACTTTTTTGACCAGTCTGCCATGTGGGTCTTTGTCAAAAGCCTTGCTAAAATCCATGTGAACCACATCAAACGCACTACCCTCATTGGCCCTCCTTGTTACCTCCTGAAAAAGTTCAATCAAACTAGTTAGACACGACCTTCCCTTAACAAACCCATGCTGACTGTCCTTGATTAATCCGTGCCTTTCGAAATGATGGTTCATCCTGTCCCTCAGAAATGATTCCAATAATTTCCCCACCACCGAGTTTAAGCTGACTGGCCTGTGATTACTCGGTCTATCCTTTTCGCCATTTTTAAACAACGGTACAACGTTAGTAGTCCTCCTATCCTCCAGCACCACTCCTGTAGCCAGAGAGGATTGGAAAATGATGCTCAGAGCCTCCGTTATTTCGTCCCTTTCTTCTTTTAACAGCCTAGGATATATTTCACCCGGGCCTGGCGATTTATCTACTTTGAACGGTGTTAAACCCATTAATACTTCCTCTCTCACTATGCTTATCCCATACGGGATTGTGGCTTTATAAATAGGGGCAAAGAGGACAAAAGCAAAGAAGTTATCCTAAACCTTATAAATCACTGGTTACAACTTAACTGCAGTATTGTGTCCAATTCTGGGCACCACGATTTAGGAAGAATGTCAAGGCCTTAGTGAGGGTTCAGGGGAGATTTGCCAGATTGTTACCGGGGAAGATGGACTTCAGCTATTTGGAGAGATTAGAGGAGGAGGGACTGTTCTCCTCGAAGCAGAGAATGTTAAGGGGAGATTTAATAGAGATGTTCAAAATTATGAGGAGATTTCATAGAGTAGAAAGGGAGGAACTGTTTCCACTGTCAGGAGGGTCGGTAACCAGAGGACACATATATGAAATAATTGGCAAAGAACCAAGAGGGAGATTAGGGGATTTGTTTTTACGCAGCGAGTGATTATGATCTGGAATGCACTGCCTGAAAGGGTGGTGGAAGCAGATTCAATAGTAACTTTCGAAAGGGAATTGGATAAATACTTGAAAAGGAAAAAGTGCAGAGCTCTGGGGAAAGAGCAAGGGAGTGGGATTTATTGGATAGCTCTTTCCAAGTGCCAGCATCGGCACGATGGGCAGAATGGCCTCCTTTAGTGCTGTATGTTTCTCTGATTCTGTCATCTATGAACTCACATAAACCAGCAATGATGTGTTTATATGACATACTGCTCCCCGCTGTTTTATCATTACACAAGTTCGCCCCTTGTCATAGTGTCCATTCTCTAATCTCACAGACACTTCCAAAGATCGATTTCAAAACTTTTAAATGTAATTGATATTAAGTCCTCGTTAGTTTCCGCCTGATGTTTGAATCCATATCCCCTTCAAAGTGGATTGAGTGGTGACAATTTGATGATAACAATAAAATGTGCAGTGAACTGTTCCTTATGTGTTCAGAGACACGCGCTTCTGTACAGTTACGTTTTACAAAGATCTTTATCACCATCTTCTGATGAAGGAACCACACTACATGTACTAGAGTAAATTTCTGAAGTTTATTTATTATTGCCCATGCAAGAATTGGCATTCATGAAGCGTCCACCAACTAATCGATCGTCTCCCAGCGATTAACAGGAGCAAGGCAATGGGAGAAAATGATAAATGGGCAGGAACGAAGGCAATTTCGAAGAATCTATCTATCTGCCTATCCAGCCCTCCATCCACCTATCTATCTCTGTACCTATCTATCCATCTATCTTTCTCACTATCTATCCATCTATCTATCTATCTCGGTATCTATCTATCTATCTGTCCATCCGTCTATCTATCTCTCTATCTATCCATCCATCTATCTATCTATCTATCTATCTATCTATCTATCTCTCTATCCATCCATCCATCCCTCTATCTAACTCTCTCTATCTATCCATCCATCTATCTCTCTATCTATCCATCCACTTATCTATCTATCCCTCTTTCTATCTACCCATCTCTCTATTTATCTACCCGTCTATCTATCTCTCTTTCTACCCATCCATCTATCTCTCTATCTATCCATCCATCTATCTCTCTATCTATCTATCTATCTATCTCTCTCAATCGATCCATCCATGCATCTATCTATCTGTCTTTATAACTCTATGTATCCATTCATCTAACACTTTCCTGGACGGAGCCGGTGGGCTCTTATTCTGGACCTGAGGCCTAAACTAGGTGTTTTTAAAGCTTCCCTGCCCACCCACAGGTCCAATTCCTCCCCAATGCCCACCATCTCCGATCGGATCCCGACGCGTCTGTTCTGCCTCAGTCAGTCGCCAACGTTCGTATTGCGCATGCTCAGAGGCCAGAGTCTGCTGCAGTTGTCAAAAGGGCTCATTCGGCCGCGCGGGGGAATTCTGGGTAAGCACATCACCACTGAAGGCCCGAATTCGTGTCCGGAACATTATTTTACATCCCATCGGGATTGGGGCCGGAGGGTCAATGAACGAAATTAATAAATAAATTTAAAAATAAATTATACAGGAACCCGAGTGCCCGGACCCTCAGCCATGGAGTGATGTCCGCTGGTCGCCAGTTTTCCTTCACTAACTCGCACCTCAGCCCCTCCCCGCCCAGTCTGGTTTAATTGCGAAATGTTTTCGAACTGTGTTTTCTAACTCGAGTTCAGGCCTGTCATTATGAAGGAAACTTACGAGGCCCCATTTTTTTGTGTGGCCTACCCGATAATAAGCTGGCAACACTTGGAACAATCAGAAAATAATCAATAAGGCTAATGGAATGCTGGCCTTTATATCGAGAGGACTGGAGTACAAGGGGGCAGAAGTTATGCTGCAGCTATACAAAACCCTGGTTGGACCGCACCTGGAGTACTGTGAGCAGTTCTGGGCACCGCACCTTCGGAAGGACATATTGGGCTTGGAGGGAGTGCAGCGTAGGTTTACTAGAATGATACCCGGACTTCAAGGGTTAAGTTACGAGGAGACATTACACAAATTGGGGTTGTATTCTCTCGAGTTTCGAATGTTAAGGGGTGATCTGATCGAAGTTTACAAGATATTAAGGAGAACAGACAGGGTGGATAGAGAGAAACTATTTCCGCTGGTTGGGGATTCTAGGAGTAGGGGGCACAGTCTAAAAATTAGAGCCAGACCTTTCAGGAGCGAGATTAGAAAACATTTCTACACACAAAGGGTGGTAGAAGTTTGGAACTCTCTTCCACAAACGGCAATTGATGATCGCTCAATTGCTAAATTTAAATGTGAGATAGATAGCTTTTTGGCAACCAAAGGTATTAAGGGATATGGGCCAAAGGCGGGTATATGGAGTTAGATCACAGATCAGCCATGATCTTATCAAATGGCGGAGCAGGCACGAGGGGCTGAATGGCCGAATCCTGTTTCGATATTCCTATGTTCCGAACAAGTTGTTTTTTAAGATGGAAAGGAAGTGCCACTCGCAATCTCATTGAAACGTATAAGATTGTGAGAGGGCTTGACAGTGTAGATGCTGAGAGGCTGTTACCCCTGGTTAAAGAGTCTAGAACTCGGGGGCATAGTCTCAGGATAAGGGGTCGGTCATTTAGGACTGAGATGAGGAGAAAATTCTTCACTCAGTGGGTGGTCAATGTATGATAGAGTGGATAGTGAGGACTTATTTCCCTTAGCAGAGAGGTCAATAACAAGGGGTGACTGATTTAAAGTAAGTGGTAAAAGGATTAGACGGGAGCTGAGGAGAAATCTTTTCACCCAGAGTGTGGCGGGGGTCGGGAACTTACTACCTGAAAGAGTGGTAGAGGCAGAAACCATTATAGCATTTAAAAAGTACTTGGATATGCACTTGAAGTGCCATAAGTTACAAGGCTACGGACCAAGTGCTGCAAGGTGGGATTAGGCTGGATAGCTCTTTTTCGGTGGGCACAGACATGATGGGCGAATGGCCTCCTTGTGTGCTGTAAATTTCGACGATTCTATGATTTCTATGATTCAGGGTCCCAGTGACCAGGTAAAAAGAGTGGGCGGGGCTTCAGGCTCCCAGTGACCACGTTCAAAGAGTGGGCGTGGCATCAGGGACCCCTGACCGGGAACAAAGATTGGACAGGGCTTTCGGGTCCCAGCAACCAGGAAGAAAGGGTGGGCGGGGCTTCAGTGTCCCAATGACCAGGAACAAAGAGTGGGCGGGGTTCAGTGTCCCCGTGACCAGGAACAAAGAGCGGGCGGGGCTTCAGTGCCCCAATGACCTGAACAAAGAGTGGGCGGGGCTTCAGGTTCTCAATGACCAGGAGAGAAAATCATTGAACAGAATCATAGAATGGTGACAACACAGGAGGCCATTCGGCCTATGAAGCTTGTGCTGGTTCTTTGTAAGAGCAATCCAGTTAGTCCCATTCCTCCGCTCTTACCCCACAGCCTTGCATTTTTTTTCCTTACAAATATTTATCGAATTGCTTTTTGAAAGCCACGATTGAATCTGCATCCACCACCCTTCCAGGCAGCTCATTCCAGATCATAATTACTTATTCATTTTATTCTCATTCTGCACACGGGGTGTAGAACTGAACCCAACCAGAGTAGAGGGAGGGAGAAAACTGGGAGCAGAGGAAAAGTACGTTAGAGAGAGTGAGATGGGTTTGGATTTCAGCACAGGGAAGAGGGAGTGTTTGTGGGAAAGGGATTTACAGTCTGGGGGAATAAAAGAGGAAAGAATGGTTCATAGAAACTAGAAACTGGCAAATGGTATGTTGGCCTTCATTGCAAGTGGATTTGAGTACTTGAGCAAGGAAGTCTTACTGCAGTTATACAGGGCCTTGGTGAGGCCACACCTGGAGTATTGTGTGCAGTTTCGATCTCCTTACCTAAGAAAGGATATACTTGCAATTGAGGGAGTGCAGCGAAGGTTCACCAGACTGATTCTTGGGATGGCAGGACTGTCATATGAGGAGAAATTGGGTCGACTCGGCCTGTATTCACTCAAGTTTAGAAGAATAAGAAGGGATCTCCTTGAAGCATAGGGCTAGGCAGACTGGAGGCAGGGAGGATGCTTCCCCTGGCTTCGGGGGGTGGGGGGGTGTCCAGAACGAGGGGTCACATTTCAGGTTACAGGGTAGGACATTTAGGACTGAGATGAGGAGAAATTTCTTCACTCTGAGGGTGGTGAACCTGTGAAATTCTCTACCACAGAAGGCCAAGTCACTGAATATATTTAAGAATGAGCCAGATAGATTCGTAGACGCAAAAGGCATCAAGTGGTATGGGGAGAGAGCGGGACTATGGTGTTGTAATAGAGGATCAGTCATGATCATATTGAATGGCGGTGCTGGCTCGAAGGGCCGAATGGCCTACTCCTGCTCCTAGTTTCGAAGTTTCTATGTTTGCCTGTGCTGAATTTCTATCCTGTATTTACAATGATGATTTTTGTAAACTCCTTTACAGGGTATTTGAAGGGCAGGATTTGTAAACGGGAAACTCAAACCAAACATCACATCAAGATCTGACCGAGTCACTCGATTCATCAGGACCTGAATATCATCGACCTTTGAATGTGGAAGGAGAAATGTTTGTCTGTTTCGTCTGTGGGAGAAGATTTCAAACATCAGTGTGAGTGGAAAATCACCGAGACACACACACCCGAGACTGAATGTGGAAAGAGCTTTAACCAGTTACACAGCCTGAAAAAACATCGCACCATTCACAGTGGGGAGAAACCGTCCACGTGTTCTGTGTGTGGACGAGGCTTCAACTGAACGTCCAACCTGGAGAGACACAAGGGCACCCGGACCACGGAGAAACCGTGGAAATGTGGGGACTGTGGGAAGGGATTCAATCACCCGTCAGAACTGGAAACTCCTCAACAGTCACACCGGGGAGAGGTCGTTCACCAGTGTGAACTCGCTGGTGTGTCAGCAGTCCGTTTGTGCTTTTAAAGCTCTTCTCACAGTCAGAACATTTAAAACGTTTCTTATCAGTGTGAACTAGTTGGTGTTCAATGAGACCAGATGGAATGACTGAGTGAATCCCTTCCCATACACAGAGCTGTCTGTGGGAAGGGATTCACTCAGTCATCCAAACTGCTGAGATAACAACGAGTTCACTTGTGACTGCAGGGGTTGGATTCTGCTGTTATTGCCGCTGTTAATCACATCCAGGACTGAACCATGTTCATTCTGACAGTTGGGGTCTGTTTCTGATGTTAATAACCCCGAGAACTGGGCTGGAGTTTAATATTCTGTATAAGTGTCAAACAAACCAGCTTTCTTTTAAACACAGTGTGTCTGGTCCTTGATATCTCGATGATAAGACAAGCTGATTGAAGATTTATTATGAAATTAGAGGAATCCATCTTAGAACTGAGTTCGTACAACTTTTTAAAAGATGGATCGACAAGATGTCCAAGTCTGAGAGGACAGAAAATTATATTATATCACAGGGTCCACTTCAATCAGCCTGAGCAGATTTCCACTACCCGTGTGTGATAAAGAGCTTCCTGATTTCACTCCGAGACGCCCGAGCTCTAATTTTAAGGTCATGCTCTATTGTTCAGGATTCCCCCACCACAGAAAATAGTTTCTATTTCTACCCTATCGAATCCTTTATCATTTTAAATCCCTGGATCAGATCACCCTCAACCTTCTAAACTCAAAGGAATACAAACCAAGTTTCTGCACCCTATCCTCATAATTGAACTCTTCAAGCCCCGGTATCATTCTGGTGAATCTGCACTGTCCCCCCTCCAAGGCCAATATATCCGTGTTGAGGATCAGTACACCAGAGGGGCTCTGACCGAGGCTCTGTAGAACTGAAGCACAACTTCCTCCCCTTTGTATTCCAGCCCTCGAGATAAAGGCCAACATTTCATTAGTCTTTGTGATTACTTTTTGCATCTGAGCATTAGCTTTTAGTGATCTGTGTACATGGACACCCTTTGCTCCTCCACAGCTCCCAGTCTCCACTTTAAGAAAATACTCCAATGTTTCCTTCTTGCATCCAAAGTGGATGATCTCACACTTCCCCACACTGAACTCCATCTGCCACAGTTTTGTCCACTCACTTAATCTGTCCCTTTGTAACTTCCTGCTCCCATCTACACAATTTACTGTGCCTCCTAACTTAGTGTCATCTGCAAACTTGGATAGAAAACTCTCTGTTCCTTCATCCAAGTTATTGATAAATATGGTGAAAAGCTGAGGCCCCAGTCCAGATCCCTGGGGAACACCACTTGTCACATCCCACCAATCAAAGAACGTTCCCTTTATCCCCACTCTCTGTCTCCTGCCTCCCCACCAATTCCAACCCAAGTGACAAGGTCACTTTCAATTTTGTGCACTTTTATTTTTGCTAATTATCTCTTGTGCTGAACCTTATCAAATGCCTTCTGGAAGTCCATACAGACAATATCCATCGACACTCCCTTTCCACCCTGTTAGTGACCTTAAACAATTCCACTAGATTAGTCAGGCATGACCTACCCTTCACAAATCCATGCTGTCTCGCTGACTCTCTTTGATCAGCTCCGACTTGTTCAAGTCCTCAATCATTTTGTCTGTGATGATAGATTCCAGTAACTTCCCCACAACGGATGTTAACATGAAATATTTTCCTGGTTTCTCTCTCACTCTTTAAATAACGAAGTGACATTTTCATATTTCATATCCAGAGGCACAATTCCCGAGTCCAGAGAGCTTTGTGAAACTATGACGAATGTTTCTGAAATTTCCCCACCTGTTTTCTTTAATACCCTGAGGGAAAACCATCAGGTCCTGGAGATTTCATTCTTTCTTTGCAGTTATTTATTTATCAATTTCCAGAGATAACAGATTTATATTTAATATTTAACATTGATGATCAGATGAGTTTTATTTGCATTATTTTAGCCACTTTTAATTGCTTACTTGAGTATAATTCGCCTGTTTCTTTCTTTTATTGAATCAGTTTTTATTAATTTGCTTGTTATTACTCACTTCTTTCATACAAACCTCAGATTCTCCAGTCGAAGTTCCCTCGGTTCACTCGAGGTTTTCACCTCCACCACTGAAACTGGAAGATCAACTTCAGGGAACAATTGTGGAGATCACATGATTGGGCATTGGGGAGATCACATGCTGTAGTCCTGGGGGGATCACATGGCGAGGCACTGGGGCGATCACGTGACGAGGTACAGGGGCGATCACATGGCGAGGTACTGTGGAGGTCACATGTCGATTTACTGTGGACATTTCTGGTTTCCTGATCTGGGGTCTCCCTCCATCAGCTGCCCCTGATCGTGTAAACAAGCCTGACTTCCTGTTCCTGACTGCATTATCCACTCATTATACCCGTGATAGCCGCAATATACACCCCTGCCCCTGCACCACCACCCCCCGCCGTGTGTCTCCGTCTCACTTCAGACGCTCAGTCCAGAAGGTGCCGGCTGTGGGCCTTGCTTGACTGGTGTCCCATTGCCTCTGTGGAGATCACAGACTGCTGCATGGAGTCAGGAGAAATAGAGAGCGGCGGACACGGGAAATGTAACATCAGCCCTGTAATCCCCACCCCCTGACCCTCAAAGTGTACCTGTCTGTGGACAGAGTTCTGTGTCTGGGAGCCAGACCGAGTGTCTGTGAGCAGCCGTTCTGTGGGGTTTTCACCCGGTAGGAGGGCCGGTAACTGTCTTCCCCGGAGGGCAGGGGAAGGGGGAGAGTAAGGAGTCAATAATAGGGGGTTCATCCTATGACATGTGCATGTCACTGCACCATTTTAAAGTTGGGTCTCCCCTAAACGGACACCAAGTGATTCATTGTAAAGTTTGTGTATCTCCGAGCCCCAGACAGCTTCCTTCAGACATCATTCAAACCAAAGGTGATGTGTGAAGGGGAAGCTCTGTTTGAAATGCTGATTCTCGGTCAAACACAGAGCAGGGACTGGTCTGCACGGCGCGTCTGTGATGTCACAATACTCAGGGACAGTGTCATGGAACCGTCACAGCTTTATGACATCACTGATAATGCAGTTCCTTGCAACCAACCTCGGAAACAACCTCACAGAACACTGCTTATTATGGGTTGTTTACAGCTCGGGGCCTTATCCGGAAGTCTTGATGTGGAGATGCCGGTGCTGGACTGGGGTTGACAATTGTAAACAATTTTACAACACCAAGTTATAGTCCAACAATTTTATTTGAAAATCACAAGCTTTCGGAGGCTTCCTCCTTCCTCAGGTGTATGTGGAAATGAAATCCTCGAAACTTTCGCATTTATAAATCACAGAACAATACCTGGTGATTACCGACAGTCTTTCCAACTGCCCGTTGCCAAGGCAATCAAAATGTTCAGACAGAGAGGTGTTACCTACAGGGCCACCGAATATAAAAACAACCAAAAAAAAACAGAGAGAGAGGCAGAAGCATGGAAACATCCGGAAGGAAGAGAAAGACAGCAAATGACCCGTTATATTAAAAACAGATAACTTTTGTTGCTGGTGGGGTTACATGTAGCGTGACATGAACTCAAGATCCTGGTTGAGGCCGTCCTCATGGGTGCGGAACTTGGCTATCAATTTCTGCTCGACGATTTTGCGTTGTCGTGTGTCTCGAAGGCCGCCTTGGAGTACACTTACCCGAAGGTCGGTGGCTGAATGTCCTTGACTGCTGAAGTGTTCCCCGACTGGGAGGGAACCCTCCTGTCTGGCGATTGTTGCGCGGTGTCCGTTCATCCGTTGTTGCAGCGTCTGCATGTTCTCGCCAATGTACCATGCTCTGGGGTATCCTTTCCTGCAACGTATGAGGTAGACAACGTTGGCCGAGTCACAGGAGTATGAACCATGCACCTGGTGGGTGGTGTCCTCTCGTGTGATGGTGGTATCTGTGTCGATGATCTGGCATGTCTTGCAGAGGTTACCGTGGCAGGGTTGTGCGGTGTCGTGGACGCTGTTCTCCTGAAAGCTGGGCAATTTGCTGCGAACGATGGTCTGTTTGAGGTTGGGTGGCTGTTTGAAGGCGAGTAGTGGAGGTGTGGGGATGGCCATAGCGAGGTGTTCGTCGTCATTGATGACATGCTGAAGGCTGCGGAGAACATGGCGTAGTTTCACCGCTCCGGGGAAGTACTGGACGACGAAGGGTACTCTGTTGGTTGCGTCCCGTGTTAGTCTTCTGAGGCCCTCGTAAGAACGGGATATGATGCTCGACTCATCGATCGACAGTTCCGACGGGCCACAGCGAAAAATCGCATAGACCTCCACATGCACCTGAGAAAGGAGGAAGCCTCCGAAAGCTTGTGATTTCGTGTCCGGAACATTATTTTACATCCCATCGGGATTGGGGCCGGAGGGTCAATGAACGAAATTAATAAATAAATTTAAAAATAAATTATGCAGGAACCCGAGTGCCCGGACCCTCAGCCATGGAGTGATGTCCGCTGGTCGCCAGTTTTCCTTCACTAACTCGCACCTCAGCCCCTCCCCGCCCAGTCTGGTTTAATTGCTAAATGTTTTCGAACTGTGTTTTCTAACTCGAGTTCAGGCCTGTCATTATGAAGGAAACTTACGAGGCCCCATTTTTTTGTGTGGCCTACCCGATAATAAGCTGGCAACACTTGGAACAATCAGAAAATAATCAATAAGGCTAATGGAATGCTGGCCTTTATATCGAGAGGACTGGAGTACAAGGGGGCAGAAGTTATGCTGCAGCTATACAAAACCCTGGTTAGACCGCACCTGGAGTACTGTGAGCAGTTCTGGGCACCGCACCTTCGGAAGGACATATTGGGCTTGGAGGGAGTGCAGCGTAGGTTTACTAGAATGATACCCGGACTTCAAGGGTTAAGTTACGAGGAGACATTACACAAATTGGGGTTGTATTCTCTCGAGTTTCGAATGTTAAGGGGTGATCTGATCGAAGTTTACAAGATATTAAGGAGAACAGACAGGGTGGATAGAGAGAAACTATTTCCGCTGGTTGGGGATTCTAGGAGTAGGGGGCACAGTCTAAAAATTAGAGCCAGACCTTTCAGGAGCGAGATTAGAAAACATTTCTACACACAAAGGGTGGTAGAAGTTTGGAACTCTCTTCCACAAACGGCAATTGATGATCGCTCAATTGCTAAATTTAAATGTGAGATAGATAGCTTTTTGGCAACCAAAGGTATTAAGGGATATGGGCCAAAGGCGGGTATATGGAGTTAGATCACAGATCAGCCATGATCTTATCAAATGGCGGAGCAGGCACGAGGGGCTGAATGGCCGAATCCTGTTTCGATATTCCTATGTTCCGAACAAGTTGTTTTTTAAGATGGAAAGGAAGTGCCACTCGCAATCTCATTGAAACGTATAAGATTGTGAGAGGGCTTGACAGTGTAGATGCTGAGAGGCTGTTACCCCTGGTTAAAGAGTCTAGAACTCGGGGGCATAGTCTCAGGATAAGGGGTCGGTCATTTAGGACTGAGATGAGGAGAAAATTCTTCACTCAGTGGGTGGTCAATGTATGATAGAGTGGATAGTGAGGACTTATTTCCCTTAGCAGAGAGGTCAATAACAAGGGGTGACTGATTTAAAGTAAGTGGTAAAAGGATTAGACGGGAGCTGAGGAGAAATCTTTTCACCCAGAGTGTGGCGGGGGTCGGGAACTTACTACCTGAAAGAGTGGTAGAGGCAGAAACCATTATAGCATTTAAAAAGTACTTGGATATGCACTTGAAGTGCCATAAGTTACAAGGCTACGGACCAAGTGCTGCAAGGTGGGATTAGGCTGGATAGCTCTTTTTCGGTGGGCACAGACATGATGGGCGAATGGCCTCCTTGTGTGCTGTAAATTTCGACGATTCTATGATTTCTATGATTCAGGGTCCCAGTGACCAGGTAAAAAGAGTGGGCGGGGCTTCAGGCTCCCAGTGACCACGTTCAAAGAGTGGGCGTGGCATCAGGGACCCCTGACCGGGAACAAAGATTGGACAGGGCTTTCGGGTCCCAGCAACCAGGAAGAAAGGGTGGGCGGGGCTTCAGTGTCCCAATGACCAGGAACAAAGAGTGGGCGGGGTTCAGTGTCCCCGTGACCAGGAACAAAGAGCGGGCGGGGCTTCAGTGCCCCAATGACCTGAACAAAGAGTGGGCGGGGCTTCAGGTTCTCAATGACCAGGAGAGAAAATCATTGAACAGAATCATAGAATGGTGACAACACAGGAGGCCATTCGGCCTATGAAGCTTGTGCTGGTTCTTTGTAAGAGCAATCCAGTTAGTCCCATTCCTCCGCTCTTACCCCACAGCCTTGCATTTTTTTTCCTTACAAATATTTATCGAATTGCTTTTTGAAAGCCACGATTGAATCTGCATCCACCACCCTTCCAGGCAGCTCATTCCAGATCATAATTACTTATTCATTTTATTCTCATTCTGCACACGGGGTGTAGAACTGAACCCAACCAGAGTAGAGGGAGGGAGAAAACTGGGAGCAGAGGAAAAGTACGTTAGAGAGAGTGAGATGGGTTTGGATTTCAGCACAGGGAAGAGGGAGTGTTTGTGGGAAAGGGATTTACAGTCTGGGGGAATAAAAGAGGAAAGAATGGTTCATAGAAACTAGAAACTGGCAAATGGTATGTTGGCCTTCATTGCAAGTGGATTTGAGTACTTGAGCAAGGAAGTCTTACTGCAGTTATACAGGGCCTTGGTGAGGCCACACCTGGAGTATTGTGTGCAGTTTCGATCTCCTTACCTAAGAAAGGATATACTTGCAATTGAGGGAGTGCAGCGAAGGTTCACCAGACTGATTCTTGGGATGGCAGGACTGTCATATGAGGAGAAATTGGGTCGACTCGGCCTGTATTCACTCAAGTTTAGAAGAATAAGAAGGGATCTCCTTGAAGCATAGGGCTAGGCAGACTGGAGGCAGGGAGGATGCTTCCCCTGGCTTCGGGGGGTGGGGGGGTGTCCAGAACGAGGGGTCACATTTCAGGTTACAGGGTAGGACATTTAGGACTGAGATGAGGAGAAATTTCTTCACTCTGAGGGTGGTGAACCTGTGAAATTCTCTACCACAGAAGGCCAAGTCACTGAATATATTTAAGAATGAGCCAGATAGATTCGTAGACGCAAAAGGCATCAAGTGGTATGGGGAGAGAGCGGGACTATGGTGTTGTAATAGAGGATCAGTCATGATCATATTGAATGGCGGTGCTGGCTCGAAGGGCCGAATGGCCTACTCCTGCTCCTAGTTTCGAAGTTTCTATGTTTGCCTGTGCTGAATTTCTATCCTGTATTTACAATGATGATTTTTGTAAACTCCTTTACAGGGTATTTGAAGGGCAGGATTTGTAAACGGGAAACTCAAACCAAACATCACATCAAGATCTGACCGAGTCACTCGATTCATCAGGACCTGAATATCATCGACCTTTGAATGTGGAAGGAGAAATGTTTGTCTGTTTCGTCTGTGGGAGAAGATTTCAAACATCAGTGTGAGTGGAAAATCACCGAGACACACACACCCGAGACTGAATGTGGAAAGAGCTTTAACCAGTTACACAGCCTGAAAAAACATCGCACCATTCACAGTGGGGAGAAACCGTCCACGTGTTCTGTGTGTGGACGAGGCTTCAACTGAACGTCCAACCTGGAGAGACACAAGGGCACCCGGACCACGGAGAAACCGTGGAAATGTGGGGACTGTGGGAAGGGATTCAATCACCCGTCAGAACTGGAAACTCCTCAACAGTCACACCGGGGAGAGGTCGTTCACCAGTGTGAACTCGCTGGTGTGTCAGCAGTCCGTTTGTGCTTTTAAAGCTCTTCTCACAGTCAGAACATTTAAAACGTTTCTTATCAGTGTGAACTAGTTGGTGTTCAATGAGACCAGATGGAATGACTGAGTGAATCCCTTCCCATACACAGAGCTGTCTGTGGGAAGGGATTCACTCAGTCATCCAAACTGCTGAGATAACAACGAGTTCACTTGTGACTGCAGGGGTTGGATTCTGCTGTTATTGCCGCTGTTAATCACATCCAGGACTGAACCATGTTCATTCTGACAGTTGGGGTCTGTTTCTGATGTTAATAACCCCGAGAACTGGGCTGGAGTTTAATATTCTGTATAAGTGTCAAACAAACCAGCTTTCTTTTAAACACAGTGTGTCTGGTCCTTGATATCTCGATGATAAGACAAGCTGATTGAAGATTTATTATGAAATTAGAGGAATCCATCTTAGAACTGAGTTCGTACAACTTTTTAAAAGATGGATCGACAAGATGTCCAAGTCTGAGAGGACAGAAAATTATATTATATCACAGGGTCCACTTCAATCAGCCTGAGCAGATTTCCACTACCCGTGTGTGATAAAGAGCTTCCTGATTTCACTCCGAGACGCCCGAGCTCTAATTTTAAGGTCATGCTCTATTGTTCAGGATTCCCCCACCACAGAAAATAGTTTCTATTTCTACCCTATCGAATCCTTTATCATTTTAAATCCCTGGATCAGATCACCCTCAACCTTCTAAACTCAAAGGAATACAAACCAAGTTTCTGCACCCTATCCTCATAATTGAACTCTTCAAGCCCCGGTATCATTCTGGTGAATCTGCACTGTCCCCCCTCCAAGGCCAATATATCCGTGTTGAGGATCAGTACACCAGAGGGGCTCTGACCGAGGCTCTGTAGAACTGAAGCACAACTTCCTCCCCTTTGTATTCCAGCCCTCGAGATAAAGGCCAACATTTCATTAGTCTTTGTGATTACTTTTTGCATCTGAGCATTAGCTTTTAGTGATCTGTGTACATGGACACCCTTTGCTCCTCCACAGCTCCCAGTCTCCACTTTAAGAAAATACTCCAATGTTTCCTTCTTGCATCCAAAGTGGATGATCTCACACTTCCCCACACTGAACTCCATCTGCCACAGTTTTGTCCACTCACTTAATCTGTCCCTTTGTAACTTCCTGCTCCCATCTACACAATTTACTGTGCCTCCTAACTTAGTGTCATCTGCAAACTTGGATAGAAAACTCTCTGTTCCTTCATCCAAGTTATTGATAAATATGGTGAAAAGCTGAGGCCCCAGTCCAGATCCCTGGGGAACACCACTTGTCACATCCCACCAATCAAAGAACGTTCCCTTTATCCCCACTCTCTGTCTCCTGCCTCCCCACCAATTCCAACCCAAGTGACAAGGTCACTTTCAATTTTGTGCACTTTTATTTTTGCTAATTATCTCTTGTGCTGAACCTTATCAAATGCCTTCTGGAAGTCCATACAGACAATATCCATCGACACTCCCTTTCCACCCTGTTAGTGACCTTAAACAATTCCACTAGATTAGTCAGGCATGACCTACCCTTCACAAATCCATGCTGTCTCGCTGACTCTCTTTGATCAGCTCCGACTTGTTCAAGTCCTCAATCATTTTGTCTGTGATGATAGATTCCAGTAACTTCCCCACAACGGATGTTAACATGAAATATTTTCCTGGTTTCTCTCTCACTCTTTAAATAACGAAGTGACATTTTCATATTTCATATCCAGAGGCACAATTCCCGAGTCCAGAGAGCTTTGTGAAACTATGACGAATGTTTCTGAAATTTCCCCACCTGTTTTCTTTAATACCCTGAGGGAAAACCATCAGGTCCTGGAGATTTCATTCTTTCTTTGCAGTTATTTATTTATCAATTTCCAGAGATAACAGATTTATATTTAATATTTAACATTGATGATCAGATGAGTTTTATTTGCATTATTTTAGCCACTTTTAATTGCTTACTTGAGTATAATTCGCCTGTTTCTTTCTTTTATTGAATCAGTTTTTATTAATTTGCTTGTTATTACTCACTTCTTTCATACAAACCTCAGATTCTCCAGTCGAAGTTCCCTCGGTTCACTCGAGGTTTTCACCTCCACCACTGAAACTGGAAGATCAACTTCAGGGAACAATTGTGGAGATCACATGATTGGGCATTGGGGAGATCACATGCTGTAGTCCTGGGGGGATCACATGGCGAGGCACTGGGGCGATCACGTGACGAGGTACAGGGGCGATCACATGGCGAGGTACTGTGGAGGTCACATGTCGATTTACTGTGGACATTTCTGGTTTCCTGATCTGGGGTCTCCCTCCATCAGCTGCCCCTGATCGTGTAAACAAGCCTGACTTCCTGTTCCTGACTGCATTATCCACTCATTATACCCGTGATAGCCGCAATATACACCCCTGCCCCTGCACCACCACCCCCCGCCGTGTGTCTCCGTCTCACTTCAGACGCTCAGTCCAGAAGGTGCCGGCTGTGGGCCTTGCTTGACTGGTGTCCCATTGCCTCTGTGGAGATCACAGACTGCTGCATGGAGTCAGGAGAAATAGAGAGCGGCGGACACGGGAAATGTAACATCAGCCCTGTAATCCCCACCCCCTGACCCTCAAAGTGTACCTGTCTGTGGACAGAGTTCTGTGTCTGGGAGCCAGACCGAGTGTCTGTGAGCAGCCGTTCTGTGGGGTTTTCACCCGGTAGGAGGGCCGGTAACTGTCTTCCCCGGAGGGCAGGGGAAGGGGGAGAGTAAGGAGTCAATAATAGGGGGTTCATCCTATGACATGTGCATGTCACTGCACCATTTTAAAGTTGGGTCTCCCCTAAACGGACACCAAGTGATTCATTGTAAAGTTTGTGTATCTCCGAGCCCCAGACAGCTTCCTTCAGACATCATTCAAACCAAAGGTGATGTGTGAAGGGGAAGCTCTGTTTGAAATGCTGATTCTCGGTCAAACACAGAGCAGGGACTGGTCTGCACGGCGCGTCTGTGATGTCACAATACTCAGGGACAGTGTCATGGAACCGTCACAGCTTTATGACATCACTGATAATGCAGTTCCTTGCAACCAACCTCGGAAACAACCTCACAGAACACTGCTTATTATGGGTTGTTTACAGCTCGGGGCCTTATCCGGAAGTCTTGATGTGGAGATGCCGGTGCTGGACTGGGGTTGACAATTGTAAACAATTTTACAACACCAAGTTATAGTCCAACAATTTTATTTGAAAATCACAAGCTTTCGGAGGCTTCCTCCTTCCTCAGGTGTATGTGGAAATGAAATCCTCGAAACTTTCGCATTTATAAATCACAGAACAATACCTGGTGATTACCGACAGTCTTTCCAACTGCCCGTTGCCAAGGCAATCAAAATGTTCAGACAGAGAGGTGTTACCTACAGGGCCACCGAATATAAAAACAACCAAAAAAAAACAGAGAGAGAGGCAGAAGCATGGAAACATCCGGAAGGAAGAGAAAGACAGCAAATGACCCGTTATATTAAAAACAGATAACTTTTGTTGCTGGTGGGGTTACATGTAGCGTGACATGAACTCAAGATCCTGGTTGAGGCCGTCCTCATGGGTGCGGAACTTGGCTATCAATTTCTGCTCGACGATTTTGCGTTGTCGTGTGTCTCGAAGGCCGCCTTGGAGTACACTTACCCGAAGGTCGGTGGCTGAATGTCCTTGACTGCTGAAGTGTTCCCCGACTGGGAGGGAACCCTCCTGTCTGGCGATTGTTGCGCGGTGTCCGTTCATCCGTTGTTGCAGCGTCTGCATGTTCTCGCCAATGTACCATGCTCTGGGGTATCCTTTCCTGCAACGTATGAGGTAGACAACGTTGGCCGAGTCACAGGAGTATGAACCATGCACCTGGTGGGTGGTGTCCTCTCGTGTGATGGTGGTATCTGTGTCGATGATCTGGCATGTCTTGCAGAGGTTACCGTGGCAGGGTTGTGCGGTGTCGTGGACGCTGTTCTCCTGAAAGCTGGGCAATTTGCTGCGAACGATGGTCTGTTTGAGGTTGGGTGGCTGTTTGAAGGCGAGTAGTGGAGGTGTGGGGATGGCCATAGCGAGGTGTTCGTCGTCATTGATGACATGCTGAAGGCTGCGGAGAACATGGCGTAGTTTCACCGCTCCGGGGAAGTACTGGACGACGAAGGGTACTCTGTTGGTTGCGTCCCGTGTTAGTCTTCTGAGGCCCTCGTAAGAACGGGATATGATGCTCGACTCATCGATCGACAGTTCCGACGGGCCACAGCGAAAAATCGCATAGACCTCCACATGCACCTGAGAAAGGAGGAAGCCTCCGAAAGCTTGTGATTTTCAAATAAAATTGTTGGACTATAACTTGGTGTTGTAAAATTCTTTACAATTATCCAGAAGTGAAAGAGGAGCTGGGTTCAATGTGTGTGGAGATCACTTTATACCCTGTACATCACCACTTCATACCCTGTACATCACCACTTTATACCCAATGCATCACCACTTTATACCCCGTGCATCACCACTTTATAACCTGTGCATCACCACTTTATACCCCGTGCATCACAACTTTATACCCTGTACGTCACCACTTTATACCCTGTACATCATGACTTTATACCCTGTACATCACCACTTTATACCCTGTACATCGCCACTTTATACCCTGTACATCACCACTTTACACCCTGTACATCACCACTTTATACCCTGTACATCACCACTTTATACCCGGTACATCACCACTTTATACCCTGTACATCACCACTTTATACCCTGTACATCACCACTTTATACCCTGTACATCATGACTTTATACCCTGTACATCACCACTTTATACCTTGTACATCACCACTTTATATCCGGTACATCGCCATTTTGTACCCTGCAGATCACCACATTATACCTTGTACATCACTACATTCTACCTGGTACATCACCATTTTAAAACTTGTGCATCACCACTTTATACCCTGAACATCATCACATTTTACCCTGTACATCAACTCTGGTGGGAGAGTCCACAGCAAGAGGGTGTATCCTTAAAATTACAGCGAGGCTGTTCAGACTTGATGTCTGAAAGCATTTCTTCACACAAAGAGTAGTGGAAATCTGGATCTCTCTTCCCCAAAAAGTTGTTGCGACTGGGGTCAATTGAAAATTCAAAACTGATATCGATAGATCTTTGCTAAGCGAGGGTATTAAGGGTTCCAAAACCAAGGGGGAAATTGAGTTAAGATACAGATCAGCCATGATCGAATTGAAGGAGGAACAAGCCGGAGGGGCTCAATGGCCTCCTCCGGTAACTATATATCGAAGGAGAAGTGAAATGATTACTAAAAGATGACTCTCTGGTCCTCACACCATGGGCTGCATGTGTTGAGGGTGAACTGGGCACAGTTCATGGTTCATCCTCCCCAACCGCAGTCTTCAAAGGGACATTTTATTTGGTGAATTGCATAAAGTCCATGGGACAGATAGACCAGGGGCCTTTAAAAGGCTGAAACCACTGACCATTGAAAGCGGTCCTCCCTGGCTGCAGGTTGGTCCGATGCCTTTTCCCCAATTTTTCCCTGGGGTTGCTGGGTACTCAGAGGCCTGTCCCCTGGGGACTCTAAAATGACACAGCGACCGTCCCCGCCCCGCCCGCTTTGTGTAAACACATGAAACAAGAGCCTGGCGGACTGCAGCTTCATCTCCCCGCCCCAGGCCGCAGCAGAGGACTTAGCGGGGCTCAAAACCAGCAGGAATCAAGCGGGACTGATCTCCAGGGACTTCCCCACCTCCACCGTCCCGGTTAGTCACTTAATCAGGGCGGTGAAAGATGAAAACCGGCCTCACTGTGTTTGTATCACAGAGATGAGGGGATTGGGCAGAAGACCAGACCAACACCTTGTGATGATGGAAAGTCTTCTCATTATTTAATAAATTTAACAATTCCAGTAAAGGGATATTTCACCACATTCTTCAACTCCTCTCTGAATTTAGTCTGGGTCACGGCATAAATACACGTGTTGGTGCAGCAACTCAGGAGCTGGAGCATAAATCCCAGTTCTTGTACAAATTCAGGTGGAGACAGAGGAATAAAGTCTAATGTATACAATCGGTTCCATACAGAATACAACAGAATTACCACCCATAACAGGATAAAATTCCCCGATATAAGAAACAGCAAAATGATGGATTTCCTTCTCTTTTCCATCTCTGGGTCACTGGGACTCTCCCCACTGCTGTGAGCCCGGAGTCTCCTGCGGACTCTGCTCGACACTAAAATGTGTCTGACGGTTGAAGCATTGAGCAGCAGAATCAGAACAAATGGAACAAATGGGGTTAAAATATAATGAAGGAATTCAATTACTGTCCACACCTGTGAATAAATAACATAATCTGATACATAACAAAACCAGGGAGAATTACTAAACCAATATTCACCTCCATACATAAAGAACCAGAAAGTGTTCTTCACACAGAACAGCACACTCACTGTTCCCAGAACCACAGCCGCCGTTTTCTCGGTGCAATATTTTGTTTTCAGCTTCTGGCAACAAATGGCCACAAATCGATCAAAGGTGAAAGTGACTGTGAACCAGACAGAACAGTCTGTGACTGCGTAAAGCAGGACGGCGTGGATATTACACGCTTTAAAGTCCCAAATGAACTCAAACTTATCCCAATAAAGAATCGGAATTTGCCTGAATATCAGATCAGTGATAACGACCAGTAGATCCGCCGCTGCCATGGACACCAGGTATCGGGTGACACATTTGGAGAGACCGCACCTTCCTCGAGACAGGATCACAATTGTCACTAAGTTTACTGTAAGGAAGAGAAAAATAGGGAATTGTACTTCAGACTGAGAGTAAAAGCAGCAGCCTGGTCGAATTCAGGGTGAAATGTTCAGCGTTATTATTGAATCCAGGGCGAGAATCTGATTCTTTTACCTGTGGCAGAACGTTCTGCTGTGGAGAGGATTTGTTTTAAAGCACCGCCCTGGTGTAGCAGGAAACCAAAACCACCAGCAGGCCCCAACTCCAATCCAGGGCCTGCACTGGGTCGGCAGTTGGAAGTTACAATGGCCTCAATGACCTTGGGTTAGGAGGGAAATAACCCAGGGTTCCGAGTCCTGATCACTGTCCTGTTACCCTGCTGGAAACTGCGCATGTCTGGACTTTGGGTCAGCATATTTGGAATGGGCTGTGATTCCCTCCGAGGGGAAATTGTTCCATTTCGAAAATGATCAATTGAAAGCAAGAAAATCTTGCATTTATATCACGCCTTTCACGAACTCAGAACGTCCCAAAGCGCTTCACAGCCAGTGGCTTAGTTTTGAAGTGTGATTCAATCAATAATTAATTTCACTGCAATTTGTACCATACAGTTGCTTTAAAAAACATCCCAACGAACTTCACAGAGGCGTGATGAAAATGGACGCCAAGTCAAAGAATGAGAGATTCGGAGCTGTGTACGAAAGCTTGGGTGTATAGGAGGGTCTTAAAGGGGGAGATGGAGGTGGAGAGGAAGAAGAGTTTAAGGAGAAAATTTCAGAACGTGAGACGTCCGCGGCTCAACTCACGGCCACCACGAGTGGAGTGAAGGGAGTGGAGGATGGACAAGAGACTGGAGTCAGTGCCACCACTGGTGGAGTGAAGGGAGAGGAGGATGGACAAGAGACTGGAGTCAGTGCCACCACTGGTGGAGTGAAGGGAGAGGAGGATGGACAAGAGACTGGAGTCACGGCCACCACTGGTGGAGTGAAGGGAGAGGAGGGTGGACAAGAGACTGGAGTCAGTGCCACCACTGATGGAGTGAAGGGAGAGGAATATGGACATGAGGCAGGAGTCATGGCCATTATTGGTGGAGTGAAGGGACAGGAGGGTGGACAAGAGACTGGAGTCACGGTCACCACTGATGGAGTGAAGGGAGAGGAGGATGGACAAGAGACTGGAGTCACGTTCACCACTGATGGAGTGAAGGGAGAGGAGGATGGACAAGAGACTGGAGTCACGGCCACCACTGATGGAGTGAAGGGAGAGGAGGGTGGACAAGAGACTGGAGTCACGTTCACCACTGATGGAGTGAAGGGAGAGGAGGATGGACAAGAGACTGGAGTCACGGCCACCACTGATGGAGTGAAGGGACAGGAGGGTGGACAAGAGACTGGAGTCACGGTCACCACTGATGGAGTGAAGGGAGAGGAATATGGACATGAGGCAGGAGTCATGGCCATTATTGGTGGAGTGAAGGGAGAGGAGGATGGACAAGAGACTGGAGTCACGGCCATCACTGATGGAGTGAAGGGAGAGGAGGATGGACAAGAGACTGGAGTCACGGCCACCACTGATGGAGTGAAGGGAGAGGAGGATGGACAAGTGACTGGAGTCACGGTCACCACTGATGGAGTGAAGGGAGAGGAGGATGGACAAGAGACTGGAGTCACGGCCACCACTGATGGAGTGAAGGGAGAGGAGGGTGGACAAGAGACTGGAGTCACGGCCACCACTGGTGGAGTGAAGGGAGAGGAAGATGGACAAGAGACTGGAGTCACGGTCACCACTGGTGGAGTGAAGGGACAGGAGGGTTGACAAGAGACTGGAGTCACGGTCACCACTGATGGAGTGAAGGGAGAGGAGGATGGACAAGAGACTGGAGTCACGTTCACCACTGATGGAGTGAAGGGAGAGGAGGATGGACAAGAGACTGGAGTCACGGCCACCACTGATGGAGTGAAGGGAGAGGAGGATGGACAAGAGACTGGAGTCACGGCCACCACTGATGGAGTGAAGGGAGAGGAGGATGGACAAGAGACTGGAGTCACGTTCACCACTGATGGAGTGAAGGGAGAGGAGGATGGACAAGAGACTGGAGTCACGGCCACCACTGATGGAGTGAAGGGAGAGGAGGGTGGACAAGAGACTGGAGTCACGGCCACCACTGGTGGAGTGAAGGGAGAGGAGGGTTGACAAGCGACTGGAGTCACGGCCACCACTGATGGAGTGAAGGGAGAGGAGGGTGGACAAGAGACTGGAGTCACGACCACCACTGATGGAGTGAAGGGACAGGAGGATGGTGGACAAGAGACTGAAGTCACGGCCACCACTGATGGAGTGCACGACGAGACATGTGGGTAAGACACTGGATTCACAGGAATAGAGAGTTGAGATTGAAGTGTGGGCCGGAGTTTTGTGGGATGTGATACAGGCAGCATAGTTTTGGATGAACTGAAGTTTACAGAAGATGGAGGATGGGAGTCCAGCCGGGGGTGTATTTTGATAATCGAGTCTGGAGGTGATAAAGATTTGGATGAGGGTTTCATGTGTTGATGTTGGGGCGGAGGCAGGTGATGTTTCAGCGGGAATGTCCTGGTACTGGGGGAATAATCCTGGAGTCGGTTTTTCAAATCCCACCAAGGCAAATCGTGAAATTCAATTGATCAAACCTGGTAATTTTATCAAAAAAATAGACGTGAAGAACTGCGGGATGGTTTGTAAAACCCCGCTGCCTCCCATTCTACCCAGTCAGACCGACATGTAACTCCAGACCCAAACCATTGGTCGACTTTTAATGTCCTCTGATGTTATCCAGCAAGGCAGCCAATTGTAAACAATCGTCACAAGTTTCAATAATAGCAATACATTCCGATGGATCTGCCATCAGCGACCAAGGGATCGTAAAAGTAAACCAATCTCAGCACGTTCGGCCCTTCAAAGTTCTCTTCAATAACATCTGAGGGATGGTTCTCACGTTGAAAATTTTCCCCTAAAACGAGTTCAGGAACAGCCTGACATAATCGTACTCACAGAATCATGTCCATGAGCAAACATCGCTGATTCGTCCATCTTCATCTTGTCCCACCAGCAGGATAGACCCAAAAGAGGTCGGGATCAATGATACAAGAGGCCAGAGTTGGAGGAACACAGAGTTACCGAGACAGGGAGGGGAGAATCCACGGAGGGATTTGAACACGTGGAGAACAATCTCAGCTTCTCCAGTCTCTCCACATAACTGAAGTCCCTCATCCCTGGTACCATTCTAGTAAATCTCCTCTGCACCCCCTCCAAAGCCTTGACATCCTTCCTAAAGTGTGGTGCCCAGAATTGGACACAATTGGAGAGCTGAGGCCTGACCAGTGATTTATAACTAATGGTTAGTCGACACTTGGACGATTGTGCACAGTTTTGGAATCCATATTATAAAAAGGGAATAGATGCACTGGAAAGGGTGCAGAAGAGATTTACAGGGATGATGTCAGAACTGACAGGATATACTTATCATGAAAGGTTGAACAGGCTGGGGGTCTTTTGTCGAGGAAAGAGAAGGGTGAGGGGTGACATAATACAGATCTTTAAAATTATGAAGCACTTGAGAGGATAGACGTAGAGAAGACGTTTCCATATGTGGGAGAGGGGGAACAAAACTAGGGGTCATAAATATGAGATAGTCACCAATAATCCAATAAACAATTCAGGAGAAACGTATTTATGCAGAGAGTGGTTAGGATGTAGAACTCGCTACCACATTGAATAGTTGAAACGAATAGAATAGATGCATTTAAGGGGAAGTACATGAGGGAGAAAGGAATAGAAGGATATGCTGATATGGTGAGATGAAGTTGAATGGGAGGAGTCTCATGTGCAGCATAAACACCAACATTGGCCAGTTGGGCCGATTGGCCTGTTTGTGAGTTGTAAATTCTATGTGAATCTATGAAACATGAGGATAAGAATTTGTAAATCGAGGCGTTGCTCGACCGGGAGACAATGTAGGTCAGCAAGCATAGGGGTGATGGGTGAACGGGACTTGGTATGATTTGGGATACGGGCTGCAGAGTTTTGGATGAGCTGAAATTTATGGAGGGGGTAGGCGGGAGTGCATTGGAATAGTCGGCTCTGGAGGTAACAAAACCATGGGTCAGGATTTCAGCAGTAGATGGGCTGAGGCAGGGGCGGAGACGGGAGATGTTAGGGAGGTGGAAGTAGCCGGTCTTGGTGATGGAGAGGATATGGGGTCAGAAGTTCAGCTCAGGGCCAAACAGAACGCCAACTAGTCCGGTTCAGCCTCAAAGTGGCCAGGGAGGGGGATGGAATCAGTAGCGAGGGAATGGAATTTGTGATAGGGGCTTCAGTCTTCCTAATTGGATGAACGTTCTGCTCATCCAGGACTGGATGTCGGAGAAGCAGTGTGACAAATCAGAGAGAGCGATGGGGTCGAGAGAGGCGGTGGTGAGGTATCGCTGGGTGTGTCAGTTACATGTGGAATCTGACTTTGTGTTTTGGATGATGTCGCCGAGGGAAAGCTTGAATATGTGAAATAGGAAGGGGTCAAGGATTGTTCCTTGTTGGACACCAGAGATAACGGTGTGGGGGCGGGAAGATGAATCATTTCAGGAGATTCTCTGGCTCAGCCCCGATTGATAGGAATGGAAACAGGCGAGGGCAGTCCCACGCAGATCGACAAGGACGAGGGGCGTTGGAGGAGGATGGTGTGGTAACCCGTGTCAAAGGCTGCAGACGGGTCGAGAAGGATAAGGAGGGATAGTTTACCACGGTCAGTCACATGGGATGTTATTTGAAACTTTGATTAGGGCCGCTTCAGTGATGAATCAGGGGTGGAAACCTGATTGGAAAGGTTCCAAATGCAGTTGTAGGAAAGATTGGCACGTATTTGAGATGCGACAACAGGTTCCAGGAGAGGAATGGGAGCTTGGAGATGGGGGCTGTAATTTGCAAGGACAGAGGGGTCATGGATGGGTTTTTTGAGGATGGGGTGATGACGGCAGATTTGAGGAGGGTGACACTACCAGACAAGAGAGAACCGTGAATGAAAGGTTTAACTTTACCCCTTTGGACATTACATTTGGACATTGTAAGTTTAAACTGCAAAGGCAGCAATGTGCAGAAACTTTGAGAAGATTCGGTTTTCAACAACAACTGATAAGAATGAAAGTAACGGTGTGGAGAAGCTTCGAGAAGTTTCGAACTGGCTTTTGGTTCTCAAAACAACTAATAAGAAGCTCAACAGATAACAACTTGGAAAAACAATGCTGAGAGAGTTAGAAATCCTTGGAAGAGACAATTGAAGTTACTTACACCTGGTTTCAGACGGCCGAGAGGCTGCAGGAGGATTCACACGGTGGTTTCACACGGTGGTTTCACACGGTGGTTTCACACGGTGGTTTAACACGGTGGTTTCACACGGTGGTTTCACACGGTGGAAAGGCTGCACCTGGGGCCACATGGTTTTGAGTGGCCCAGCAAACCGTCCATCATTAATGCAACAGTGTGTGAGTGGCCAAAATGGAACTTCTCTTAACTTTTACTCACACCCCAACTGGCAAAATCATACAAAGATGGGACATCGTGGCAGATTCTTTAATGCATTTGGAGGAACCTTAAGAAGCTTCACCTGGAGGAAGGACGTCCAACAACAAAAGAAGAAAACTTCAAGAGAGAGAGAGAGAGCTGATCGCTCTTCTGCCTTGATGTTGAAATCCTTGGTTTTAAGGTTGTATGTAGTATTTGATTTGGTTGATGCTTGTGAGAATTGTTTAATTCATTCAATAATCATTTTGATTTACGAACCTCCCACATACGTGTGACTTTATTTGAACGATAACGGTACATTCGTTTTCATTATCAGTTCGCACCGAGGTCAGGAAGTCAAGGTTGGTAGTCAGCAGTTTAGTGGGAAAGGGGACGAGGGAGCAGCAGATTGTTTTTTGGTGAAGTCGAGCTCGGAGAGGGCATGAGGGGAGATAGAAGAGAAACTAGAGAAAGATGTGGATTCAGGGCTAGGGCTAGGGCGCGGGGACCTTGGGGAAGTTTGGCTCGTTGGGCAAGGGGAAGGGAGAGTAGCGGCAGAGGCAGCTGAATGAATGGTCTCAATCTTAGTGACAAAGAAGTCCATCAGCTCCTCGCACTTGTTGAAAGTGAGGGTGGAGGGGACAGGGGAGAGGGGTTTCAGAAGGCGGTTTGTAGTGAAGAGAAGCCGGGGTCATCTCTGCATTCCAGGGTGATCCTGGAATAGTGAGGAGTTTTCACAGAGGAGAGCAGGTCCCGATAGTGCTTGATGAGGTCCAGCGAGATCTGGCGATAAATGGCCAATCCAGATGTACGTCATAAGTGTTCAAATCTGGGCCCCTCGGACTTAAGCGAGCAACAGTGAGAGTCGTGCCAAGGAGAACGAACAGGGTGAGAGAGTGTAAAGTGTTTACTGGGGTCAAGGGTATCAAAGGTGGAGATGAAGGTGAGATTCATCAAATCAGTATCTGCAGAAGTATCGTGGCGAATGGAGGGTCAAAGTTGAAACAGTTGGGAATTTCAAAGTGATTTGAAGAAATGGGATTGAATAAAAAAAGGAAATAAATCAATTCAAACATAATTGAATAAACAACAACAATTTGCATTTATATAGCGCCTTTAACATAGTGAAAGGTCCCAATGCGCTTCAACAGTAGATGTTAGATAGTCCATGTGGACATCACTGAGATCTCCTGTTATGTGGCCCACGGGAACGGGACTAAATCAAAACAGTGGAAATAAATCTACTCAAACATAACTGAATAAACAATTTACTGGAACATATATTATAGTTTAAAGCCTGTCCTGACCATCCAGCACCAATGACCATAAGGCAGAGTGGCAGACGGTTGAAAGTAAGACAGCTGCCTGGAGCTGAATCATTATTGGATATTGTCCAATATTTCAGAGTGTATTGGTGATCTGACTGTCAGCGCTGGTTTCCACAGATCAGTGTCATTAACTATAACCAGCAGACCTGAAAACTCCTGTTACCTGTGAACACATATTTCTGATCCGATACTCGGGTTCAGTGCAGAGAGCAGAGGGCAAACTGTTCAATAAAGAGAATCGTCCACCAACATTCCTTGTGTACGAGACTCAAATAACAGTCAAATCCTAAAAAATGACCATCAGTTGAAAAAAGTCATAAAAAGGATATAGTGTTCAATGAACTGGGACCAGTGAATCGGCAACTGTTCACATGTTACATGAAGGAAACAAGGCGCATTGTCAGACACTGAACAAGAGGATTACACTGAATGCAATTAATGACCGGGTCTGAAGGACAAGGAAAATAAATACAGATAAACATGGTTTACAGAATTAATTGCCGAAATAATTACTTACCAGGAACACCAATAGCAGCGAGGAGCGGATAGTAAATCTTTTGTGCATCATAAAGTGCCCCCAGAATCTGAAGCTTAGTTGTGACATATCCCATGCGAGCTGATATTGTAAACGATTATAGGGCCTGTGCAATAGTCGATCAAACAAAGTCACACATATTCGTTCGTTAGTCAAAGTGAATATTTAATGATTTATACAATTCTAACAAGCATCAAACAAATCAAACAATACATACAACCTTAAAACCAAGGATTTCCGCATCAAGGCAGAAGAGCGATCAGCTCTCTCTCTCTCTCTCTCGCTTGAAGTTTTCTTCTTTTGTTGTTGGACGTCCTTCCTCCAGCGAAGCTTCTTAAGGTTCCTCCAACCGCATTAAAGATTTGATCACTGTTTGTACTCGAGGCAATGCTGCATCAAACACTCTGATGTGACACTGTGAAAACAGTCCCTATTTATAGCCTGAGGGAACTCTCCAGTGAGACAATTAAACGACACACTGACTGACATTACTTGCAGTCACTAAACAAACAGGTAAGGTTGACCGCTTAACTCCATCACTCTGTATAGAAAATTATCGGTAAACAAATATTTTACTGACATGAAGTGAAGCTACCGAAAATTCTGAATATTACTGAAATAAAATGACATGAAAAAGAAAATATGAATCTCACCATCTTACAGTACTGATGTGAAGAGAGAGCAGCTTCACTGACAGAGTTCAGATTATTTCTGTGGCACTAATTCAGCCTGCAATTTCAGAATGTTTCAAATCAGGTTTCTGGGGTGGACTAAACAAAAGTGCAAAAGACAACATGGGGGCTGATAATACGATGGTCAGTAAGGATACAATGGGTGAGATAATGAAATGGACGGCAAGAATACATGGGGATGGTAATACAATGGTCAGTAATGATATTTGGATGCAGATAATACAATGGTCAGTAATAATACATGCGAGAGATAATGCAATGGTCAGTAAGGATCAATGGAGTGTGTCAATGCAATGGTCAGTAATAATACATAGCGTTGATAATACAATAATAAATCAGAATACATGGGGGTAAGAAGACAATGAACAGTAAGAATGCTTGTGGTGTGATAATCAATCGTCAGTATGGTTACGTGAGGGCCGATAATGCAATCGTCAGTAAGGATGCATCGGGGGTGATAACACAATGGTCATTAAGGATAAAAGGAGTGTGATAATGAAATGGTCAGTAAGGACTCATGGGGAGTTACAATACAACGGTCAATAATGATACGTGAGTGTGATAATGCAATGGTCAGGAAGAAATCATGGGGGTGATAATACAATGGTCAGTAAGGTTACTTTGATGGAGATAAGACAATGGTCAGTAAGAATACTTGGAGTTGATAATACAATGGTCAGTAAGAATACATAGCGGTGGTATTGCAATAGTCAGTCAGGATACTTGGTTGCGGAAAATACTGTGGTGAGTAAAAATCCACGGGGCTGATAATACAACGGTCAGTAAGAATACCTGAGGTTGACACTACGATGGTCAGAAACGATACATGGGGTGTGATACTGCAATGGTCAGTAAGTGTTAATGGGGCAGATAATGCAATGGTCACTAAGAATGTTTGGGTTGATAATACAACGGTCAATAAGGATAGTTGGGATGTGATAATCCAATGGTCGATAAGAAGACTTGGAGTCAGGTAATGCAATGGTCAATTATGATACATGTGGGTGATAGTACAATTGTCAGTAAGGAAACATGTGGGTGATAATTGAATGGTCACTAAGGATACATGAGGTGTGATCATGCCATGGTCTCTAGGGATACATGGGGGTGAAAATATAATGGGCAGTAAGGATACATGGGGTTTGATAATGCCATGGTCTCTAGGGATACAGGGGGGTGAAAATATAATGGGTATTAAGCACACATGGGGTGTGATAATGCCATGGTCTCCAGGGATACATGGGGGTGAAAATATAATGCTCTGTAAGGATCCATGGGAGCGATAATCTAATGGGCAGTAAGATACATGGGGCTGATAATACAATGTTCAGTTAGGATACATGGGGCTGATAATACAATGTTCAGTAAGGATATATGGGGCTGATAATAAAATGGGCTTTAAGGATACATGGGGGCTGATAATACGATGGTCAACAAGAATACATGGGGGCTGATAATAGAATGGTCAGTCAGTATATTTGGTGCCTGATAATCATGTGGTCAGTAAATATACATGGCTGCTGATAATACAACGGTCAGTTAGAATACATGGGGCAGATAGCACAATGTTTCAGTCAGGATACATGGGGCTGATAATGCAATGGTCAGTAAGTACTCGTGAGGGCTGATAATATAATGGTCAGTCGGGATACATGGGTGCTGATAATACAATTGTCAGTAAGTATGTTTGGTGACAAATAATACAATGGTCAACAAGGATACATGGGAGCTGATAATAAAATGATCAGAAAGTATATATTGGGGCTGATAATACAATGGTCAGTAATAATACATGGGGCCTGATGGTACAATTGTCAATTGGTAAATATGGTTGCTGATAATACAATGGTCAGCATGTATACATGGGGGCTGATAATACCATCAGTCGTACCAGCGTGCGGCAGCATTGTGGATTTTTGAATGAATTAGTAATCTGTAGTTTTAAGTTCAAATCCCGATCACAAGAAGTGGGGAATTTAACATCAATTAATTAAATCAAATCTGGAATTTAAAAAAAAACTAGTATCAGTGAAGGTGGCCATGAAACTACCGGATTGTCATGAAAAACCCTTCTGGTTCACTAATGTCTTTTAGGGGAGGAATCCTGCTGTCAATAATCGGTCTGGCCTTTAAGTGACCCCAGATCCACAGCAATGTGGTTGATTCTTAATCACACTATGAAATGGCCAATAAAGTCACTCAGTGGTGCAAGCTAGCTTAAAAAAAATCACAATAAGAATAAAACCGGGCGGACCAGCCGGCACCAGACACGACAAAGGCAAACCAAGCCCAGTCGACTTTGCAAAGTCCTCCTCACAAACAGCTAAGGAATTGTGCCAAAATTGGGAGAGCTGTCCCACAGACTAGTCAAGCAACTGCTTGACATAGCCAAACTCATAGAATCATAACTTTCGGCCAACGACCCAGATTCTTCCAGAACCATCCCTGGGTGTGTTCTGTCCCACCGGCAGGACAGACCCACCAGTGGTAGCGGTACAGTGATATACAGTTAGGAGAGACTGGCTCTGGGAGTCCTCAACATTGACTCCGGACCCCATGGCATCAGATCAAACATGGGCAAGGAAACGTCCTGCTGATTACCAACTACCGCCCTCCCTCAGCTGAAGAATCAGGCATCCTCCATGTTGAGCACCACTTGGAGGAAGCACGGAGGGTAGCAGGGGAAAAATGTACTCTGGTGGGGCGGGGGTGGACTTCTATGTCCATCACCAAGAGTGGCTCGGTAGCAGCACTACTGACCGAGATAGCCGAGTCCTGAAGGACACAGCTACCAGACTGGGCCTGCGGCAGGTGGTGAGCGAACGAACACAAGGGAAAAAACCTACTTGACCTCGTCCTCACCAATCTACCTGTCGCAGATGAATCTGTCCATGACAGTATTGGTAGGAGTGACCACCGCACAGTTCTCGTGGAGACGAAGTCCCATCTTCGCACTGAGGACACCATCTAACGTGTTGTGTGGCACTATCACCATGATGAATGGGAGAGATTCAGAACAGTTATTGCAGCTTAAAACTGGGCATCGATGAGTCGCTGTTTGCCATCAGCAGCAGCAGAATTGTATTCCAGCACAATCTGTAACCTCATGGCCCGGCATATTCCTCACTCTACCATTACCAACAAGCCAGGTGATTAACCCTGGTTCAATGAGGAGTATAGAAAAGCATGCTAGGAGCAGCACCAGGCATATCTAAAAATGAGGTCCCAATCTGGTGAAGCTACAACTCAAGACTACATGCATGTGGAACAGTGGAAGCAACATGCTGCAGTCTGAGCTAAGCGATTCCACAACCAACGGATCAGATCAAAGCTCTGCAGTCCTGCAACATCCAGTCGTGAATGGTGGTGGACAATTAAGCAACTAATGGGAGGAGGAGGCTCTGCAAACATCCCCATCCTCAATGATGACAGAGTCGAGCACGTGAGTTCAAAAGACAAGGCTGAAGCGTTGCCGATATCCTCACCATCACAGAAGCCCGTCTTCAGCCAATTGGATTCACTCCACGTGATATCAAGAAAAGGCTGAGTGCACTGGATACAGCAAAGCCGATGGGCCCCGACAACATCCCGGCTGTCGTGCTGAAGACTTGTGCTCCAGACCTAACCGCGCCTCCAGCCAAACTGTTCCAGTACAGCTACAACACTGGCATCTAACCGACAACGTGGAAAATTGCCCAGGTATGTCCTGTCCACAAAAAGCAGGACAAATCTACTCCGGTCAATTACCGCGCCATCAGCCGACCCTCCATCATCAGCAAAGTGATGGAAGGTGTCGTCGACAGTGCTATCAAGCGGCACTTACTCACCAATAACCTGCTCACCGATGCTCAGTTTGGGTTCCGCCAGGACCACTCGGCTCCGGACCTCATTACAGCCTTGGTCCAAATATGGACAAAAGTACTGAATTCCAGAGGTGAGGTGAGAGTGACTGCCCTCGATATCAAGGCAGCTTTTGACCGAAAGTGGCACCGAGGAGCCCGAGTAAAATTGAAGTCAATGGGAATCAGGGGGAAAACTCTTCAGTGGCTGGAGTCATTCCGAGCACAAAGGAAGATGGTAGCTGTTGATGAAAGCCTATCATATCAGGCCCAGGACATTGCTGCAGGAGTTCCTCAGGGCAGTGTCCAAGGCCCAACCATCTTCAGCTGCTTCAGAAAAGACCTTCCCTTCATCATAAGGTAAGAAATGGGGATTTTCGCTTTTGATTGCAAAGTGTTCAGTTCCATTCGCAACCCCTCAGATAATGAAGCAGTCCGTGCCCGCATACAGCAAGACATGGACAAAATCCAGGCTTGGGCTTATAAATGGCAAGTAACATTCGCGCCAGACAAGTGCCAGGCAATGACCATCTGCAACAAGAGAGAATCTAACCACCTCCCCTTGACATTCAACGGCATTACCATCGCCGAATCCCCCACCATCAACATCCTGGGGGTCACTATTGACCATAAACTGAACTGGACCAGACACATAAATAATGTGGCTATAAGAGCAGGTCAGGGGCTGGGTATTCTGCGGCGAGTGACTCACCTCCTGACACCTCAAACACTTTCGACCATCTACAAGGCAGAAGTCAGGAGTGTGATGGAATAATCTCCACTTGCCTGGGTGCGTACAGCTCCAGCAACACTCAAGAAGCTCGACACCATCCAGGACAAAGCAGCCCGCTTGATTGGCACCCCATCCACCACCCTAAACATTCACTCCCTTCACCACCAGCGCACCATGGATGCAGTGTGTACCATCCACAGGATGCACTGCAGCAACTCGCCAAGGCTTCTTCGACAGCACCTCCAATCCCGCGACCTCGACCGCCAAGAAGGACAAGGGCAGCAGCCACATGGATACAACACCACTTGCACGTACCCCTCCAAGTCAGACACCATCCCCAATTGGAAATATATCGCCGTTCCTTCATCGTCGCTGTGTCAAAATCCTGGAACTCCCTTCCTAACAGCACTGTGGGAGAACCTTCACCACTTCGACTGCAGCTGTTCCTGAAGTCGGCTCACCACCACATTCTCCAGGGCAATTAGGGATAGGCAAAAAATACTGGCCTCGCCAGCGACGCCCACATCCCAAGAACGAATAAAAAAAAAGTAAGGATACATGGAAGTGATAATACAATGGTCAGTAAGGATACATGCGTTTTGAAAATACAATGTTCAGTAAGTATACAAGGGGGCTGGTAATACAATGGTCAGTAATTTATTGATGAAGACCTCTCCACACTCCTCAATGAGGTTGAGGTGAGGCTTCGGCGGCTTCTGGGGAACGGAAGTCTCGGGCGGCACAGAAAGTTAGCGTGTTGGTGTGGAAGGAGGTGGCACAGGTTCTGAGCACTAACAGCACCGTGTCACGGACAGCGGAACAGGGCCGCAAAAAATCACTGATTTAATGCAGTCGGCTAGGATATATAGAGAGTTTTTGAAATTCAAAAGTTCAGATTTAAATGAGCTGAGTTTAACTAATGCATAAACACAGGTTGTTTCTGGGTGGTGTGGTCAAGGTTCAATCTAATGGCAACTGGTCGTAAAACTCAGTTGCCATTGTGGACGGGCCTCACTAAATGCTTTTCGAGATCTTTTATCCCAACTCCAGAGATTTGAGGTGTTAAATTACAATTAGTGAATTAGACCCTGTCTCCAAACCCCCAACTTATCTCTCTCACACAAACAAGCACAAACTGATTTTTATTGTTTAATGTCCTGTCGTGTAAAATGGCTTTTAACAACCGTGAGAGGTCGAAGACCGGCGGCGGTTCAGCCTTTATGAGGGAGATGACCGAGCATGAAGAAAGGGCCAGTCAGCTGCAGGGCAACTACCTTCCAGTTTCGTGCCTGGTGACCGATCAGACACTGGAGCGAGGAAAGGTGAGTTTCACATTCCTCTATTGGCCAGCTGCATGTTTAAAACCTGCGTGTTGTCTGAAGGATGGGAAATGGAGATTAGAGTCTGACCATGGTCGTGCAGCGTGTGGGCGTCTGTGATGTGACCGATGAACATGCTTCACCAGTGGAACATTTTGTTCTTCCTTCCCACAGGTTCACAGCCGTCTGAGGACACTCGGGCTGCAGAAGGTGGTGAGTCGGCGGCTGCAGAGGGTGATGGTGTTTGAGCTGCAGAGAGTGATGGTGTTTGTGCTGCAGAGGGTGATGGTGTTTGTGCTGCAGAGAGTGATGGTGTTTGGGCTGCAGAGGGTGATGGTGTTTGGGCTGCAGAGAGTGATGGTGTTTGTGCTGCAGAGGGTGATGGTGTTTGTGCTGCAGAGGGTGATGTTGTTTGGGCTGCAGAGGGTGATGGTGTTTGGGCTGCAGAGAGTGATGGTGTTTGTGCTGCAGAGGGTGATGGTGTTTGTGCTGCAGAGGGTGATGGTGTTTGTGCTGCAGAGGGTGATGGTGTTTGTGCTGCAGAGGGTGATGGTGTTTGTGCTGCAGAGGGTGATGGTGTTTGTGCTGCAGAGAGTGATGGTGTTTGTGCTGCAGAGGGTGATGGTGTTTGTGCTGCAGAGGGTGATGGTGTTTGTGCTGCAGAGGGTGATGGTGTTTGTGCTGCAGAGGGTGATGGTGTTTGGGCTGCAGAGGGTGATGGTGTTTGGGCTGCAGAGAGTGATGGTGTTTCTGCTGCAGAGGGTGATGGTGTTTGTGCTGCAGAGGGTGATGGTGTTTGGGCTGCAGAGGGTGATGGTGTTTGTGCTGCAGAGGGTGATGGTGTTTGTGCTGCAGAGGGTGATGGTGTTTGGGCTGCAGAGGGTGATGGTGTTTGAGCTGCAGAGAGTTTTGACGTTTAATGAGCGGGAAGAGGAAGAACGTTGACGGTTTCTGGAGGATGAGGACGATGCGGGCCCTGTGGGGGGCGGGACGGTGGTGGGAGGTGGGAGGTGAGGGCAGGTGAAGTGGTGTCTTCACTCCTGAGCCCACCTGTCAAGCTCAGGGTGTTGATGTGGGGGGAGCGCTTGACCATGAGGAGCCTCACCTCACCGCCTCTCCAACTCCCGGCCCCTCTGGCTCTGTGCGAGACACACATAATCCCCCTCTCACAGGCAGCCGCCAGCTGAGTCCGACCTGTCTGGGGTTGAGGGATCGATGCGAGTGGGGTAGATGCGCCCCAGTCCCCCGTGAGACGGCGGAGATGTCAGCTCCCCTGCTCCTCCTCCCCCCACCCCACCCTGTGGATGATGAATTGGGAGAGAACATCAACGGTCAACAAGTGAGACGATTGAGGGCTGATGAGAGCGACAAGTACCATGACTATTTCGCCTCCATGAGACAGGAGATCTAGGACGCTGGACAGAACATTAGCGCCCAGCTGGCCCATACTGGACAGAACATTGTACAGCTGGCCCATACTGGACAGAACATTGTCCAGCTGGCCCATACTGGACAGAACATTAGCTCCCAGCTGGCCCATACTGGACAGAACATTGTCCAGCTGGCCCATACTGGACAGAACATTGCCCATCTGGCCCATACTGGACAGAACATTGCCCAGCTGCCCCATACTTGACAGGACATTGCCCAGCTGGTCCATACTGGATAGAACATTGGCCAGCTGGCCCATACTGGACAGAACATTGCCCAGCTGACAAATATTCACCAGGTTCTCGTACATTTCATGGAGTTGAATGCGCGCACGGCTGTGCTGCACCCGAAGCCCGTGACAACCCCCGTGCCACCTCCTGCTACAGACAGAGGACAGGCCCAAGAGCCAGGAGCTAATTCTGCACCTGACGCTACTTTTGCTCATGTCCCCGTGGAACAGCAGCACTCCAGCTCCGAGCTCCCTGATTACAGCCATTTTACAAGACACCGAGGTCGTGCCCTGGGCTCAAGAGGGGCTCGATCACAGGGAGGGATGGGGGCCAGGAGGAAATGGGATGCTCCTCTCGTACAGAGTTCACCTCCTCTTGTTCAGAGTGTCACAGCGACCCTCGAGCATGCCGCAAGGGGGCGTCTGTAAATCTGATTGCTGTTCGGTTGATGTTTCGATTGTTTGTTTTGATTCGCTTGTTGATATTTTGTGATGCAATGAATCTCTTCTGATTGTTTGTGTGATAATTTTCGCTGCTGCTGCTGCCCTTCAAACTTAATCAGAAGTCATTTGTAATTGTTCGAAGATTTTCAGAATATAAACCATGTTAACATCACAAATACTTTCAAACAAGAAAATAAATAAGTTAACGTAATTTTTATTTAAAGTTTTGCACTGCACACCTCAATGTTCACGATAAAGTTTTGCAATAACTAACTACCTCAAAATGTTAATGTAAAGTTTTGCACCAATTTTTTGATGCTGCAATTAAAGCTCACTGTTTCACTTTCAATCTTGCTTGTCCTGTTATCTGCTTTCCTGGGAGGGGGCGGGGAGGCAATTCGCCACTTTCATCGATGTCTAAAAGCATCAGCCACTGGGTGGTCTCTCGCTGCCCTGTCCCCTGCAGCCACGGTTTCCTCGGGGGTGGGGATGGGGGAACCAACCAAGGCCCCAGCAACATCCGTGTTGTCATCCTGCATCTCGTCCATTCCCTGCGGCATCTCGTCGTTCTGGTCAAAGGTCTGCCCTTCCCGCAGTGTAAAGTTGTGCAATGCGCATCAGACAACCACAACCCTGGACACCTTGACAGGTGAGTACGGCAAAGATCCCCCGACCTGTCCAAGTCTCGAAAGCGTGATTTCAACTCCCCGATTCTCCTCTCCACAACTTGGCGCGAGCACACGTGGGCACGGTTGTTCCTCTCCAGTCATGTACTATTGGTCCTGTGGTGGCGTGTCATCAGCCACGGCTTCAGCGGGTCGCCCTTGTCACCTGATATCCATCCAGATCCTTGCTGCTCTCCGGTGAAGGTATCATTGCAAGTCTGAGTGGCGAAGGACGAAGGCATCATGGGCACTTCCCTTGTGAACTGTATTTACACTCATGATCCACAGGTCGGCATCGCAAAGGATTCTCACATTTAACGAATTCAACCCCTTCCTGTTGATGTTAGTGACAGGTGCCTCATTGGGTGCCTTCCATGTCACATGGGTTCCATCGACAGCCCGTGCGCTTTCGGGAATCCAGCGATCAGTGGAACACGGTTGACCTCTCCCTTTGTGGAATCCAGCGATCCTGCAGAACACGGTAGACCTCTCCCTTTGGGGAATCCAGCGATCCTGTGGAACACGGGAGACCTTTCCCTTTGCCGCGCTGGGGACATGTCAAGGTTGATGAACTGGGAAACCGCGCGGAATATCGCGCCCGTGACCTCATGAATTCGCTCTCGCAAGGCTCTGGGTGATGGTGTATCTGTGACCCGATGAATTCAGACTCTCACAGGGCTCTGGGTGATGGTGTATATGTGACCTGATGAATTCAGACTCTCACAGGGCTCTGGGTGATTGTGTATCTGTGACCTGATGAATTCAGACTCTCACAGGGCTCCGGGTGATTGTGTATCTGTGACCTGATGAACTCAGACTCTCACAGGGCTCTGGGTGATGGTGTATCTGTGATCTGATGAATTCAGACTCTCACAGGGCTCTGGGTGATTGTGTATCTGTGACCTGATGAATTCAGACTCTCGCCGCGCTGTGGGTGATGTTGCACATGTCACCGGGGCCTGACTCAAATGACCCACATGCCACTGACGAGGCCCTGCAGGAAGTAGAAGGTGGCTGAAGGTCCTCTTGTAACATCTCACAGAGGCGGCCGATTGCCTCCTTCCTAAAACGAAGTCTCCACACAGATATCTCTTCCGATAACAATGTGGTTGATGTGGTGTATATGGACTTTCAATAGGCTTTTGATGAAATGCCGCACGGTCGGCTTATCATCAAGACTGCGGCCCATGGAATAAAGGGGGCTGTAGCAACATGGATACAGAATTGACTAAGTGACAGGAAGCAGAGAGTAGTGGTAAACGGTTGTTTTTCGGACTGGAGGAAGGTGTACAGTGGTGTTCCCCAGTGTCAGTGCTGGGACCACTGCTTTTCTTGATATTTATTTAATGACTTGGACTTGGCTGTAGAGGGCACAATTTCAAAATTTGCAGATGACATAAAACTTGGAAAGGTCGTAAACAGTGAAGAGGATAGTGATAGACGTCAAAATGAAACAGAGATGCTGGTGGCTTGGGCGGGCACGTGGCAGATGAAATTTGAAGCAGAATCATACGAATTGAGACATTTTGGTAGGAAGAATGACGAGACGCAATGTAAACTGGAGGGCACAACGCTAAAAGGGATACAGGAACAGAGAGATCTGGGGTTTATGTGCACAAACCGTTAAAGGTGGCAGGGCAGGTAGAGAAACCGTTTAAAGAAGCAACGCGATCCGAGGCTTGACAAATGGAGGCACAAGTACAAAAGAAAGGAAGTCATGATGAACCTTTATAAAACACTGGTTTGACCACAAATGGAATATTGTGTCCAGTTCTGGGCACCGCACTTTAGGAAAGATGTGAAGGTCTTCGAGAGGGTGCAGAAGAGATTTACTGGAACGATTCCAATGATGACGGACTTTAGTTACGTGGGGAGACTGGATAAGCTGGGTTTGTGATTCTTGGAACAGAGACGGTTGCGAGGAGATTTGATCGAGGTGTTCAAAATCATGAAGGGTCCAGACAGAGTAGATAGAGAGAAACTGTTCCCATTGGTGGAAGGGTCAAGAACGAGAGGACATAGCTTTAAGGTGATTGGCAAAAGAACCAAAGGTGACGTGAGGAACAGCTTTTTAACACAGCGAGTGGTTGTGATCTGGAATGCACTGACTGAGGGGGTGGTGGAGGCAGATTCAATCATGGCCTTCAAAATGGAATTGGATAAGTACTTGAAAGGAAAAAAAATGCAGGGCTCCAAGAAAAGGAACGAGCTGGATTGATCTTGCACAGACGAGGCACAGATTCGATGGGCCGAATGGCCTCCTTTCGTGCTGTCGCCTTTCTCTGACGGTGTGATGGAAATGGGAGAAGAGTGAAAATGAGTCAAAATACGACCGTAATAACAACTATGAGGAGTGGGGTTCGGAAACACGCGGGGATAAATCCACTGGATCTTAAATCCAAAGCCTGAACCACTCGGTCATCCTGGTCCTTCCAGCACGACCGTTAGTCTTTTGCTTTTTACATCCCTGTAGAAGCTTTTGGGGTCCGTTATGTTTCTTGCTAGTTTACTCTCAATTTCTATTTTCCCTTTCTTTATCAATTTCTTGGTCCTCCTTTACTGAATTCTAAAATGCTCCCAATCCTCAGGCTCACTGCTTTTTCTGGCAACTTTATTGCCTCTTCCTTTGATTTAATACTATCTTTAATTTATCTTGTTAGCCACGGTTGGATCACTTTTCCTGTTGGGTTTTTGTGCCTTCAGGAATATATATTTGTTGCAGTCTTTCACTATCCTCCTCACTGTTCACTACACTTCTAAGTTTTGTGCCATCTGCAATTTTTAACATTTTGCCCTGTACACCCAAGTCCAAGTCATTAATATATATCAAAAAAGCAATGGTCCCAATAACGACCTAAAGGGAAACACCACTGTACACCTCCCTCCGTCCGAAAAACTTTCACTTGCAATTTATCTGCAATATTTGATGTGGAAAATACATTGAAAGATTAACTCGGATCATCCCACTTTGGACAATTTAATTTCACTGATATTCCAGCGATTTTAAACTCTATTAAGGTCTCTCTCTCCACCCCACCTCCGCCCCCTTGTCTCCATCTGTGTCTATCTCTCCATCTGTCCATCTCTCTCCCTCTATCTGTCTCTCTCTCTCTCTTTCTGTCTGTCTCTTTCTATCTCTCTGTGAATCTTTCCACAACAGCCCGTTAAATAAACTGTCATGAAATTATTCGTTCAGGCGGAACAGTCGAAATCCATTGTTCCTCAATCAGTCGATTGTCGCAATCAGTTGCAGAAACCTGTTGATCTGACTTCACCCGCTGAAGAACATTATCATTCGCGTTTTGCTCATGGGGTGCGGTGGCCAAGTGGAAAGGCGTCGGTCTCGTAAACCGAAGAGCGCGGGTTCGATCCCCGTCCGCACCTGCTTCAGGTTTCAAATTTTAATGAAATGACCGAATTGATGACAGTTTGTTTAACTTTCCACGGGCCACTGTTGAAAGAAGATTCACCGTTCACATTTCCATCTCTCTGTTAATTAACATTCAGAATAAAGTGATGTGGGGTGCGAGGAAAAGAGTGATAAAGAGAGACACTCAGAAAGAGAGAGAGACACTGGGACAGGAAGAGACTCTCTCGGTCTGTCTGAGTCTGTGTCAGTCTCTCTCCCTCCATCTGTCCAATACCCGCAGATTTGAGAATCACAGGGTCAAAGAAGGAAACAGATTGGAACACATTGAGCCTGAGCCCTGTTTCAAAACCGACTCCCAGAAAAACGGCTCCGGTAGAATCGTTAAATGGTCAAAGTTTTTCCGACGAGTTTGACCTCCTCCCTGAGATGGCGAGACACGGGGACGTGGGGCGATTAAAAGGCTTCGGAAAAATCATTTCCAATTGGATATTCTCCATCGTGGTGAGATATCCCCCCTCAGCCAGGGATTTAGTTCCCCGACGGGGAGGAAGCATTTTAAAGACGCCAACTACAAATTTTACTTCTTTGCCTCGCTTCTTCTTCAAAAACGACAGAGAAAAATAGAACAGAAAAATAATGAAACAGGTGATTGTCACTTTCAGAATATTATTGAGCGGAGACTGTTTGGGGACTGAATTCTTGGGGCCCGTCTGTTTCCTTCTTTGACCCTGTGATTCTCAGATCTGCGGGTATTAGAGAGAGGGAGGGGGAGAGACAAACAGACACAGAGAGAGAGAGAGAGACAGACAGACAGAGAGAGAGAGACGGAGACAGAGAGAGAGCGACAGAGAGACAGAGACAGAGAGAGACACACACAAAGACTGAACGTGAGACACACATTGAAACATAGAGGGAGAGAGAGAGAGAGAGATTTAACGATTATGCCTCTTTGTGTAATGTGCCTGAGTGTATGTGTACATATAAATGCCGGTGTGTGTAATGTGCCTGTGTGTATGTTTAGTGCTGATGTTCCTTTGAGAGTGAGGTGCGAGCTTGAGGAAGTTTCCCACTCTCCCCTTGTGCGCAAAGCTTTCCAATAAACTTGAACTTTCGTCTGGTTTTGCTCCAAAAATTCGAGTCTAAAAATGTTTATATTTGTATGTGTGCCTGCGTGTGTAATGCGCCTGTGTGTATGTGTATATATATATATATATATATATATATATGTGATGCCTGCGTGTGTAATGTGTCTAAATGTGTGTGTGTGTATGTGTGTGTGTCTCACTTTTTCTAAGCTTTTCTGAGTGGGTCTCTCTTTCTCTGTCTTTCTCTCTCTGTCACTCCCTCCCGCTCTCCCCACATCACGTTATTCTGAACCTTGACGAACAGAGAGATGGAAATGTGAAAGGTCAGTCTTCTTTCAACAGTGGCCCGTGGAAACCAGGGTTCAATTTCCCGACCGGGAGATTACATTTTTATTGCCTTTAAAAGCTTCACTTTCATTCCTCTTGCAATATATCTCCAAGTGGAGGTTTACCAGAAAGATCCCACATACAACAATGAAATGGATGGCCAGTCAATCTGCGTTTTGGTTTTGTTAGTTGAGGGAGGAAGGATAATTTCCTTAATAATGGATTCTAGCATTTTCATTTTAGACACACACATTACACAGCCATGTACACACGCAGACACTGATACATAGACAGATACTAACACACACACACACACACACACACACACAGGTACACTCACTGACAGACAGACACACGTGTAGATTGAACCGCAGAGATGAAAGGTCATCAAACAAATGGTTAAAATAGATTCACTGAAATTTGAAGCATGTTTAACGCCATCTTTGGTGAGTGTCCTTTACTGACCCACACCAGTTCTTCGTTACTGTACTGGTGAGTATCACCGCTTATCACGCAAGTGACCGGGGGTTCAATATTCCAACGGGGTGTTTGCACTTTCGCTGCCTTCAAAAGTTTCACGTTTTATTTCTCTTGCAATTTATCTCTAATATTTGATGCGGAAAATACACTGAAAGGCTATCACGGACCACGAGGCACCGGACACAACAAAGGCAAACCAAGCCCAGTCGACAATGCAAAGTCCTCCTCACAAACATCTTGGGACTTGTAACAAAATTGGGAGAGCTGTCCCAAGCAATAGCCTGACACAGCCATACTCACAGAATCATACCTTTCGGCCAACGTCCCAGACTCTTCCATCACCATACCTGGTTGTGTCCACTCCCACCGGCAGGACAGACCCACCAGAGGTAGCGGTATAGTGATATGCAGTCAGGAGGGAGCGCTCAACATTGACTCCGGACCCCATGAAATCTCATGGCATCAGGTCAAACATGGGCAAGGAAACCTCCTGCTGATTACCACCTACCGCCCTCCTTCAGCTGAAGAATCAGTCCTCCTCCATGTTGAGCAGCACTTAGAGGAATCACTGACTGTCGCAGGGGCACTCTGGGTGGGGAACATCCATGTCCATCACCAAGAGTGGCTCGGTAGCACCACCAAGTTAAGCGAATTGCAATGAACTAAATGGTTGAAATAGAGTCACTGAAAATTGGAGCTCATCTAACGCCATCCGTGGTGATTGTCCTTGACCGACTCACGGCAGTTCCTCGTTAGTCTCGTCTGTCCAGCGGGAGACCGGGGAGGCCCAACTTTAACTGCTTTTAAAAGACAGAGAAACACTCTGAATTGCGTTGTAAAAGTGAGACACACACAAGCAAACACCCACACACTCGTGCAGATTGAAACGGAGAGATGAAAGGTTTCAAAAGAAAGCTCTGAACCGTAGTCGGCAGGATTCGAACATGGGCGGGGAGAATCCAATGGATTTCGGTACGACAACTTGACCTGTTCGAAATGCTGCTCACATTAAAATTAGAAAGATCCATCGCTCTGTCACAGACGAGCATTAAGAATCAGGATGCCTGTGTGTGTAATGTACCTGTATTTGTGTGTCTCACTTTTTCGAAGCTTTTCCGAGTGAGTCTCCGTTCCTCTGCCTTTCTTCGCTCTGTCACTCTCTCCCGCGCTCCCCACATCACTTTATTCTGGACCTTGATGAACAAAGATATGGAAATGTGAAAGGTAAGTCTTCTTTCAACAGTGCCCCGTGGAAAGTTAAGCAAATTGTCATCAAATAAATGGTTAAAATAGATTCACTGAAACCTGAAGCGTGTCTGACGCCATCTGTGGTGAGTGTCCTGAATTAGCCCACGGCAGTTCCTCGTTGGTATCGTGGTGAATATCCCCGCCTGTTATGCAAGAGACCGGGGCTTAATTCCCCGACGAAATATATCAAATCTTATTGCCTTTAAAAGCTTCACTTTCATTTCTCTTGCAATTTATCTTCAACATTGGATGCGTGAAAAAACACTGAGAAACTAACTCGGACAATCCCACTTTCCACAATAT
The DNA here is from genome assembly GCF_035084215.1 of Heptranchias perlo. Lineage (NCBI taxonomy): Eukaryota > Metazoa > Chordata > Chondrichthyes > Hexanchiformes > Hexanchidae > Heptranchias > Heptranchias perlo. Next base: position 4,790,464 of record NW_027139581.1, on the reverse strand, counting down.
AATTTCACTGATATTCCAGTGATTTTAAACCTTCCTCTCTGCGTCACCTTGATGACAGAACCACAATAATGAGCAAGAAATGAAAGAAACAGTCGCGTTCTTTTATTTTATTCGTTCATGGGATGTGAGCGTCGCTGGAGAGACCAGCATTTATTGCCCATCCTTAATTGCCCTTGAGAAGGTGTTGGTGAGCCCCCTTCCTGAACCGCTGCCGTCCGTGTGGTGAAGGTTCCCCAACAGTGCTGTTAGGAAGGGAGTTCCAGGATTTTGACCCAGCTACGATGAAGGAACGGCGATATATTTCCAAGTCGGGATGGTGTGTGACTTGGAGGGGAACGTGCAGGTGATGTTGTTCCCATGCGCCTGATGCCCTTGTCCTTCTGGGTGGTAGAGGTCGCGGGTTTGGGAGGTGCTGTCGAAGATGCCTTGGCGAGTTGCTGCAGTGCATCCTGTAGATGGTACACACTGCAGCCACTGTGCGCCGGTGGTGGAGGGAGTGAATGTTTAGGGTGGTGGATGGACCTGAGGAACTTCTGCAGCAGTATCCTGGGGCTGAGATGATTGGCCTTTGGCAACCACTAACCATCTTCCTTTGTGCTCGGTATATCTTCAGCCACTGGAGAATTTTCACCCTGATTCCCATTGACTTCAATTTTACGAGGGCTCCTTGGTGCTACACTCGGTCAAATGCTGCCTTGATGTCAAGGGCAGTCACTCTCACCCCACCTCTGGAATTCAGCTCTTTTGTCCATGTTTGGACAAAGCCTGTAATGAGGTCTGGAGCCGAGTGGTCCTGGTGTAACCCAAACTGAGCATTGGTGAGCAGGTTATTGGTGAGTAAGTGCCGCTTGATAGCACTGTCGACGACACCTTCCATCACTTTGTTGATGTTTGAGAGTAGACAGATTGGGCGGTAATTTGCCGGATTGGTTGTGTCCTGCTTTTTATGGACAGGACATACCTGGGCAATTTTCCACATTGTCGGGTAGATGCCAGTGTTCTACCTGGACTGGAACAGTTTGGCTGGAGACGCCGCTAGTTCTGGAGCACAAGACTTCAGCACTAGAGCCGGGAAGTTGTCGGGGCCCGTAGCTTTTGTTGTCTCCACTGCACTCAGCTGTGAGACACACACGCACGGACACATTACACACACGCAGCCATGTACAAACAGACACTGATACACAGATAGATAATCACACGTCCAGTTACACACACTGACAGACAGACACACACGTGTAGGTTGAAACGCAGATATGGAAGGTTTGAAAAGAAAGCTGTGAACCGTTGTCGGCAGGATTCGAAGCTGCGGGGAGGCCCCAATAGATTTCTGGTCCATTGCCTTCAGCACAACGACTTAACCTCAACTAAAACCTGCTCACTTAAAATGGTAACGACCCATCGCTCTGCAACACACGGGCACCAAGGTTCACTAGGCCTGTGTGTGTAATGTGTATGTTTGTCTCACTTTTACCAAGCTTTTCTGAGTGGGACTCCGTTTCTCTGCCTTTCTCGCTCTCTGTCACTCTTTCCCGCGCTCCACACATCACTTTATTCTGGACGTTGACTAACAAAGAGATGGAAATGTGAACGGTAAGTTTTCTTTCAACAGAGGCCCGTGGAAAGTTTGTGTGCAACGTGCCTGAGTGTCACTTTCACGCTTTTCTGAGTGTCTCGCAGTCTTTCTTTCTCCCTGTCATTTTGTCCCCTGCTCCCCACATCATTTTGCTCTGTACCTTGACCAACAAAGTGATGGAATTGTGAAATGTAAGACCTCTTTCAACAGAGACCCGTGGAAAGTTAAACAAACTATCATCGAATAAATAGTTTAAAAAGATTCACTGGAACATAAAACATGTCTCAGACCACCTGTGGTGAAAGGACATTCACTTCGTGCATCAGTTCTCCGTTAGTGGGAGCACGCGGAAGACCGAGGTTCAATTGTGGCATTAAAAGTCTCACTTTTATGTTTCCGGCCATTTATCTGCAAAATTGGATGCAGAAAATCTATTGATAAAATGTTCCCACCTTTCAGAAATTAATTGCACTGATATTCCAGCGAATCTCAGATCTCTTCTCTGCTCCACTCTGGCCTTTGAGTCTGAAGATTGTGGGTTCAAGCCCCACCCCACCAGAGAGCTGAGCAGAGCAGAGGTTCCCAAACCGGGAACCGGACAAGGTGATCAAGGGGTCTGAGAAGAGGGAGGCCGGTGAAACTCACAAAACAGGAGATGCCTGCAATACCAATCGTCTCCAGTGGTGGCGCTGCAGCTCACCCCACTGCTCTCTCAGTTTGATGCAATCACAATTGCCCACAACAAAAAGTTGCATTGATATCGAGTCTTTAACGCAGCAAAACGCCCCAAGGCGCTTCACACCAGCGTAATCGGACAAACAATTGACGCGGAGCCGCATGACTGGTATAGTTATCAGCCGTCGCTCAGTGGGCATCAGTCTTGGCAACTAGTTCACAATGTGTTGAAAGAAGGCTTGTCTTTCACATATTCCATCTCTTTGTTAGTCAAAGTCCAGAATGAAATGATGTGGGGAGCGGGGGAAAGAGTGACAGAGAGACACTCTGAAAAGCGTTGAATAAGTGAGACACACACGGACAGACACAATACACACACACTGACTCAGCAGACACTGATACACAGATAGATACTCAAACACACAGGTACACACACTGACAGACAGACACACACGTGTCGGTTGAAACGCAGACGTGAAGGGTCTGAAAACAAAGCTCTGAACCTGCACGGGGAGACCCCATTGAATTTTTTATCCATCGCCCGAAACAACTCGGCCACGTCTGCGAGAGCTCAGCTAAATGCTGCTCACTTAAAATTGCAACCATCCATCGCGCTGCAACAGACGGGCACCAAGAACGACCGTGCCTCTGGGTGTAATGTGTGTGTGTCTCATTTTTTCTCAGCTTTTCTGTGTGAGTGTCCGTTTCTCTGTCTTTCTCTCAATCGTCCAATATTCCGTTTGCCTTCTGGATTACTTGCTGCACCCGCATGGTGACTTTTTGTGTTTCATGTACGATGACACCCAGATCCCTCTGTACTGCAGCATTTTGTAGTATTTCTCCGTTGAAATAATATTTTGCTTTTTTATTGTTCCTTCCAAAGTGGATGACTTCACATTTTCCCACCTTATATTCCATCTGCCAAAGTTTTGCCCATTCGCTTAACCTGTCAATATCCCTTTGTGTCACCCTCGCAACTTGCTTTTCCACCTATTTTCGTATCATCAGCAAATTTGGCAACAATACACTCTGTGCCTTCATGCAAGTCATTGATATATATTGTAAATAGTTGAGGCCCCAGCACTGATCCCTGCGGCACCCATCAGTTACCGATTGCCATTTTGAAAATGACCCTTTAATCCCGACTCTTTGTTTTCTGTTAGTTAGCAAATCCCCAATCTATGAACTCTTATCTTGTGACTGTTATTCTCTGCGAGGTAAAGGTCAGAAGCAGTGGCAGGAAGCGGCAGAAGGCACGGGTGGGTGCAAGCGTGGAGAATAACAAGCAGCAGGGATGCCACCTTTTATATAGCACGTTTTCGAATGCCTTTTAAAACTCCAAATATACTGCATCCATTGGTTCCCCTTTATCCACCCTGATCGTTACTTCCTCAAAGAACTCCAATAAAATTTTCAGACACGATTTCCCATTCATAAAACCATGTTGACTATTCTAGATTGTATCATGAGTCCGCGAATGTCCTGCTCCTACTTCTTAATAATGGATTCGAGCATTTTCATTTGACACACACTCGGATCGGTTGAAACGCAGAGATGAAAGGTCGGAAAAGAAAACTCTGGACCGTAGTCGGCAGGATTCTAACTTGCGCGGGGAGACCCCAATGGATTTCTAGTCCATCGCCTTAACCACTCGGCCACGACTACTTGCTAAAAGCACAATGCTGCTCACTTAAAATCGCAATAATCCAGCGCTCTGCGACACAGAACAGCAGAACTGGTGTCGGTGTCAGCCGTCGGTCAGGGGGTCGATTGTTCACGCAAGTTACTCGTTTGTATAGTGGTGGGTATCCCGACCTATTACATGGTCGACCTGGCTTAAAATACACCTGGACGATGAACTTCTACGACATTTAATGTTTTCATTTATCTCCAAAATTGGACGTGTGAAAAAACACTGATGAACGAACTCGGACAATCCCACTTTCCACAATCTAATTTCACTGATATTTCAGCGATTTTAAATCTCACTCTCCGCGTCACCTCGATGTCAGAACCACAATAATGAGCAAGAAATGAAAGGCAGAGTCGCGTTGTGAACAGACCCGGGCTAATTCAGCATCCCGAAGTGGCTGATGGAGGCAGATTCAATGATGGCTTTCAAAACGGAACGGGATAAGTACTTGAAAGGAAAAAAATTGCAGTGCTCGGGGGATAGGGCGGGGTAGTGGGACCAGCTGGATTGGTCTTGCATGAAGCCGGCACGGACACGATGGGCCAAAAGGCCTCATTCCGTGCTGTTACCTTTCTATGATTCTGTGATGCAAATGGCAAAAGAGAGTCAATGATCAGTATCAAAATATAACGGAAACAATATCGACCACGAGTGGGGCTTGAATCCACGCGGGTAGAAACCCATTGGATCTTAAATCTAACGCCTTATCCACTCGGCCATCCTGGTCCTTTCACAATCTTGCTTTATGTGTAATGTACTTAAGTGTCACTTCTTCTACGCTTTCCTTTGTCATCAAATAAATGGTTGGAATGGATTCAATGAAATTTGAAGCGTGTCAAACGCCATCTGTGGGGAGTGTCCATCAACTGCTCACGCCAGTTCCTCGTTCGTGTTGTGCTGAATATCCCCATTTGTCACGCGGTTGATCAGCGTTCAATTCTCCAATGTCGAAGTCCCGGTGTTTCTGCCTTTAAAAGCTTCACTTTCATTTATCTCCACTATTTGATGTGGAAAATACACTGAATGTCGAACTCGGACCATCCGACTTTCCACAATTTAATTTCACTGATATTCCAGCGATTTTAAAACCTGCTCTCTGCCTCACTCTTCACCTCGATTTCAGAACACTAATAATGTGCAAGTTATGAATACGCAGAATCGAGCTGTTTGCAGACCCGGGCTAATTCAGCCGCTCTAAATAGAGAGAGAGAGACATACAGAAAGAAATTTATTTCGAATATTTGATGTGGAAAAAACATTGAAAGACTTACTCGGACCATCCCACTTTCCAAAATTTAATCTCACTGATACTCCAACGATTTTAAAACTCTCTATTAAGGTCTCTCTATCTCTCTCTCCCCATGTCTCCATCTCTCTCCCTCGTTTTCTCTCTCTGTCTCTTTCTATCTCTCTCTCTGTGAATCTTTCCACAATGGCCCGTGAAATGAACTGTCATGAAATTATGACTTCAGGCGGAAAAGTCGAAATCCATTGCTCCTCAATCAGTCGATTGTCGCAATCAGTTGCTGAAAGCTGTTGATCTGACTTCAGCCGATGAAGAGCATTATTATCCCGTTATCGATCGAGGGGTGCGGTGGCCAAGTGACGAAGCATCGGTTTGCTAAACAAAACCGCGCGGGTTCGATCCGCGTCCGTACCTGTTTTCAGCTTCAAATATTAATGAAATGATCAATTTGATGACAGTTTGTTTCACTTTCCACGGGCCACTGTTGAAAGAAGACTCACTGTTCACATTTTCATCTCTCTGTTCGTTGAGATCCAGAATGAAGTGATGTGGGGTGCGAGGAAAAGAATGATCAAGAGAGACACTCAGAAAGAGATTCTCTCGGTCTGTCTGAGTCTGTGTCACTCTCTCTCCCTCCATCTGTCCAATCCCCGCAGATTTGAAAATCACAGGGTCAAAGAAGGAAACAGATTGGAACACATTGTCCCTGTGTCCTGTTTCAAAACCGACTCCCAGGAAAACGGCTCCGGTTGAATCGTAAAATGGTCAATGGTTTCTCTGTCTTTCTCTCAATATTCCGTTTGCCTTCTGGATCACCTGCTGCACCTGTATTTTGAATTTTTGTGTTTCATGCACGATGATACCCAGATCCCTCTGTACTGCAGCATTTTGTAGTATTTCTGCATTGAAATAATATTTTGCTTTTTTATTTTTCCAGCCAAAGTGGATGAATTCATATTTTCCCACCTTATATTCCATCTGCCAAATTTTTGCCCATTCGCTAAAACTGTCAATATCCCTTTGTAGATACTGTGTGTCACCCTCGCAACTTGCTTTTCCACCTATTTTCGTATCATCAGCAAATTTGGCCACAATACACTCTGTCCCTTCATCCAAGTCATTGATATATATTGTAAATACTTGAGGCCCCAACACTGAGCCCTGCGGCACCCATCAGTTACCGATTGCCATTTTGAAAATGACCCTTTAATCCCAACTCTTTCTTTTCTGTTAGTGAGCAAACCCCCAATCTATGAGCTCTTATCTTGTGCCTGTTATTCTCTGCGTGGTAAAGGTCAGAAGCAGTGGCAGGAAGCGGCAGAAGGCACGGGTGTGTGTAAGCGTGGAGAATAACAAGCAGCAGGGATATCACCTTTTCTGTGGCACCTTATCGAATGCCTTTTGGAAATCCAAATATACTGCATCCATTGGTTCCCCTTTATCCACCCTGATCGCTACTTCCTCAAATAACTCGAATAAAATTGTCAGACACGATTTCCCATTCATAAAACCATGTTGACTATTCCAGATTGTATGATGAGTCCACGAATGTCCTGCTCCGACTTCTTGACAATGAATTTTCATTTTGCACACACTCGTATCGGTTGAAACGCAGAGATAAAAGGATAACTCTAAACCGTAGTCGGCAGGATTCGAACCTACGCGGGGAGACCCCAATGGATTTCTAGTCCATCGCCTTAACCACTCGGCCACGACTACTTGCAAAAAGCACAATGCTGCTCACTTAAAATCGTAATAATCCAGCGCTCTGCGACACCGAGCCGCAGAACTGGTGTGGGTATCAACCGTCGGTGAGGGGGTCGGTTGTTCACGCTCGTTGCTCGTTTGGATCGTGGTGGGTATCCCTACCTATTACATGGTCGACCTGGCTTCAAATACACCTGGACGATGAATTTATTCTGCCTTCAAAGATATCATTTATCTCGAACATTGGACGTGTGATAAAAAGACTGATGAACGAACTCGGACAATCCCACTTTCCACAATATAATTTCACTGATATTTCAGCGATTTTAAATCTCACTCTCCGCGTCACCTCGATGTCAGAACCACAATAATGAGCAAGAAATGAAAGGCAGAGTCGCGTTGTGAAGAGACCCGGGCTAATTCAGCATCCCGAGTGGCTGATGGAGGCAGATTCAATGATGGCTTTCAAAACGGAACGGGATAAGTACTTGAAAGGAAAAAGGTTGCAGTGCTAGAGGGATAGCGCGGGGGAGTGGGACTAGCTGGATTGGTCTTGCACAAAGCCGGCACGGACACGATGGACCAAAAGGCCTCCTTCCGTGCTGTCACCTTTCTCTGATTCTGTGATGCAAATGGCAAAAGAGAGTCAATGATCAGTATCAAAATGTAACGCAAACCGCACATACCAGGAGTGGGGTTCGGACCCCACGCGGGTATAAAACCACTGGATCTTAAATCCAACGCCTTAACCACTCGGCCATCCTGGTCCTTTCATAATGTTGCTCTCTGTGTAATGTGCTTGAGAGTCACTTCTTCTACCGTTTTGTTTGTCATCAAATAAATGGTTGGAATGGATTAAATGAAATTTGAAGCGTGTCCAACACCAACTGTGGGGAGTGTCCATCAACTGCTCACGCCAGTTCCTCCTTCGTGTTGTGCTGAATATCCCCATCTGTCACGCGGTTGATCAGGGTTCAATTCTCCAATATCGAAGTCCCGGTGTCGCTGCCTTTAAAAGCTTCACTTTCATTGATCTCCACTATTTCATGTGGAAAATACACAGAAAGTCAACTCGGACCATCCGACTTTCCACAATTTAATTTCACTGATATTCCAGCGATTTTAAAACCTGCTCTCTGCCTCACTCTTCACCTCGATTTCAGAACACTAATAATATGTAAGTTATGAATACGCAGAATCGAGCTGTTTGCAGACCCGGGCGAATTCAGCCGCTCAAAATAGAGAGAGAGAGACATACAGAAAGGAATTTATTTCCAATATTTGATGTGGAAAAAAACATTGAAAGACTAACTCGGACCATCCCACTTTCCAAAATTTAATCTCACTGATACTCCAACGATTTTAAAACTCTCTATTAAGGTCTCTCTATCTCTCTCGCCCCATGTCTCCATCTCTCTCCCTCGTTTTCTCTCTCTGTCTCTTTCCATCTCTCTCTCTGTGAATCTTTCCACAATGGCCCGTGAAATGAACTGTCATGAAATTATTTGTTCAGGCGGAATAGTCGAAATCCAATGCTCCTCAATCAGTCGATTGTCGCAATCAGTTGCTTCAAGCTGTTGATCTGACTTCACCCGATGAAGAACATTATCATCCGTGTTTGGCTCGTGGGGTGCGGTGGCCAATTGGAAAAGCGTTGGTCTCATTATAATAGAAAAGCGCGAGCTCGATCCCCGTCCGTACCTGTTTCCAGCTTTAACTTTTAATGAAATGACCTATTTGATGACAGTTTGTTTCACTTTCCACGGGCCACTGTTGAAAGAAGACTCACTGTTCACATTTCCATCTCTCTGTTAGTTAAGATCCAGAATAAAGTGATGTGAGGTGCGAAGAAAAGAGTGGGAAAGAGAGACACTCAGAAAGAGAGAGAGAGACACTGGGACAGAAAGAGACTCTCTCGGTCTGTCTGAGTCTGTGTCAGTCTCTCTCCCTCTATCTGTCCAATACCCGCAGATTTGAGAATCACAGGGTCAAAGAAGGAAACAGATTGGAACAAATTGAGCCTGTGTCCTTTTTCAAAACCGACTCCCAGGAAAACGGCTCCGGTTGAATCATTAAATGGTCAATATTTTCTTCTTCTTTCTCTCAATAGTCCAATATTTCGTTCGCCATCTGGATTACCTGCTGCACCTGCATGGTGACTTTTTGTGTTTCATGTACGATGACACTCATATCCCTCAGTACTGCAGCATTTTGTAGTATTTCTCCATTGAAATAATATTTTGCATTTTTATTTTTCCTGCCAAAGTGGATGAATTCACTTTTTCCCACCTTATATTCCATTTGCCAAATGTTTGCCCATTCGCTTAACCTGTCAATATCCCTTTGTAGATACTTTGTGTCACCCTCGCAACTTGCTTTTCCACATATTTTCGTATCATCAGCAAATTTGGCCACAATGCGCTCTGTCCCTGCATCCAAGTCATTGATACATATTGTAAATAGTTGAGGCCCGAGCACTGATCCCTGCGGCATCCGTCAGTTACCGAATGCCATTTTGAAAATGATCTTTAATCCCGACTCTTTGTTTTCTGTGAGTTGGCAAATCCCCAATCTATGGGCTCTTATCTTGTGCCTGTTATTCTCTGCGTGGTAAAGGTCAGAAGCAGTGGCAGGAAGCGGCAGAAGGCACGGGTGTGTGCAAGCGTGGAGAACAACAAGCAGCAGGGATATCACCTTTTATGTGGCACCTTATCGAATGCCTTTTGGAAATCCAAATATACTGCATCCATTGGTTACCCTTTATCCACCCTGATCGTTGCTTCCTCAAATAACTCTAATAAAATTGTCAGACACGATTTCCCATTCATAAAACCATGTTGACTATTCTAGATTGTATGATGAGTCCGCGAATGTCCTGCTCCGACTTCTTGACAATGGATTTTCATTTTGCACACACTCGGATCGGTTGAAACGCAGAGATTAAATGACAAAATGGTAACTCTAAACCGTAGTCGGCAGGATTCGAACCTGCGTGGGGAAACCCCAATGGATTTCTAGTCCATCGCCTTAACCACTCGGCCACGACTACTTGCTAAAAGCACAATGCTGCTCACTTAAAATCGTAATAATCCAGCGCTCTGCGACACCGAGCCGCAAAACTGGTGTGGGTATCAACCGTCGGTGAGGGGGTCGGTTGTTCACGCTCGTTGCTCGTTTGGATCGTGGTGGGTATCCCGACCTATTACATGGTCGACCTGGCTTCAAATACACCTGGACGATGAACTTCTTCTGCCTTTAAAGATATCATTTATCTCGAACATTGGACGTGTGATAAAAAGACTGATAAACGAACTCGGACAATCCCACTTTCCACAATATAATTTCACTGATATTTCAGCGATTTTAAATCTCACTCTCCGCGTCACCTCGAAGTCAGAACCACAATAATGAGCAAGAAATGAAAAGCAGAGTCGCGTTGTGAAGAGACCCGGTCTAATTCAGCATCCCGAAGTGGCTGACAGAGGCAGATTCAATGATGGCTTAAAAACGGAAAGGGATAAGTACTTGAACGGAATAAAAAGTGCATTGCAAGGGGGATAGGGCGGGTAGTGGGACCAGCTGGATTGGTCTTGCATGGAGCCGGCACGGACACGATGGGCCAAAAGGCCTCCTTCCGTGCTGTCACCTTTCTCTGATTCTGTGATGCAAATTGCAAAAGAGAGTCAATGATCAGTATCAAAATGTAACAACTACCAGGAGTGGGGTTCGAACCCACGCGGGTATAAACCCATTGGATCTTAAGTCCAACGCCTTAACCACTCGGCCATCCTGGTCCTTTCACAATCTTGCTCTATATGTAATGTACTTGAGTGTCACTTCTTCTACGCTTTTCTTTGTCATCAAATAAATGGTTGGAATGGATTCAATGAAATTTGCAGCGTGTCTGACGCCATCTGTTGGGAGTGTCCATCAACTGCTCACGCCAGTTCCACGTTGGTGTCGTGCTGAATATCCCCATCTGTCACGCGGTTGATCAGGGTTCAATTCTCCAATGTCGAAGTCCCGGTTTTTCTGCCTTTAAAAGCTTCACTTTCATTTATCTCCAATATTTGATGTGGAAAATACACTGAAAGTCGAACTCCGACCATCCCACTTTCCACTATTTAATTTCACTGATATTCCAGCGATTTTAAAACCTGCTCTCTGCCTCACTCTTCACCTCGATGGCAGAACCCGAATAATGTGCAAGAAATGAAGACGCAGAATCGAGCTGTGAGCAATCCCGGGCTGATTCAGCAGCCCGAAACAGAGAGAGAGAGAGAAACAGAAAGAAAGAGAAACAGAGAGCGAGACACAGGAAGAGAGACGGAGAGTGAGAGAGGCACTGATGAGGGCGCAGAGGAGGTTTGCGAGAAATATCCCACATACAACAATGAAATGAATGGCCAGTTAATCTGCGTTTTGGTGGTGTTAGTTGAAGAAGGAAGTTTCGCAAATTGTCATCAAATAAATGTTCAAAATAGATTCACTGAAATTTGAAGGGTGTCCAACGCCATCTGTGGCGAGTGTCCATCACCAGATTACACCAGCTCCTCGTTAGTATTGTGGTGAGTATCCTCGCCTGTAACTCGAACACCCGCGGTTCAATTCCCCGACCGAAAGTGGAACTTTTGCTGCCTTCAAAATCTTCACTTTTCGTCCTGTGCCAGTTCTTCGTTGGTGTCGTGGTGAAGGACAGGAAGAGACAGAGAGAGAAAGACATCGGAATGGGCGCAGAGGAGATTCACCAGAAAGATCTCACACACAGCAATGAAAAGAATGGTCAGTTCATCTGCTTTTTGGTGGTGTTCATTATCGTCCAGGTTTGGAAATTTGCGACCAGCAAGGCCCCACAAACAGCAATGACAGAGTAACAGGTGCATGAGGCAGATGGAACAAGAGTTTCAATGAGCAGTATCAAAATGTAACGGAAATAACAGTTATCAGAAATGGGTTTCGAACCCACGCGGGTATAAACCCGTTGGATTTTTAGTCTAATATTTTAACCCCACGTCTCCATGCTTGTCGATGTGTTGAGATGGTGCTGAGTATCCCCGAGTGGTTAAAGCGATGGATCAGAAATCCATTGGGATCTTTCCGCGAAGGTACGGATCCTGCCGACTGCGGATGCCATTATCAGCGGTTTAACATGCAGCAAACTTCTCATTCTTCAGTGAATTAAAAATGCACGGCTTTGAACACTTCGAGTTTTATGCTCATTGGAATTGATCTGCAAGATTTCACGAAATCGACGACAGAAATAGAACAAAGAATGTGCCAAATGACCGATCGTCTGTCTCTCTCTCTGTGTTTGAGTCACCCAATGTGTTTCTGTCTGTTTGTGTGTGTGTGCGCGCGCCACACATTTTCTCCGTTTTTCTGAGGGGGTCTCTGTCTCTTTCTTTCTCTCCCTCACTCTCTCCCGCGTTCCTCACATAATTTGACTCTGGACATGATCCAACAAAGAGATGGAAAAGTGGTCGTTCATCTTCTTTCACCAGTGGCCCGTGGAAAGATAAATAAAGTGTCATTAAGCACCAGGCCGAGCGGTTCAGGACTTAAGATCCAATTGGTTCACAACCGGGTGAACCCCACTCCAGGCAGCTCTTTAATTTAATCCCGTTACACTTTCATACTGCTCAGTTCCACTCGTTTACCATCTGCATTATGTACCTGTTACTTTGTCATTGCGGTTTGTGGGACCTTGCTGTGCGCATGGCTGGAAACCTGGACGATAATCTTTCCTCAAACAATATCACCAAAAAACAGATGAACTGTTGGTTCTGATATCGAGGTGAAGGGTGAGGCAGAGAGCAGCTTTTAAAATCGCTGGAATATCAGTGAAATTAAATTGTGGAAAGCGGGATGGTCCGAGTTTGTCTTTCAGTGTATTTTCCGCATCCAATATTACAGGTAAATTACAAGAGAAATGAAAGTGAATCTGTTAAAGACAGCAAAAGTGTAACCTCCCTGTCGGGGAATTGAATCCTGGTCTTCCGCGTGGATTTTTCTCTCTGAATACACAGATTCCAATGTTGAAAACGTGACTGGAACATTCTCTCGAACACGAATTATATATAAGACACTTGGAAATCTATGAATAGACATTGATAGCCTTATGGTAGCACTGGGTCTGGATATGGAATGGCCGTTTCAAATCACTGGAGAATGACAAGAATCCCATCGTTTTAATTCTGTTTGGGAATCAAATCACTTATTTAAATGTTTTAAATAAAGCATTAAGCAATTTAAGAGCATAAGAACATAAAATAGGAGCAGGAGTAGGCCACTCGGCCCCTCGAACCTGCACCGCTATTCAATAAGATCATGGCTGATCTTCGACCTCAACTCCACTTCCCGCCCGATCCACATATCCCTTGATTCCCGAGAGTCGAAAAAATTATCGATCTCAGTCTTGAATATATTGAATGACTCAGCATCCACAGCCCTCTGGGGTTGAGAATTCCTAAGATTCACAACCCTCTGAGTGAAGAAATTCCTCCTCATCTCAGTCTTGAATGGCCGACCCCTTACGCTGAGACTATGCCCCCGAGTTCTCGACTCTCCAGCCAGAGAAATCAGCCTCTCGGCATGTACCCTGTCAAGCACCCTCAGAATCTTATATGTTCCAATGAAATCACCTCACATTCTTCTAAACTCCAGAAAGTATAGTCACATTCTACTCAACCTCTCTTCATAGGACAAACCTCTCACCCCAGGAATTAATCTAGTGAACCTTCGTTGCACCGCCTCAAAGGCAAGTATATCCTTCCTTGGATAAGGAGACCAAAACTCTGCGCAGTACTCTAGGTGAGGTCTCACCAATGCTCTGTACAACTGTAGTAAGACTCCTTACTGTTGTACTCCAACCCCCTTGCAATAAACGCCGACATGCCGTTTGACTTCCTCATTGCTTGCTGCACCTGCATAATCACTTTTTGCGTTTCTTGTGCGAGGACACCCAATTCTCCCTGAACACCAAATTTTACTCATTTCTCAACATATAAAAATATTCTGCTTTTCTATTTTTCATACCGAATTGTAAAACCTCACATTTCCCCACATCATACTCCACCTGGCACCTTCTTACCCATTCACTTAGCCTGTCTATATCCCTTTGCAGACTCTTTGTGTCCTCCTCACAGCTTACTTTGTTTCCTCCTCACAGCTTACTTTCCCACCTAGCTTTGTATCATCAGCAAACTTGGATGCATTACACTCGGTCTGTTCAACTAAGCCATTGATATAGATTGTAAATAGCTGAGGCCCAAGCTCCGATCCTTGCGGTACCCCACCAGTTACAGCCTGCCATCCTGAAAATGACCCATTTATCCGCACTCTATTTTCTGTCAGTTAACCAATCCTCTATCCATGCTAATGGATTATCCCAACTCCATGAACCCTTACATTGTGCAACAACCTTTGATGTGGCATCTTATCGAATGTCTTTTGAAAATCCAAATGTACGACATCCATTGGTTCACCTTTATCTATCCTGCTAGTTGCATCCTCAAAAAACTCGAATAAATTTGTCAAACACGATTTCCCTTTCATTAAACCATGTTGACTCTGCCGAATCATATTATGATGTTCTAAGTGCCCTGTTACCACTTCCTTAATAATGGATTCCAGCATATTCCCGACGGCAAGAGGTCAGGCTAATTGGCCTGTCGTTCCTTGTTTTTTCTCCCCCTCCCTTCTTGAATAGCGGGATAACATTTGCTGCATTCCAATCCACTGGGACCATTCCAGAATCTAGAGAATTTGGGAAGATCATAACCGATGCATCCACTATCTCTGCAGCCACCTCTTTTCGAACTCACGGATGTTGGCCATCAGGTTCAGGGGTTTTGTCGGCTTTTAGTCCCATTAGTTTGTCCAGTACTTTTTCTCCAGTGATATTAATTGTATTAAGTTCCTTCCTCTCATTTACCCCCTGGTTCCCCATTATTTTTGTTATGCTTTTAGTGTCTTCCACTGTGAAAACAGAGAAAAAAAATATTTGTTTAACGTATCTGCTACTTCCTGATTACTTATTATAATTTCTCCTGTCTCAGCCTGCAAGGGACCAATGTTTACTTTTGCTCCTCTCTTCCTTTTTACATCGAAACAGAGAAACAAAGAAAATAGGAGCAGGAGTAGACCATTCGGCCCTTCGAGCCTGCTCCGCCATTCAATATGATCATGGCTGATTCTTTATCTCAATACCACATTCCCGCTCTCTCCCCATACCCCTTCATGCCTTCTGTGTCTGGAAATCTCTCAATGTCCTTCTTAAATATTTTCAGTGACATGGCCTCCACAGCCTTCTGGGTCGAGAATTCAATTGGTTCACCACCCTCTGAATGAAGAAATTTCTCCTCATCTCAGTCCTAAATATCCTGCTACGTTTCATAGCCTGTGACCCCTCGTTCTGGACCCCCCAGCCAGGTTAAACATCCTCCTTGCATCCAGCCTGTCGAGCGCTGTCAGAGCTTTATACGTTTCAATGAGATCCCCTCTTTTTCTTCTAAACTCTGGTGAATACAGGCTTAGTCGACCGAATATCTCCTCATACGACAGTGCTGCTATCCCAAGAATCAATCTGGTGAAACTTCGCTTCACTCCGTCCATGGCAAGTATATCCTTTCTTCGGTAAGGAGGCCAAAACTGCACACAAACAGGTGTGGTCTCACCAAGGCCCTGTATAACTGCAGTGAGACATCTTTTCTCCTGTACTCAAATCCACTTGCAATGAAGGCCAACATACCATTTGCCTTCCCAACTGCTTGCTGCACCTGCATGCTTGCTTTCAGTGATTGGTGTACAAGGACACCCAGGTCCTTTTGTACATCAACGTTTCCCAATCTATCACTATTTAAATAATACTCTGCCTTTCTGTTTTTCCATCCGAAGTGGATAACTTCACATTTGTCCACGTTATACTGCATCTGCCATGTATTTGCCCACTCAATCAACTTGTCTCAATCGCCTTGAAGCCTCTTTGCATCATCCTCACAACTCACCATCCCACCTAGTTTTGTATCATCAGCAAACTTGGAAATATTACATTTGGTTGCCTCATCCAAATAAGGGGGGCAAAGAACGGATCCCTGCGGTACCCCACTAGTTACCACCTGCAACCCCGAAAAGGACCCATTTATTCCTACTCTCTGTTTCCTTTCTGCTAACCAATTTTCAATCCATGCCAGTATATTAACCCCAACCCCATGTGATTTAAGTTTGTACACGAACCTCTTATGTGGGAGTTTCTCAAAGGCCTTCTGAAAATCATAATACACCATATCCACTGGTTCCCTCTTATCTATCCTACCAGTTACACCCTCAAAAACCTCCAGTAGGTTTGTCAAACAAGATTTCCCTTTCATAAATCCATGTTGACTTTGTCTAATCCCATTGATATTTTCGAAGTGTCCTGTTATCACATCCTTTACAATAGACTCGAGCATTTTCCCTACTACTGATGTTAGGCTAACCGGTCTGTAGTTCCCTGTTTTCTCTCTCCCCCCTTTTCTAAATAGTGTGGTTACCTTTGCCACCCTCCAATCTGCAGGCATTTCTCCAAAAACTATACAATTTTTGAAGATGACAACCAATGCATCCACTATTTCCATAGCGAACTATTTTAATACTCTGGGATGCAGATTATCAGGCACTGGGGATTTGTCGGCTTTCAGTCCCATTAATTTCTCCAGCACTATTCTTTTACAAACACTAATTTCCTTTAACACTTCCTTCTCACGAGACCCTTGGTTCCCGAGCATATCTGTGAAGTTGTTTTTGTCCTCTTCCGTGAAGACAGAACCAAAGTATTTGTTTAATTGCTCTGCCATTTCCTTGTTCCCCATTATAAATTCTCCCGTTTCTGACTGTAAGGCATCTACATTTGTCTTCACTGATCTTTTTCTTTTTACATACTTGCAGAAGCTTTAACAGCTTCTGCAAGTATCTGTCCATCTGTCCAATCCCCGCAGATTTGAGAATCACAGGGTCAAAGAAGGAAACAGATTGGAACAAATTGAGTCTGTGTCCTGTTTCAAAACCGACTCCCAGGAAAACGGCTCCGGTTGAATCGTGAAATGGTCAATATTTTCTTCTTCTTTCTCTCAATAGTCCAATATTCCGTTCGCCATCTGGATTACCTGCTGCACCTGCATGGTGACTTTTTGTGTTTCATGTACGATGACACTCATATCCCTCAGTACTGAAGCATTTTGTAGTATTTCTCCATTGAAATAATATTTTACTTTTTTATTTTTCCTGCCAAAGTGGATGAATTCACATTTTCCCACCTTATATTCCATCTGCCAAATTTTTGCCCATTCGCTTAACCTGTCAATATCCCTTTGTAGATATTTTTTGCCACCCTCGCAACTTGCTTTTCACACCTATTTTCGTATCATCAGCAAATTTGGCCACAATGCACTCTGTCCCGTCATCCAAGTCATTGATACAAATTGTAAATAGTTGAGGCCCCAGCACTGATCCCTGCGGCACCCGTCAGTTACCGAATGCCATTTTGAAAATGACCTTTAATCCCGACTCTTTGTTTTCTGTTCGTCAGCAAATCCCCAATCTATGAGCGCTTATCTTGTGCCTGTTATTCTCTGCGAGGTAAAGGTCAGAAGCAGTGGCAGGAAGCGGCAGAAGGCACGGGTGTGTGCAAGCGTGGAGAATAACAAGCAGCAGGGATATCACCTTTTATGTGGCACCTCATCGAATGCCTTTTGGAAATCCAAATATACTGCATCCATTGGTTCCCCTTTATCCACCCTGATCGCTACTTCCTCAAATAACTCTAATAAAATTGTCAGACACGATTTCCCATTCATAAAACCATGTTGACTTTTCTAGATTCTATGATGAGTCCGCGAATGTCCTGCTCCGACTTCTTGACAATGGATTTTCATTTTGCACACACTCGGATCGGTTGAAACGCAGAGATTAAATGACAAAATGGTAACTCTAAACCGTAGTCGGCAGGATTCGAACCTGCGTGGGGAAACCCCAATGGATTTCTAGTCCATCGCCTTAACCACTCGGCCACGACTACTTGCTAAAAGCGCAATGCTGCTCACTTAAAATCGTAATAATCCAGCGCTCTGCGACACCGAGCCGCAGAACTGGTGTGGGTATCAACCGTCGGTTCGGGGGTCGGTTGTTCACGCTCGTTGCTCGTTTGTCTCGTGTTCGGTATCCCGACCTATTACATGGTGGACCTGGCTTCAAATACACCTGGACGATGAACTTCTTCTGCCTTAAAAGATATCATTTATCTCGAACATTGGACGTGTGATAAAAAGACTGATAAACGAACTCGGACAATCCCACTTTCCACAATATAATTTCACTGATATTTCAGCGATTTTAAATCTCACTCTCCGCGTCACCTCGAAGTCAGAACCACAATAATGAGCAAGAAATGAAAAGCAGAGTCGCGTTGTGAAGAGACCCGGTCTAATTCAGCATCCCGAAGTGGCTGACAGAGGCAGATTCAATGATGGCTTTCAAAACGGAAAGGGATAAGTACTTGAACGGAAAAAAAAGTGCATTGCAAGGGGGATAGGGCGGGTAGTGGGACCAGCTGGATTGGTCTTGCATGGAGCCGGCACGGACACGATGGGCCAAAAGGCCTCCTTCCGTGCTGTCACCTTTCTCTGATTCTGTGATGCAAATTGGAAAAGAGAGTCAATGATCAGTATCAAAATGTAACAACTACCAGGAGTGGGGTTCGAACCCACTCGGGTATAAACCCATTGGATCTTAAGTCCAACGCCTTAACCACTCGGCCATCCTGGTCTTTTCAGAATCTTGCTCTATATGTAATGTACTTGAGTGTCACTTCTTCTACGCTTTTCTTTGTCATCAAATAAATGGTTGGAATGGATTCAATGAAATTTGAAGCGTGTCTGACGCCATCTGTGGGGAGTGCCCATCAGCTGCTCACGCCAGTTCCTCGTTGGTGTCGTGCTGAATATCCCCATCTGTCACGCGGTTGATCAGGGTTCAATTCTCCAATGTCGAAGTCCCGGTGTTTCTGCCTTTAAAAGCTTCACTTTCATTTATCTCCAATATTTGATGTGGAAAATACACTGAATGTCGAACTCGGACCATCCGACTTTCCACAATTTAATTTCACTGATATTCCAGCGATTTTAAAACCTGCTCTCTGCCTCACTCTTCACCTCGATTTCAGAACACTAATAATGTGCAAGTTATGAATACGCAGAATCGAGCGGTTTGCAGACCCGGGCTAATTCAGCCGCTCTAAATAGAGAGAGAGAGACATACAGAAAGGAATTTATATTCGAATATTTGATGTGGAAAAAACATTGAAAGACTAACTCGGACCATCCCAATTTCCAAAATTTAATCTCACTGATACTCCAACGATTTTAAAACTCTCTATTAAGGTCTCTCTATCTCTCTCTCCCCATGTCTCCATCTCTCTCCCTCGTTTTCTCTCTCTGTCTCTTTCTATCTCTCTCTCTGTGAATCTTTCCACAATGGCCCGTGAAATGAACTGTCATGAAATTATGACTTCAGGCGGAAAAGTCGAAATCCATTGTTCCTCAATCAGTCGATTGTCGCAATCAGTTGCTGAAAGCTGTTGATCTGACTTCACCCGATGAAGAACATTATTATCCCATGACCCATCGAGGGGTGCGGTGGCCAAGTGACGAAGCGTCGGTTTGCTGAACAAAACCGCGCGGGTTCGATCCGCGTCCGTACCTGTTTTCAGCTTCAAATATTAATGAAATGATCAATTTGATGACAGTTTGTTTCACTTTCCACGGGCCACTGTTGAAAGAAAACTCACTGTTCACATTTTCATCTCTCTGTTCGTTGAGATCCAGAATGAAGTGATGTGGGGTGCGAGGAAAAGAATGATCAAGAGAGACACTCAGAAAGAGACTCTCTCGGTCTGTCTGAGTCTGTGTCACTCTCTCTCTCCATCTGTCCAATCCCCGCAGATTTGAAAATCATAGGGTCAAAGAAGGAAACAGATTGGAACGCATTGTCCCTGTGTCCTGTTTCAAAACCGACTCCCAGGAAAACGGCTCCGGTTGAATCGTTAAATGGTCAATGGTTTCTCTGTCTTTCTCTCAATATTCCGTTTGCCTTCTGGATGACCTGCTGCACCTGTATTTTGACTTTTTGTGTTTCATGCACGATGATACCCAGATCCCTCTGTACTGCAGCATTTTGTAGTATTTCTCCATTGGAATAATATTTTGCTTTTTTATTTTTTCTGCCAAAGTGGATGAATTCACATTTTCCCACCTTATATTCCATCTGCCAAATTTTTGCCCATTCGCTAAAACTGTCAATATCCCTTTGTAGATACTTTGTGTCACCCTCGCAACTTGCTTTTCCACCTATTTTCGTATCATCAGCAAATTTGGCCACAATACACTCTATCCCTTGATCCAAGTCATTGATATATATTGTAAATACTTGAGGCCCCAACACTGAGCCCTGCGGCACCCATCAGTTACCGATTGCCATTTTGAAAATGACCCTTTAATCCCAACTCTTTGTTTTCTGTGAGTTAGCAAACCCCCAATCTATGAGCTCTTATCTTGTGCCTGTTATTCTCTGCGAGGTAAAGGTCAGAAGCAGTGGCAGGAAGCGGAAGAAGGCACGGGTGTGTGCAAGCGTGGAGTAAAACAAGCAGCAGGGATATCACCTTTTATGTGGCACCTTATCGAATGCCTTTTGGAAATCCAAATATACTGCATCCATTGGTTCCCCTTTATCCACCCTGATCGCTACTTCCTCAAATAACTCTAATAAAATTGTCAGACAGGATTTCCCATTCATAAAACCATGTTGACTATTCTAGATTGCATGATGAGTCCGCGAATGTCCTGCTCCGACTTCTTGACAATGGATTTTCATTTTGCTCACACTCGGATCGGTTGAAACGCAGAGATTAAAGAATAAAATTATAACTTTAAACCGTAGTCGGCAGGATTCGAACCTGCGTGGGGAGACCCCAATGGATTTCTAGTCCATCGCCTTAACCACTCGGCCACGACTACTTGCTAAAAGCACAATGCTGCTCACTTAAAATCGTAATAATCCAGCGCTCTGCGACACCGAGCCGCAGAACTGGTGTCGGGATCAACCGTCGGTCAGGGGATCGGTTGTTCACGCTCGTTGCTCGTTTGTATAGTGGTTGGTATCCCTACCTATTACATGGTAGACCTGGCTTCAAATACACCTGGACGATGAACTTTTCCTCCCTTTAAAGATATCATTTATCTCGAACATTGGACGTGTGATAAAAAGACTGATAAACGAACTCGGACAATCCCACTTTCCACAATATAATTTCACTGATATTTCAGCGATTTTAAATCTCACTCTCCGCGTCACCTCGATGTCAGAACCACCATAATGAGCAAGAAATGAAAGGCAGAGTCGCGTTGTGAAGAGACCCGGGCTAATTCAGCATCCCGAAGTGGCTGATGGAGGCAGATTCAATGATGGCTTTCAAAACGGAACGGGATAAGTACTTGAAAGGATAAAAGTTGCAGTGCTGGAGGGATAGGGCGGGGTAGTGGGACTAGTTGGATTGGTCTTGCATAAAGCCAGCACGGACACGATGGGCCAAAAGGCCTCCTTCCGTGCTGTCACCTTTCTCTGATTCTGTGATACAAATGGAAAAAGAGAGTCAATGATCAGTATCAAAATGTAACGCAAACCGCACATACCAGGAGTGGGGTGCAGAACCCACGCGGGTATAAAACCATTGGATCTTAAATCCAACGCCTTAACCACTCGGCCATCCTGGTCCTTTCACAATGTCACTCTATGTGTAATGTGCTTGAGTCTCACTTCTTCGACGCTTTTCTTTGTCATCAAATAAATGGTTGGAATTGATTCAATGAAATTTGAAGCGTGTCTCACGCCATCTCTGGGGAGTTTCCATCAACTGCTCACGCCAGTTCCTCGTTCGTGTTGTGCTGAATATCCCCATCTGTCACGCGGTTGATCAGAGTTCAATTCTCCAATGTCGAAGTCCCGGTGTTGCTGCCTTTAAAAGCTTCACTTTCATTGATCTCCACTATTTCATGTGGAAAAAACATTGAAAGACGAACTCGGACCATCCCACTTTCCAAAATTTAATCTCACTGATACTCCAACGATTTTAAAACTCTCTGTTAAGGTCTCTCTATCTCTCTCTCCCCATGTCTCCATCTCTCTCCCTGGTTTTCTCTCTCTGTCTCTTTCTATCTCTCTCTCTGTGAATCATTCCACAATGGCCCGTTGAATGAACTGTCATGAAATTATTAGTTCAGGCGGAATAGTCGAAATCCATTGCTCCTCAATCAGTCGATTGTCGCAATCAGTTGCTCAAAGCTGTTGATCTGACTTCACCCGATGAAGAACATTATCATCCGTTTTTGGCTCGTGGGGTGCGGTGGCCAATTGGAAAAGCGTTGGTCTCATTATAATAAAAAAGCGCGAGCTCGATCCCCGTCCGTACCTGTTTCCAGCTTTAACTATGAATGAAATGACCTATTTGATGACAGTTTGTTTCACTTTCCACGGGCCACTGTTGAAAGAAGACTCACCGTTCACATTTCCATCTCTCTGTTAGTTAAGATCCAGAATAAAGTGATGTGGGGTGCGAAGAAAAGAGTGAGAAAGAGAGAGACTCAGAAAGAGAGAGAGACACTGGGACAGAAAGAGACTCTCTCGGTCTGTCTGAGTCTGTGTCAGTCTCTCTCCCTCTATCTGTCCAATACCCGCAGATTTGAGAATCACAGGGTCAAAGAAGGAAACAGATTGGAACACATTGAGACTGTGTCATGTTTCAAAACCGACTCCCAGGAAAACGGCTCCGGTAGAATCGTTAAATGGTCAATGTTTTCTTCTTCTTTCTCTCAATAGTCCAATATTCCGTTCGCCATCTGGATTACCTGCTGCACCTGCATGGTGACTTTTTGTGTTTCATGTACGATGACACTCATATCCCTCAGTACTGAAGCATTTTGTAGTATTTCTCCATTGAAATAATATTTTGCTTTTTTATTTTTCCTGCCAAAGTGGATGAATTCACATTTTCCCACCTTATATTCCATCTGCCAAATTTTTGCCCATTCGCTTAACCTGTCAATATCCCTTTGTAGATACTTTGTGCCAGCCTCGCAACTTGCTTTTCCACCTATTTTCGTATCATCAGCAAATTTGGCCACAATACACTCTGTCCCTTCATCCAAGTCATTGATACATATTGTAAATAGTTGAGGCCCCAGCACTGATCCCTGCGGCACCCGTCAGTTACCGATTGCCATTGTGAAAATGACCTTCAATCCCGACTTTTTGTTTTCTGTGAGTTAGCAAACCCCCAATCTATGAGCTCTTATCTTGTGCCTGTTATTCTCTGCGTGGTAAAGGTCAGAAACAGTGGCAGGAAGCGGCAGAAGGCACGGGTGTGTGCAAGCGTGGAGAATAACAAGCAGCAGGGATATCACCTTTTATGTGGCACCTTATCGAATGCCTTTTGGAAATCCAAATATACTGCATCCATTGGTTCCCCTTTATCCACCCTGATCGCTACTTCCTCAAATAACTCTAATAAAATTGTCAGACACGTTTTCCCATTCATAAAACCATGTTGACTATTCTAGATTGTATGATGAGTCCGCGAATGTCCTGCTCCGACTTCTTGACAATGGATTTTCATTTTGCACACACTCGTATCGGTTGAAACGCAGAGATTAAACGATAAAATGATAATTTTAAACCGTAGTCGGCAGGATTCGAACCTGCGTGGGGAGACCCCAATGGATTTCTAGTCCATCGCCTTAACCACTCGGCCACGACTACTTGCTAAAAGCACAATGCTGCTCACTTAAAATCGTAATAATCCAGCGCTCTGCGACACCGAGCCGCAGAACTGGTGTCGGTCTCAACCGTCGGTCAGGGGATCGGTTGTTCACGCTCGTTGCTCGTTTGGAAAGTGGTGGGTGGACCTGGCTTCAAATACACCTGGACGATGAACTTCTTCTCCCTTTAAAGATATCATTTATCTCGAACATTGGACGTGTGATAAAAAGACTGATAAACGAACTCGGACAATCCCACTTTCCACAATATAATTTCACTGATATTTCAGCGATTTTAAATCTCACTCTCCGCGTCACCTCGATGTCAGAACCACAATAATGAGCAAGAAATGAAAGGCAGAGTCGCGTTGTGAAGAGACCCGGGCTAATTCAGCATCCCGAAGTGGCTGATGGAGGCAGATTCAATGATGGCTTTCAAAACGGAACGGGATAAGTACTTGAAAGGAACAAAAGTGCATTGCTCGGGGGATAGGGCGGGGTCGTGGGACGAGCTGGATTGGTGTTGCATGGAGCCGGCACGGACACGATGGGCCAAAAGGCCTCCTTCCGTGCTGTCACCTTTCCATGAAACTGTGATGCAAATTGCAAAAGAGAGTCAATGATCAGTATCAAAATGTAACATCTACCAGGAGTGGGGTTCGAACCCACGTGGGTATAAACCCATTGGATCTTAAGTCCAACGCCTTAACCACTCGGCCATCCTGGTCCTTTCACAATCTTGCTCTATATGTAATGTACTTGAGTGTCACTTCTTCTACGCTTTTCTTTGTCATCAAATAAATGGTTGGAATGGATTCAATGAAATTTGCAGCGTGTCCAACGCCATCTGTGGGGAATGTCCATCAACTGCTCACGCCAGTTCCACGTTGGTGTCGTGCTGAATATCCCCATCTGTCACGCGGTTGATCAGGGTTCAATTCTCCAATGTCGAAGTCCCGGTGTTTCTGCCTTTAAAAGCTTCACTTTCATTTATCTCCAATATTTGATGTGGAAAATACACTGAAAGTCGAACTCCGACCATCCCACTTTCCACAATTTAATTTCACTGATATTCCAGCGATTTTAAAACCTGCTCTCTGCCTCACTCTTCACCTCGATGGCAGAACCCGAAAAATGTGCAAGAAATGAAGACGCAGAATCGAGCTGTGAGCAATCCCGGGCTGATTCAGCAGCCCGCAACAGAGAGAGAGAGAGAAACAGAAAGAAAGAGAAACAGAGAGCGAGACACAGGAAGAGAGACGGAGAGTGAGAGAGGCCCTGATCAGGGCGCAGAGGAGGATTACGAGAAATATCCCACATACAACAATGAAATGAATGGCCAGTTAATCTGCGTTTTGGTGGTGTTAGTTGAAGAAGGAAGTTTCGCAAATTGTCATCAAATAAATATTCAAAATAGATTCACTGAAATTTGAAGGGTGTCCAACGCCATCTGTGGTGAGTGTCCATCACCAGATTACACCAGATCCTCGTTAGTATTGTGGTGAGTATCCTCGCCTGGAACTCGAACACCCGCGGTTCAATTCCCCAACTGAAAGTGGAACTTTTGCTGCCTTCAAAATCTTCACTTTCCGTCCTGTGCCAGTTCCTCGTTCGTGTTGTGGTGAAGGACAGGGAGAGACAGAGAGACAAAGACATCGGAAAGGGCGCAGAGGAGATTCACCAGAAAGATCTCACATACATCAATGAAAAGGATGGTCATTTCATCTGCTTTTTGGTGGTGTTCATTATCGTCCAGGTTTGGAAATTTGCGACCGGCAAGGGCCCACAAGCAGCAATGACAGAGTAACAGGTGCATGAGGCAGATGGAACAAGAGTTTCAATGAGCAGTATCAAAATGTAACGGAAATAACAGTTATCAGAAATGGGTTTCGAACCCACGCGGGTGTAAACCCGTTGGATTTTTAGTCTAATATTTTAACCCCACGCCTCCATGCTTGTCGATGTGTTGAGATGGTGCTGAGTATCCCCGAGTGGTTAAAGCGATGGATCAGAAATCCATTGGGATCTTTCCGCGAAGGTCCGGATCCTGCCGACTGCGGATGCCATTATCAGCGGTTTAACATGCAGCAAACTTCTCATTCTTCAGTGAATTAAAAATGCACGGCTTTGAACACTTCGAGTTTTATGCTCGTTGGAATTGATCTGCAAGATTTCACGAAATCGACGACAGAAATAGAACAAAGAATGTGCCAAATGACCGATAGTCTGTCTCTCTCTGTGTGTTTGAGTCACCCGATGTGTTTCTGTCTGTTTGTGTGTGTGTGTTGGTGTGTGCGCGCGCCACACATTTTCTCCGTTTTTCTGAAGGGGTCTCTGTCTCTTTCTTTCTCTCCCTCACTCTCTCCCGCGTTCCTCACATAATTTTACTCTGGACATGATCCAACAAAGAGATGGAAAAGTGGTCGTTCATCTTCTTTCACCAGTGGCCCGTGGAAAGTTAAATAAAGTGTCATTAAGCACCAGGCCGAGTGGTTAAGGACTTAAGATCCAATTGGTTCACAACCGGGTGAACCCCATTCCAGGCAGCTCTTTAATTTAATCCCGTTACACTTTCATACTGCTCAGTTCCACTCGTTTCCCATCTGCATTATGTACCTGTTACTTTGTCATTGCGGTTTGTGGGACCTTGCTGTGCGCACGGCTGGAAACCTGGACGATAATCTTTCCTCAAACAATACCACTAAAAAACAGATTAACTGTTGGTTCTGATATCGAGGTGAAGGGTGAGGCAGAGAGCAGCTTTTAAAATCGCTGGAATATGAGTGAAATTAAATTGTGGAAAGCGGGATGGTCCGAGTTTGTCTTTCAGTGTATTTTCCGCATCCAATATTGCAGGTAAATTACAAGAGAAATGAAAGTGAATCTATTAAAGACAGCAAAAGTGTAACCTCCCTGTCGGGGAATTGAATCCTGGTCTTCCGCGTGGATTTTTCTCTCTGAATACACAGATTCCAATGTTGAAAACGTGACAGGAACATTCTCTCCAACACGAATTATATATAAGACACTTGGAAATCCATGAACAGACATTGATAGCCTCATGGTAGCACTGGGTCTGGATATGGAATGGCCGGTTCAAATCACTGGAGAATGACAAGAATCCCATCGTTTTATTTCTGTTTGGGAATCAAATCACTTATTTAATTTTTTTAAATAAAGCATTAAGCAATATAAGAGCATAAGAACATAAAATAGGAGCAGGAGTAGGCCACTCGGCCCCTCGAACCTGCACCGCCATTCAATAAGATCATGGCTGATCTTCGACCTCAACTCCACTTCCCGCCCGATCCCCATATCCCTTGATTCCCGAGAGTCGAAAAAATTATCGATCTCAGTCTTGAATATATTGAATGACTCAGCATCCACAGCCCTCTGGGGTTGAGAATTCCTAAGATTCACAACCCTCTGAGTGAAGAAATTCCTCCTCATCTCAGTCTTGAATGGCCGACCCCTTACCCTGAGACTATGCCCCCTAGTTCTCGACTCTCCAGCCAGAGAAATCAGCCTCTCGGCATGTACCCTGTCAAGCACCCTCAGAATCTTATGTGTTCCAATGAAATCACCTCACATTCTTAAAAACTCCAGAAAGTATAGTCCCATTCTACTCAACCTCTCTTCATAGGACAAACCTCTCACCCCAGGAATTAATCTAGTGAACCTTCGTTGCACCGCCTCAAAGGCAAATATATCCTTCCTTAGATAAGGAGACCAAAACTCTGCGCAGTACTCTAGGTGAGGTCTCACCAATGCCCTATACAACTGTAGTAAGACTTCCTTACTGTTGTACTCCAACCCCCTTGCAATAAACGCCAACATGCCGTTTGCCTTCCTCATTGCTTGCTGCACCTGCATAATCACTTTTTGTGTTTCTTGTACGAGGACACCCAGTTCTTCCTGAACACCAAATTTTACTAATTTCTCAACATATAAAAATATTCTGCTTTTCAATTTTTCATACCGAATTGTAAAACCTCACATTTCCCCACATCTTACTCCACCTGGCACCTTCTTACCCATTCACTTAGCCTGTCTATATCCCTTTGCAGACTCATTGTGTCCTCCTCACAGCTTACTTTCACACCGAGCTTTGTATCATCAGCAAACTTGGATGCATTGCACTCGGTCTGTTCATCTAAGCCATTGATATAGATTGTAAATAGCTGAGGCCCAAGCTCCGATCCTGGCGGCACCCCACTCCTTACAGCCTGCCAACCTGAAAATGACCCATTTATCCGCACTCTATTTTCTGTCCGTTAACCAATCCTCTATCCGTGCTAATGGATTATCCCAACTCCATGAACCCTTACATTGTGCAACAACCTTTGATGTGGCATCTTATCGAATGTCTTTTGAAAATCCAAATGTACGACATCCATTGGTTCACCTTTATCTATCCTGCTAGTTGCATCCTCAAAAAACTCGAATAAATTTGTCAAACACGATTTCCCTTTCATTAAACAACGTTGACTCTGCCGAATCATATTATGATGTTCTAAGTGCCCTGTTACCACTTCCTTAATAATGGATTTCAAATATTCCCGACGGCAAGAGGTCAGGCTAATTGGCCTGTCGTTCCTTGTTTTTTCTCCCCCTCCCTTCTTGAATAGCGGGATAACATTTGCTGCATTCCAATCCACTGGGACCATTCCAGAATCTCGAGAATTTGGGAAGATCATAACCGATGCATCCACTATCTCTGCAGCCACCTCTTTTTGAACCCACGGATGTTGGCCATCAGGTTCAGGGGATTTGTTGGCTTTTTGTCCCATTAGTTTGTCCAGTACTTTTTCTCCAGCGATATTAATTGTATTAAGTTCCTTCCTCTCATTTACCCCCTGGTTCCCCATTATTTTTGTTATGCTTTTTGTGTCTTCCACTGTGAAAACAGAGAAACAAATATTTGTTTAACGTATCTGCCACTTTCTGATTACCTATGAAAATTTCTCCTGTCTCAGCCTCTAAGAGACCAACGTTTACTTTTGCTGCTCTCTTCCTTTTTACATCGAAACATAGAAACAAAGAAAATAGGAGCAGGAGTAGGCCTTTCGGCCCTTCGAGCCTGCTCCGCCATTCAATACGATCATAGCTGATTCTTTATCTCAATAACATATTCCCGCTCTCTCCCCATACCCCTTGATGACTTCTGTGCCCAGAAATCTATCAATGTCCTTCTTAAATATACTCAGTGACATGGCCTCCACAGGCTTCTGGGTAGAGAATTCCAGTGTTTCATCACCCTTTGAGTGAAGACATTTCTCCTCATCTCAGTCCGAAATGTCCTGCTCCGTTTCCTAGACTGTGACCCCTCGTTCTGGACCCCCCAGCCAGGGGAAACATCCTCCTTGCATCCAGCCTGTCTAGCCCTGTCAGAGTTTTATACGTTTCAATGAGATCCCCTCTTATTCTTTTAAACTCGAGTGAATACAGGCTTAGTCGACACAATATCTCCTCATACGACAGTGCTGCCATCATAGGAATCAGTGTGGTGAAACTTCGCTGCACTCCCTCCATGCCAAGTGTATCCTTTCTTAGGTAAGGAGGCCAAAACTGCACACAAACAGGTGTGGTCTCACCAAAGCCCTGTATAACTGCAGTGAGATATCTTTTCTCCTGTACTCAAATCCACTTGCAATGAAGGCCAACATATCATTTGCCTTCCTAACTGCTTGCTGCACCTGCATGTTTGCTTTCAGTGATTGGTGTACAAGGACACCCAGGTCCTTTTTTACATCAACGTTTCCCAATCGATCACAATTTAAATAATACGCTGCCTTTCTGTTTTTCCATCCGAAGTGGATAACTTCACATTTATCCACGTTTTACTGCATCTGCCATGTATTTGCTCACTCACTCAACTTGTCTAAATCGCCTTGAAGCCTCTTTGCATCATCCTCACAACTCACCATCCCACCTAGATTTGTATCATCAGCAAACTTGGAAATATTAAGGGGCCAAAGAACGGATCCCCGCGGTACCCCACTAGTTACCACCTGCAACCCCGAAAAAGACCCATTTATTCCAACTCTCTGTTTCCTGTCTGTGAACCAATTTTCAATCCATGCCAGTATATTCACCCCAATCCCATGTGATTTAAGTTTGCACACGAACCTCTTTTGTGGGAGTTTCTCAAAGGCCTTCTGAAAATCATAATACACCACATCCATTGGTTTCCCCCTTATCTATCCTACCAGTTACACCCTCAAAAACCTCCAGTAGGTTTGTCAAACAAGATTTCCCTTTCATAAATCCATGTTGACTTTGTCTAATCCCATTGATATTTTCGAAGTGTCCTGTTATCATATCTTTTATAATAGACTCGAGCATTTTCCCTTCTATTGATGTTAGGCTAATCGGTCTGCAGTTCCCTGTTTTCTCTCCCGCCTTTTCCAAACAGTGTGGTTACCTTTGCCACCCTCCAATCTGCAGGGATTTCACCAAAATCTATACAATTTTTGAAGATGACATCCAATGCATCCATTATTTCCATAGCTAACTATTTTAATACTCTGGGATGCAGATTGTCAGGCCGTGGCGATTTATCGGCTTTCAGTTCCATTAATTTCTCCAGCACTATTTTTTAACAAACACTAATTTCCTTTAACACCTCCTTCTCACTAGACCCTTGGTTCCCGAGCATATCTGGGAAGTTGTTTGTGTCCTCTTCCTTGAAGACAGAACCAAAGTATTTGTTCAATTGCTCTGCCATTTCCTTGTACCCATTATAAATTCTCCCGTTTCTGACTGTGAGGCACCTGCATTTGTCTTCACTAATCTTTTTCTTTTTACATACTTGTAGAAGCTTTAACAGTCTGCTTTTATGTTCCTTGCAAGTTTACTCTCATGCTCTATTTTCCCCTTTTAATCTTTTCTGCTGAATTATGAACTGATCCCAATCCTCAGTCTTGCTACATTTTCTGGCAACTTAATATGCCTCCTCTTTGGATCTAAAATTATGCTTAATTTCTTTTGTTAGCCATGGTTGGGCCGCTTTTCCTTTTGTGTTTTTGCGTCAGAAAGGAATGTATAATTGATGCAGTTCATGCATTCATTCCTTAAATGTTAACCATTGCCAATCCACCATCATGGTAATCCCCAATCTATCACAGCCAACTCACTCCTCATTCTTCGTAGTTTCCTTTGTTTAGATTTAGGACCCTAGTTTCGATTGGACTATTTCACTTTCCATCTAAATGAAGAATTCTATCATGTCATGGCCATTCTTTCGAAAAGGACCACACAAACAAGATCATTAATTAACCCCTTCTCATTGCACAATATCCAATTAAGGATAGTCTGTTCCCTATTTGTCTCCTCAACGTACTGGTCTAAAAAAACTTCTCGGACTCACTCCAGGAATTCATCCTCCACAGTATTATTACTAATTTGGTTTGGCCAAATCAAGATGTAGATTAAAGTCACCCATGATAACTACAGTACCCTTGTTACATGCATCCCTAATTTCCTGTTTGATGCCATTCCCTACATTACCACTACTGGTATTGATTCATGTTATCATGAAGAATCTTTTTTGTTTTCATTTTATTCCGTTTACCTTATTTTATGGACACTGTACAATTGGTGGATGAAAATAAAATCAGCAATCATTTTGAGAGAATTGTTGTAACCTGGAGTTCAGGTTACATGAGCTGATGCCTGATTGCTGGACGCTTAACTTTAATATATTGATTGGTAAAAAATGGTCCTTGCCTGGACACAGTTTGCAATCCAGGGATTTGAGCAGAAAATCTCGGCTGACACTCCAGTGCAGTACTGAGGGAGCGCTGCACTGTTGGAGATGCCGTCTTTGGGATGAGGCGTTAAACTGAGGACCTCACAGGTGGATGCAAAAGATCCCATGGTACTATTCGAAGAAGAGCAGTGGAGTTCTCCCCGATGTCCTGGCCAATATTTATCACTCAACCAAGACCTAAAACAGATTATCTCATCATTTTCTTCATTGCTGTTTATGGGAGCTTGCTGTGCTCAAATTGTCTGCCTGCATTACAACAGTGAGTACAGTTAAAAGTATTTCTTTGATTGTAAAGCGCTTTGGGACAACGTGACACTGTGAAAGGCGCTATAGACATGCAAGACTTTTTATCTTTCTCATTCTGTATGGGATCATTTGACTGAGATAATCTGATACACCCCTCTACCCATGATTCCTCTCTTGCTTTGTGCTTTTTGCAAACATAAATATTGATTTTTAATTTTTTTATAAGTGTATATATCCCACGTCTATTTTTCTGATTGGATGAAATTTGATGAAGAAGATTCTCCACGCCCGAAACGATAAACTTTGTTCGTTCAGATTTAGAGTATTTTGCTTTTTGTTACAGTGCTGTGGGACTCTGTCCAGTTTACTATCACAACAGAAGGGGTAAGAGTACAGGCTGATTTAATACAGAATACAGCAGGTCACTGGGAAAGTTACACACTGTACAGAGCAGCTGATAAAAATCCTGCTGTAAATAAAGGGCAGGGTCAGTTACACAAGACTGAGTGACTTTATTGTGCAGCCTCCAGGCATCATCTTTACAACTGTCAAAATTAAACCTAAAATCTGTTCCCCCAGAACAGACATTAACTGGCTCGCCTGCTTCATCTGCTGCTGTTCTGCTTCTGCACTCACCCACTCCAAGCTGATTACAATGAGTTGTTTTATGATTATTTTGTGCTATCTGTGTGTTGATCACATTCCTGTGTCTACCTTGCTGTTTTTTTTATCTGTCTGTCTTTCACTTGTTCTGTCTCTCTGTCAATATATTTATCTTTCTCAGTCTTCTTTCTGGCATTTTTCTGTCTTGTTACTTCACCCTGTTTTAATTTCTGTCTCTGTATCACTGTTCCATTTCTATATTTTTTCTCTGTCACCCTTTGCTTCTCTCTTCATATCTCTATGTTTCTGTCTTCCATCTTTATCTCTTCTTTCCATTTGCCTCGCTGTCCCTCTCGCTCGTTGTCTCCCCACTCTCTCTCTATCTCTGTCTCTTTTGCCTTCTCACCCCCTTTTCAACTCTTTCTCTCTCTTTCGCTCTGCATTTCACTCTCTCTGTTCTGTCTCTCCTTTTCTTTATTTCTCTCTTCACTTTCTCCATCTCTTTCTTTTTTATGAATTCACAATCAACTTTAATTTCGTTGTCCGCAGACTATGTAAAAGCATCATTAATTCTTGCACATTAGTCCAACATTATCTTTTATACAAATGAAGAAAAAGTAACAGTACAATTGGACGCTTTTTATCAACATAAAAACTCCAATTTCTTCTGTTCAGATACATATATTGTAATTATATTCATAAACATATTTATTTACATAGCTGCCTCCGCAGTTCAGAATTAATTCATTGTGTAAAGTGTTTTGAGATGTGTTAATATAAAGGGCAGTGTACAAATTCCGTTTCAATGAATTACATTGTCCATTTGTAAACCAGAAAATATCCGCCTCTTTCTTTTGTTGTCTCACTTTGTCTCTTTTGCTGTCTGTCGCTCTCCTGCACTGATTTTTTCTGTGTCTCCAGTTCTCTTTGTTTCACTTCTTTTATCTCTATTGCCCTGTTTCAATCTCTCTTTGTAA
This sequence comes from Heptranchias perlo, assembly GCF_035084215.1. NCBI lineage: Eukaryota > Metazoa > Chordata > Chondrichthyes > Hexanchiformes > Hexanchidae > Heptranchias > Heptranchias perlo. Next base: position 4,757,132 of record NW_027139581.1, on the reverse strand, counting down.
TTTTCCCTGTGTGCCTCTCACTTTCTGTCCACTTTCCTTCTGCACCTCTGAGTTTCTTTCTCCATTTGTCTACCTGCTTCTCTCAACTTTCTCTCGCTGGTAAACTCCCTCTCTTTCCCTTAATCTGTGTTATTCATTTCCTGTCTCTGTTTTCTAATGTATACATGCTCCTTTCCTGTTTGTGCTTTTTCTCCATGTATTTCTTTCTCATTATATTTTTCTCCTTCCACGTTATTTCCACCTCTCTTTTCTTTTCTATTTATCTTCCTGCCCCCACTATGTTTCTGCCCTTTATTCTTTCTCCCTCTTTTCTGTTTATTTCTTTTTCTTTTTGATTGTCTCCAGCTGTTTCTCCATCTAAATCTCTTACTCTGTTTCTTCACGTCTTTCTTTAACTTGTGAACTGTCCTTTTCTCTCTGCCCCTTTCTGCACTTCAGTCACTTTCACTTTGTTTTTCTCTACGTCTTCCTTTCTTTCACTTTCTTCACTATTCCTTTCACAGTTATCTGCTTTTCTCTCTGTTTATGGCTCTAACTGTCTCTCATTTCCCTTTTCTATCTGCCTCTGTATGTCAGTTTTTCTCAATGTCTCTTCCTCTCCTTGCCTCCATCAATCTATCTATCCATCTATCTACTTTTTGTTCTGTCTGTCTGTCTATCTCTGTCATTCTATCTCTCCATTCATGTGGAGTGCACCCATTCTGATCAGGCCCACAGCAGCTTCTTTGATTGACAGGTTTGGCGATTTTGCAGGACGGCCATTTAGTTGAAGTCCAGTTGAGCTCTTTAGTGCCGCCTGTTTGAGCAACAATTCATGTGTTGTCTGCAGAGCGAATCACGCCTCAAAGGGTCATATTATCAATAAAATATAATTTCAGAATCAGACATAAGATTATTTCAGCTAATATAAAATGTACTTTCCATCCGGTGGGAAGTGCAGGGGGTGGAGTATGAAATGGCTAGAAATAGTTTTAGTGCTTGAAACCCTTCAGCTCTTTCTACGATTTCACTAATTTAACAATTAGATTGAGTGGGTATTTCACCGCGTTCTTCAGCTCCTCCCTGAATTTAGCCTGGGTCAGGACATAAATACACGTGTTTGTGCAGGAACTGAGAAGCTGCAGTATTCTTGATGTGGATTCTGTGATATAACGAGGGTCAGTGAAGGAATTATAATACCGAGTGTCTGTAATTCGCCGATAAATGTTATTTACAACCTGTGTCATCCATAATAGGATAAAACTGCCCGATATACTGAAGAGTAAAATGATGGATTTCTTTCGGTTCTCCATCTCTGGATCCTGGTGATTCTCTCCATTGCTGCGGCCCCGGAGTCCCCTGCGGACTCGACTGACCACCAAAATGCGTCTGACCGTCAGAACATTGAGCAGCAAAATCAGAAAGAACGGGACACAAGGGGTTAAAATGAGGTGAAATAACTCAAATGCGGCCCATACTGGGGAAGTACGGAAGATCACTTTAAAGATACAATCTCTGGGAACATTATCAATTATAAGGTAAGGTTCATATATGAAGTACCAGGGAACACTCTCTAAAAAGCCCAACACACTCACTGTCCCTATTACTGCAAGCGCCGTTTTCTCGTTGCAATATTTTGTTTTAAGATTCTCATAACAAATAGCCACAAATCGATCACAGGTGAAAGCGACTGTGAGCCAGACGGATACCACTGTGGCTGCAGAACCCAAGTACTTAATGGGACGACACACGGGAGTAATGAACAAGAATGAATTGCGGAAATAAATTTGACCAACCCGTGTCAATATCGGATCAGTGATAACGACCAGGAGATCGGCCACAGACATTCCTACCAGATAGCAACTGATACATTTGGAGAGCCCGCACTTTCCTCGGGACAGGATCAGAATCGCCACCAAGTTAACTGTAAGAGAGAGAAAAGGAAGCATAGAAATTACTGATCAGACCTGGAGCCAAAGCAGCAATTTGACAGGATCTGGGGTTAAATTTCCAGCTTTGTTCCTGCATCGAACGGTGGAAACTGATTCATTCACCTGGAGAGCGCTTTCAGGAAGAGAGATGTTTTTAAACTCAATTATAAATAATGAATTGTGAAATCGATAAAGAAAGTGAATAAATGAGCACCGGATCCACTGGAAGGGCCGAGTGAGAGCGCAGTGCCGGTGGGGAAGTGAGAAGGAGTTTTACCGAGCGCGAATCCAACGGGTTAAAGTCGGATTTGGCTCCAGACTGACGGGAAAGAGAGCAGAGGCTGGGAAGGTGAGGGGATAGGCGGAGGTGCAGCTGGTTTGTTGCCCTGGGTTAAGAGAACCGACAGGGGTTGGCACAAAACGGGGAAAGGCCGAGAGTGGCTGGAAGGGAGTCAGGAACAGCTGGTGTGAGAAAGCGGATGAACTGAAGCAATGGATGAGGAGACAGAGGATTCAATGTGGTGGTTGGAGAGACTGGGATTCACAGGGAGAGACTGCAGCAGAATGTGAGAGGAAATCTAATCTATAGACCCCACTAACACAATCCAACTAATAAATTCAACAGTTCATTTCAGTGGTTATTGGTGTCAGGGAACCGCTCATTGGCTATTAAATTATGCTCATTAAATTTAATTTGCACATTCAATTAAAATTAAATCAAAATGTATTCATTAAATCAACCTCGTTCTTCATTGAATTCCGCTGATACCGAGTTTTTAGAATACAGTATCATAATAATTCATTAGGATCAAAAAATCACTGATTCTATTCTTTAAATACATTTGAATTATGTTTATTTATTCAGTCAGTGAATAAGGAAAAGTAACAATCACCAAAACAGACTGAGGTCCTGATAACGATAAACACACCCAGCGAGAGTGCAATAAAACTCTCACAATCTGACAACTTCCTATTAACATCTTCAAGTCACATTTCCTCTTCATAATTGTACTGGAAGTTTCAGCAGTTCATTCCGATGAATTATTCACCCTGCTGTCGCTTTTTCGCTCTCTCTCTCATTCTCTCATTCTCTCTCTGTCTCTCCCTTTCTCTCTTTCTCTCTCTTTCTCGTCTCACGCTCCTCCTCCCCCCTCTCGTTTTCCCTCTCCGCCTCAGTCTCTATCGCTTCTCTATCTATTAGTTGTCAGATTGTGAGGGTTTTATTGCACTCTCGCTCTTCTATCTATTATTCTGCCCTCTCTACTCTCTTTCTCAATGCGCCCTTTTCACTTTCGATTCAATCCTAACTTCCTGCCCCTACATTCTGTTCACCAGCCCCGTGTTCCACGGATCCTATTCTCAGTGTCAGTTTGTTAAATAGTGAAGCCTCTGTGGAATAGTTTACTGTTACTACAGATTTCCAAGTTTCCTCCTGTTCGCCTACGCTGTTTGCTTCATCTGCAAATCATGGAAGAAACATAGAAATCTGTAAAATCATGGAAGAAATACATCTTCCAGATTTCACAACAATTGAAATTCCTTCTCCTGTAATTATAAAGTACACCATTAGATAGCGGTGTTGTTCTTCAAACAAAACGCCAACGTCACCGCTGCTGCTCAGAATTCACAGATAAATAGAAGGACTCAGGATTCCAACAGTTACAGTGCAAACTGACACAGCATAACACCAAAACATTGTATCTTAGAATGAATTCATCCACAGTGAAGCAGAAAAGGAGATGTGAAAGATTCAGCAACAAACTCAATACAGAAGCCAGACAACTGGAGCTCTGTCAGATGAACGCAATGAAATAACATTTCATAAGTGATAACCAATAAATAGACTGAAACCCCTGTTAAACTGAACCATGTTATTGGGGAAGGGGGACTTTGCTCTGCCTTCTTGGAACACTGAGACCGTGAGCTGTCTCATTATCAATCACTGAAAACACATTTATGAAAAAATATTCCAGGACACGTTAGTTCCACAACATGAAACTGTTAACAGCTCCTGATGGTCTGATACCATCTCTTAGTCCAGACACCTGATTCCAATACATTCAGTACAGAGAATAATCCAGGAACAATGCCAGTTTGGGATATACAAAGGTCATTGCAGATATAATGGAATTGCGACAAGACCGAACGTTTAGAAGTTATTGAACAGTACATTCAGTTATTGAACAGTACATTCAGTTATTGAACAGTACATTCAGTTATTGAACAGTACATTCAGTACAGAGTAGTGTACATTCAGTACACCCAGTAACAATGCCAGGGTTGGATTTCCAAAGATCATTACAGACCAGCTCCAACAAGACCAACTTAACACATTCCATCATTAAACTGGTAGAGCAGCTCAGGCCACCGTGCAAAACATGCAGGGAGAAAAAATATTTCGCCAAGGACAGCAGCACAGTTAACACCGATTTACGCCATTATCAGCTGAGATAACAGCTTACCCGGCACTCCAACGGCTGAAAGGGCAGGATAGTAAATGTCTTCTATCTGAAATATTACTGGATATCCCATTTCTGTGAGAAGCTGTCACTTCTGTTGGTCTGGTAAACATAACTCCAGAAGACGCCCTGAACTGATGAATTCCAATGAACCCTGATTTATACAGGGGACAAGTCGACACTGACATGGTTATACTCCTGATCATTGCTATTAGTTACAGTCACTTGAACAAACACATTACATCAGCAGCTTTGACTCCGATATAAATAATGTGGTGGATATAACACAAACATCTCAAAGTCCAGGACATTATCTTAATGAGACCTCTCTCAGGAATAAAGTTAAAATCTGTGCTCATACAGGACTGATCCAACAATAATGAGCGGCTTCATTTACAGTTTTCATATAATTGTATTGGTCATGTTCACTCTTGGCGATTCATTTATAATGTATACCGATTTATCCGCAGTGTACATTAAATCCAGGGACTCAACCAGACCCGTTTCACTCTGTTCCTGCAGTTTCCCAGTCAAAATATGAATTTTGAGTCTCCGACACGAGGAGAGTTAAAGGGCAGGTTGAGGATTGCAGCCTAGAAATGACTGTGGGTGATATTAGGGGACGGAGACTGAAAGTGCCCCATTGGGATTCCACTCTCCGCTATTTTACTGCAGGTGTTTACCCGTTTATTCTACATTGGTTAACGGGTCCAGTAAAATTGGCCCCGTGTAACGCCGAGCTGAACTGATGACCTGATTTGACCTCCATCACAAAGGCCCCCTGTTTCCCTCACCCGCCTCCATTCCTTCCTCAGCCCATTGCCATTGAGTCCCTCATCCATGCCTCTGTCCCTTCCAGACTCCATTCCTCCAATACAGTCCTGGCCGGCCACCGATCCTCCACCTTCCATAAACCTGAGCTCGTCCAAATCTCTGTTGCCTGTGACCAACCAGCACCAGGTCCCGCTCGGCCTCACTGACCCTCACTGGCACCCACTCCCATATCCCTGAAATTTAAAATTCTCATCCTTGATTTTAAATTCGTCCATGGGCCACCCCTCTGCATCCGCCCGCCACCCCACCACAAATTAATTCATCGAATTTGAAGGATGCCATTCGACCCATCTTGCTTGTGCCGGCTCTTTGAAAGAGCTATTCAATTAGTCCCACCATCTTGCTCTTTCCACATAACCATGAACATTTCCCCAAGCACCTACAGCAAATCCACCCATGACCTCCTCATTCATCAGACATTGTCCCCTTTTGGTGGGACGACCCTCGCTTGTTTCCACTCAATGATCTGATCGTAACCGGGAGAAGCTTCTCTTCCCACCCTACCACCGTTATCTCTGATGTTTCTAAAGGTTCAATCCTCGGCTCCCTCCTTTTCCTCATCTACATGGTGATGCCGGAGAGGAGAACAAAGGCCAGAGAGGGTAGAAAGGCATGGCTAAGGGTTTTAGTAGCAGATTATCAAGGCTGTCTGTAACCTATCCCTTTTCCTCATCTATGGTGACTTCGTCTGCAAACATGGACCTGCTTTCAGTTGAACGTGGACAAAATCACCGCCCCTGTCGACCTTTCCAATGTCTTTGTGTTATCAGACCGACAACCTGTTTTAAATAAGCTACAATTTCCTCCAGTTACAATTGGAATGTCATGACCTTTGGCCCCACAATCTCCAAATCCTCGGCACTGATTCCATCCCCATGCCTGGCTTTTGTCTGAGGCTGAAACTCACTGTTCGTAACTTTGACGTCCCATTCGACCCCGTGCTGAGCTTCTGATCCCATATCCTCTCCATCACAAAGACCGCCTTCTTCCGGGTCCGTAATAACACCCGTTCCACTCGCCTTGATAATCTGCTACTAAAACCCTTAGCCATGCCTTTCTACCCTCTCTGGCCTTTGTTCTCCTCTCCGGCATCTCCAAAAACTTCAACTCATCCAAAACTCTGCTGTCTGTAACCTATCCCTCACTATCTCCTTCACCAATCATCCAAGCCCTCACTGACCTGCATTGGCTTCCAGTCTCCTAAGTCTTTATCGTTTTCTTCCTTACGCTTAAATACATGAGAGCCTCACCCCTCCCTATCTCTGCAACCTCCTCCAGTTTTACAGCCCCTCTCTCTTCTCCTCCACCTCTGGCTGCTTGTGTATCCACAATCTCTTTGCCCTACTTTTGGCAGCTGAACCTGAAGCCACGTCCACGCCCCAGGTGTGCTCCCAAAGTTCTCCCATCTACATTACTCCCTTTCAGGTGTCAGTTGTGATTCAGTGGGTGGGACTCTTGCCTCTGAGTTAGAAGATGAGAAGTTTGTGCGTTCAAGACCAACTTCAGCGACTTCAACACAAAATCTTCAGTTCAGTGCTGTACTGAGGTAATGCTGCACTGTCACAGGTGCAGTCCTTCATCAGATGAGACGTTAAACCGAGGGTCCGTCTGACCCCTCAAGTCGATGTACAAGATCCCATGGCACTATTCGAAGAAGAGCAGGGAAGTTCTCCCCGCTGGCCTGGCCAATATTTATGCCTCAATCAACATCACTAAAACCAGATGATCTGTTCAATTTCACATTGCTGTTTGTGGGATCTTGCTGTGTGCAGTATGCCCGCTGTGTTTCTTACATTACAACAGTATTTCTTTGGCTGCAAAGCACTTTGGGACATACTGAGATTGTGAAATGCGCTTAATAAATGTAACTTTCTTTCTTTCTTTCTATCCATCTCTTGCTCCAAGCTTTTGTCCCTCGACGAATATCCCCATCCTTGGCTGGGGTCCATTTTTGTCGGATGATATCTCTGTGAAGCACCTTTAACTTTTATCCATGTTAAAGGCGCTTTATCAATCCAGGTAGTTATTGTTATACTTTACCATCCTCCTCTGTCTTCATCCCACCATTGGTGGCCATTCCTTCACACAACTAAAACCAACCTGATCCCCTTCGTCTCTCGTTTTACACCCCCCTTAAACCCTCCTTGCCGAAGGATTTCATCATCCCTCCTGATTCCGTTTGTGCCTGTTTTACTTCCAGCCCCTGTGAATCCCCTTGGGAATGTTTATTACATTAAAGGCGGTCTGTGAATGCAAGTTGTTCCTGATTTTCATTGGAATGTGTTCATTAGTTGTCCACTGTATGAGCAAAAGTAATTTCTGGGCTAATATTCTTGTATCAGAAAGAGATTTATATAATAGGCGGATTTGATGAGATACATTAACATCGGCAGCTACTAGGAGAAATCTTTTTGTTCGAACAACATAAATTGGTTTGTCCACAGACAGCACATTGAAATAGGTTTGTCCCACTGTGAGGCAACCTTCAGGGAGTCTGCTATCTAAGATGAAACCAGCTACAGTTACGAAGATGAAGATTTATTAATTATTTGTCTTTTTTCTCTTTGGTTATAACACATTTTACTGCACCCTGGCTGATGACTCGGATGAAGCTTTAATAGTTAGTCTCTTCGGTTAGGGACTGTTTCACTTTTTGCCATCCAATCTACGATATCACTTCTCCCTGGGGATGATTGAGAAAGGCCCAGTATGTTCTGACATTGTGGTGTCTTGGTATGAAATTAGATTGGTGTTTTTGGTACGGGAGGGAGAGAGAAATCCATTGGATACGTGTAGACCAAAGGTTCCAATCTTGTTTGTGGAGAAACTCTTAGGATCCATCATTAGATCTAAAACTGAGGAGCAGGTAGCAGTGCTCGGGTTAATCAAGGAATGTCCATGTGCCAAACCCCACTAACTCCCACTGCTTCTCGAGATGATTTGGACTTAGACAATCTCTAATTTTGCTGAGAAACAAAAGCAGGGTTTGGCAAAATATGAGGAAGACTATAACAACATTAAAGAACGATGCAGGCAGCTTGGCTGGATTGAGCAGACACGAGGCAGTTGTATGTCATAGAGTCATAGAGTTATACAGCACGGATAGAGGCCCTTCGGCCCATCGTGTCCGCGCCGGCCATCAGCTCTGTCTACTCTAATCCCATATTCCAGCATTTGGTCCGTAGCCTTGTATGCTATGGCATTTCTAGTGCTCATCCAAATGCTTCTTGAATGTTGTGAGGGTTCCTGCCTCCACAACCCTTTCAGGCAGTGAGTTCCAGACTCCAACCACCCTCTGGGTGAAAAAGTTCTTTCTCAAATCCCCTCTAAACCTCCCGCCTTTTACCTTGAATCTATGTCCCCTTGTTATAGAACCCTCAACGAAGGGAAAAAGCTTCTTAGTATCCATCCTATCTGTGCCCCTCATAATTTTGTACACCTCAATCATGTCCCCCCTCAGCCTCCTCTGCTCCAAGGAAAACAAACCCAATCTTCCCAGTCTCTCTTCATAGCTGAAGCGCTCCAGCCCTGGTAACATCCTGGTGAATCTCCTCTGCACCCTCTCCAAAGCGATCACATCCTTCCTGTAGTGTGGCGACCAGAACTGCACACAGTACTCCAGCTGTGGCCTAACCAGTGTTTTATACAGCTCCATCATAACCTCCTTGCTCTTATATTCTATGCCTCGGCTAATAAAGGCAAGTATCCCATATGCCTTCTTTACCACCTTATCTACCTGTTGCGCCGCCTTCAGGGATCTGTGAACTTGCACACCAAGATCCCTCTGACCCTCTGTCTTGCCTAGGGTCCTCCCATTCATTGTCTATTCCCTTGCCTTGTTAGTCCCTCCAAAGTGCATCACCTCGCACTTTTCCGGGTTAAATTCCATTTGCCACTGTTCCGCCCATCTGACCAACCCATCTATATCGTCCTGCAGACTGAGGCTATCCTCCTCGCTATTTACCACCCTACCAATCTTTGTATCATCAGCGAACTTACTGAGCATACCTTTTACATTCATATCCAAGTCATTAATGTAGACCACAAACAGCAAGGGACCCAGCATCGATCCCTGTGGTACCCCACTGGCCACAGGCTTCCAGTCACAAAAACAACCTTCGACCATCACCTCTGCCTTCTGCCACGAAGCCAGTTTTGTATCCAAAGTGCCAAGGCACCCTGGATTCCATGGGCTCGTACCTTCTTGACCAGTCTCCTGTGGGGGACTTTATCGAAGGCCTTACTGAAATCCATGTATACCACATCCACTGCGTTACCCTCATCCACACGCCCAGTCACCCCCTCAAAAAATTCAATCAAATTAGTCAGACATGATCTTCCCTTGACAAAGCCATGTTGACTATCCCTGATTAATCCTTGCTTCTCCAAGTGGAGACTAATTTTGTCCTTCAGAATTTTTTCCAATAATTTTCCTACCACTGATGTTAGGCTCACTGGCCTGTAGTTCCCCGGTTTTTCCCTACTCCACTTCTTGAATAATGGTATTACATTAGCGGTTCTCCAGTCCTCTGGCACATCCCCTGTGGCCAGAGAGGTTCTGAATATATGTGTCAGAACCCCCGCAATCTCCTCGTTTGCCTCACAGAGTAGCCTGGGATACATTTCGTCCGGGCCTGGGGATTTATCCATTTTTAGGCCTGCTAAAACCGCCAATACCTCCTCCCGCTCGATGTTAATATGTTCGAGTATATCACAGTCCCCCTGCCGTATTTCTATGTCTACATCGTCCTTCTCCATAGTGAAAACAGATGCAAAAAATTCATTTAGAACCCCTGCTACATCTGCCGGCTCCACACACAGATTGCCATTTTTGTCCCTAATGGGCCCTATTTTTTCCCTAGTTATCCTCTTACCCTTAATATACTTATAAAACATCTTAGGATTTTCCTTTATTTTGCTCGCCAGTGTTATTTCATGGCCCCTCCTTGATCTCCTAATTTCTTTTTTAAGTATCCCCCTGCACTTTTTTTACTCCTCTAGGGCTTCCTCCGTCTTTAGCCTTTTGTATCTGCCAAAAGCCCTCCTTTTTTTCCTAATCCATTCTCGTATATGCCCTGACATCCAAGGTTCCCTGGAGTTCTTGGAACCACCCTTGACCTTTACGGGAACATGTTGCCATTGTATGGTCTCAATCTCCCTTCTGAAAGACTCCCATTGCTCCGATGCGGATTTTCCTACAAGCAGCTGATCCCAGTCCATTTTGGCCAGATCCTGCCTTATCCTATTAAAATCGGCCTTCCCCGAATTTAGAACCTTTATTTCCGTCCCCTCCCTGCCCTTTTCCATGACCACCTTAAATCTCACCGAATTATGGTCACTGTCACCAAAGTGCTCACCTAATAGCACTTCTTCCACTTGGCCGGCCACATTCCCGAGAATTAGGTCCAGTACCGCCCCCTCTCTTGTAGGACTTTCTACATGCTGGCTCAAAAAGCTCTCCTGGATGCACGTTAAGAATTTTGTACCCTCTAAGCCTTTTACACTCTGAGTATCCCAGTTAATATTGGGGAAGTTGAAATCCCCCACTATTATTACCCTATTATTTGCACAATTTTCTGAGATTTGCCTACATATCTGTTTCTCTATCTCCCCCTGACTGTTTGGGGGCCTATAGTACACTCCCATCAAAGTGCTTGCCCCCTTTTTGTTTTTAAGCTCCACCCATATGGCCTCATTAGAGGAACCTGCTAATATATCATCCCTCCTTATGGCAGTAATTGATTCTTTAATTAATATTGCGACCCCCCCTCCTCTTATACCTCCCCCTCTGTCTCGCCTGAAGATTCTGTACCCCGGAATATTGAGCTGCCAGTCTTGCCCCTCCCTCAACCATGTCTCTGTGACAGCAACAATATCATACTCCCATGTGTTTATCAACACCTTCAGTTCATCCACCTGATTCGCAAGACTCCTTGCATTAAAATAGATGCCATCCAGCCTTGCCCTCACATATTTGCCCTGTCTTCCAAGCTGACTTGTTTTTTTCTCGATATTTGGCTGCACATCACCCCCTATTGTAGCTCCACTCTGTAATGTAAAGTGATAGATATTGGAAGCAAATCAATGAATTTGTGTATACAGTTAATGAAAAGACGCCGAATGATGTTGAGTAAAAGTGAGAATTAAGTACTTAAATGTATAATTCCATGGAATTGTGACGGCAGCTCCATAAATCATAAACAAATGCAAACAGCATTTTGAACTTTATAAGTTGGGTCACACAGTACAAATATAAAGAAGCAATGACAAATTTGTACAAAACATGGGTTGGCCCACAATTCCAGAGTATTGTGTGCAGCTTTGTGCATCCCATTATAGAAACTACATTAAAGCCATAGAGAGCACAGTGTCGATTGAATCGAATGAAGCCGAGGAAGGGAAACAGTCTTCGGGTCAGATATTGGAATTATTTCCACAGAAACAGAGAAGACTTGGGGGAACAACATCGTAAAGGGCAAGAAGGGTGAAAAATTCCTAAAATGTGTTTTGTAGAACTTTCTTAATCAGTATGTTTCTAGCCCAAAGAGGAAGGAGGCGGTGCTGGATCCAGTTTTATGGAATGAAGTAAGGCAAGTGGACTGAGTTTCATTGGGAGAACATCTGGGTAATAGTGATCATAATATAATTTGGATTAAAGTAGTTATAGAAAGGGGCAAATGAAATTCAGCGGTGAAAATGCCTAACGGGAAGGGAGACAACATCAGTGCTTTGAAAAGGGATAGAACCATAGAACCATAGAAAAGATTCAGCACAGAAGATGGCCATTCGGCCCATCGTGTCCGCGCCAGCTCGAAGAACAACCATGTGCCCATTCTAATCCCACCTCCCAGCACCTGGTCCGTAGCCCTGCAGCTTACAGCACTTTAGGTGCAGATCCAGGTACTTTTTAAAAGAGTTGAGGGTCCCTGCTTCTACCACCAATTCGGGCACCGAATTCCATACACCCACCGCCCTCTGGGTAAAAAAAGCTTTTCCTCATGTCCCCTCCAATCCTTCCGCCAATCAGTTTAAATCTATTTCCTCTTGTTCTTGAACTATCCGCTAGGGGAAACAGTTACTTCCTGCCTCCTCAACCTGGGCCCCTCATGATTTTGTACACTTCAATCAAGTCTGCACTCAGCCTCCTCTGCTCCAAGGAAAACAACCCCAGCCTATCCAATCTCTCCTTGCAGCTGCAATTTTCAAGGCCTGGCAACATTCTTTTAAATCTCTTCTGCACTCTCTCCAGAGCAATTACGTCCTTTCTGTAATGTGGTGACCAGAACTGCGCACAATACTCCAGCTGTGGCATTACCAGCGTTTTATACAGTTCCATCATTACATCCCTGCTTTTGTATTCCATACCTCGGCGAATAACGGAGAGCATTCCGTGTGCCTTCTTCACAACCTTATCTACCTGTACTGCCACCTTCAGGGACCTGTGCACATACACTCCAAGGTCTCTCACTTCCTCTACCCCTCTCAATATATTCCCGTTTATTGCGTATTCCCTTTTACTGGTTGCCTTCCCTAAGTGCATTACCTCACACTTCTCCGGGTTGAACTCCATTTGCCACTTTTCCGCCCACACCACCAACCCATTGATATCTTCTTGGAGTCCACAGCTATCCTCTTCACGATCAACCACACATCCAATTTTTGTTTTGCTTGCAAATTTGCCAATTATGCCCCGGACATTCAAGTCCAAATCATGAACATATACCACAAACTGCAAGGGACCCAACACTGAGCCCCGTGGCACACAACCGGAAACGGATTTCCATTCGCAAAGACATCCATCGACTTTGACCCTTTGTTTCCTGTTACTGAGCCAATTTTTGGATCCAATTTGCCACATTTCCCTGTATCCCATGGAAGTTTACCTTTCTGACCAGTCTGCCATGTGGGACCTTGTCAAATTCCTTACCAAATTCCAGGTAGACAACATCCACTGCACTACCCTCATCAATCCTCCTTGTCACTTCCTCAAAGAATTCAATCAGATTTGTCAGGCATGACCTTCCCTGAACAAATCCATGCTGACTATCCCTGATTAAACCATGTCTTTCCAAGTGACAGTTTATCCTATCTCTCAGTATTGATTCTAATAGTTTGCCCACCACCGAGGTAAGACTGACCGGCCCATAATTGTTCGGCCTTTCCCTCGTACCCTATTTAAACAATGGTACTACGTTTGCAGTATTCCAGTCCTGCGGGAGCTCCCTGTATCTAGTGAGGATTGGAAAATGATCCTCAGAGCATCCGGTATTTCCTCCCCGGTTTCCTTCAATAGCCGAGGAAACAATCCATCCGGCCCTGGTGACTTATGAACAATCAAAGATTCCAGTCCCTCCAGTGCTTCCTCTCTCGTTATGTTCACCTGATACAACATTTCACACCTCTCCTCTTTAAAGTTTACCGCAGGATCTAGCACAGGGGCAAATTGTTGTTGTAACAAGCTGTTGTGGGGGGCGGGGTCGACGCTATTAGACCCCACTTGTGGTGCTTGCCAGACCGCTAACATTAATCTCTCATGAGCATAGGGTTAGGAGGAGGCCATTCAGACCCACCAGCTTGTTCCGCCATTCTATTAGATGGTGGCTGATCTGGACCTCAACTCCATTTACTCGCCTTTGTTCCGTATCCTTTGATCCCCTCACCCAACAAAAACCTTATCAATCTCAGTCTTTAAAGCTTCAATTGACACCCAGCATCCACAGCCTTTTGGGGGAGACGGTTCCAGATTTCGACTACTCTTTTTGAGAAGAACTGCTTTCTGACATCTCCCTTGAACAGCCTAGTTATAATTTTAAGATTAGCCCCCTTGCTCTGGATTCCCCCACCAGAGGAAATAGTTTCTCCGTATCTACCCTATCTAATCCCCATATCATTTTAAACTCCTCGATCAGAAATCCCCACAACCTTCTAAATTAAAGGGAATACAAGCAAATGTTATGCAACCTGTCCTTATAATGTAGCGATTTAAGCCCCTGTATCATTCTGGTGAATCTGTGCTGCTCCCCCTCCAAGGCCAATATACCCTTCCTGAGGTTCGGTGCCCAGAACTGAAGACAGTCTCCTGATGGGTTCTAACCAGAGCTCCAAACAATTGCACCATAATTTCCACCACCTTTGTATTCCAGCCCTCTTGAGATAAAGGCCAACAGCCCAATAGGCTTTTGATTAATTTTGGTGAATTGTGTACTTGAACCCCAAATCTCTCTGCTCATCCACGGTTCCTAATCTCTCCCCATTAAGAAAATTTTCTCCTTTGTTTTTCCCTGACCCAAAGTGGATGGTCTCACACTTGCCCACATTAAACATAAATTCTGCCCCAGTTTTGCCCACTCACTTAGTCTGTCTGTTTCCCTGGTTTCTAGTTTCTGAACAGGATCAGATTCTGTTTTCAGTACAAAGTAGTAAGTCATAAAACCTCGCATTTAATTTGGTCTGGGGATCGAGGGATATGGAGCTAAGGCGGGGAAATGGAGTGAGATACAGATCGGCAAAGATTTAATAAAATGGCGGGAAAGGCTCGAGTGGTAGAATGGCCTCCTCCTGTTCCTTTGTAACAGGCTTGAAAGGCAGAATGGCCTCCTCCTGTTCCCGTGTAATGGGCTTGAGAGGCAGAATGGCCTCCTCCTGTTCCTGTGTAAAAGGATTGAGAGGCAGAATGGACTCCTCCAGTTCCTGTGTAATGGGCTTGAGAGGCAGAATGGACTCCTCCAGTTCCTGTGGAACAAGCTTGAGAGGCTGAATGGACTCCTCCAGTTCCTGTGCAGTGTGCTTGAGAGGCAGAATGGACTCCTCCTGTTCCTGTGTAATGGGCTTGAGAGGCAGAATGGACTCTTCCTCTTCCTGTGTCACAGGCTCGAGGGGATTAATGGGCATCCTCCTGTTCCAATGTAACAGGGAGTGGATCTGACGAGGCTTCCTACTGTTCCCGTGTTACAGATTTGAGGGGCTGAATCATGGAATCATAGAAAGTTACGGCACAGATGGAGGGCATTCGGCCCATCGTGCCCGTGCCGGCCTAAAAAGAGTTATCCAGCTTAACCCCACTTTCCAGCACTTGGTCTATAGCCGTGTAGGTTATGGCACTTCAACTGCAAATCCAAGTACTTTTTAAATGAGTTGAGGATTTCTGCCTCTCCCACCCTTTCAGGCATTGAGTTCCAGACCCCACCAACCTCTGGGTGAAAAAGATTCTTCTCAGCTCCCCTCCAATCCTTCGACCAATCACTTGAAATCTATGCCCCTGGTCAATTGCACTTCCGCTAAGGGAAATAGGTCCTCCCTGTCCACTCTGTTTCGTCCAGTCATAATTTTATACACCTCAATTAAATCTCCCCTCAGCCTCCTTTGTTCCAAAGAAAACAACCCAGCCCATCCAATCTTTCCTCATAGCTAAAATTCTCCAGAAGTGGCAACATCCTCGTAAATCTCCTCTGTACTCTTTCGAGTGCAATCACGTTGTTCCTGTAACGTGGTGGACAGAACTGTCCGGAGCACTCAAGCTGTGGCCTGACCAATGTTTTATACAGTTCTGGCATAAACTCCCTGTTCTTCTATTCTATGCCTTGGCGAATGAAGGAATGTACTCCATATGCCTTTTTAACCTTTTTATCTACCTATCCTGCTACCTTCAGGGGTCTGTGGTCATGCACTCCAAGGTCCCTTTGTTCCCCGAAACCTCTCAGTATCCTCCCATTTATTGTGTACTCCCTTGCCTTGTCTGTCCCGAAATGCATTACCTCACACTTCTGTAGATTGAATTCCATTTGCCACTTTTCTCCCCATCTGACCAGTCCATTGATATCTTCCTGCAGTCTACAGTTTTCCTCCTCACTATCAACAACACGGTCAATTTTTATATCATCTGCAAACTTCTTGATCAAGACTTTCATGCAGAAAAACGACGCAAGGCGCTTCACAGATGCATAATCAGATATAAATGGACACTGAACTACAGAATCAAGTATTATGATGATCGGCCGAAAGCTTGGGCGAAGAGGTGGGTTCCAAGGAGGGTCTTGAAGGAGGTGGAGCGGTTTAGGGAGTGAATTCCACAGCTTGGGCCCAAGACGGCTGGAGGCACGGCCGCCAATGGTTGGAAGAAAAGTGTGGGGGTGGATAAGACGCCAGAATTGGAGGAGCGCAGAGATCTCGGAGGGTTGTAGGGCTGAAGGAGGTTACAGAGATAGGGAGGAGCGAGGCCATGGAGGGTTTTAAAGACGAGGATGAGAATTTTAAATTGGAGGCGTTGGGGGATTGGAAAACAATGTAGGACAGCGAGGACAGTGGTGATGGGTGAGCGGGACTTCCTCTGTATATTCCAAAGCAGACATGTTCATTGTGATTGTTCAATGTTTTTTGTTTACTTACATGGTTAAACAGACATGTAATAATCAAGATCGCTGATTTACAATTTGCATGTTAATATGCACATAATCATCAAATTTGAGCCGAAGAATATCACTAACAATGTGATTGTACCACATTTCGAATGGGAAACGCCTTTGCAACTTGGCACGATGCAGTTTCATTCTCCTGCCAGTGAAAGCGCTGCAGTGCCACTGCTGGTGGGAGGGTGAAATTGCAGCGTGACAAGTTTACAGAGGCAGTTCCCATTTCAAAAACGGCCTTGTGCTTTTAAGAACATAGAAATTCCAAAAGGAAAGAAAGACCAAGGTCCATCTAGTTGACCTTCTACCACCCTGGGTAGTCGCATGATATAATGATAATGGAGTTTTTGACTAATCATGACAATCAATCTCTATAAATTAATCTACATCAGACGCAGGCATGAGGGGAGGGAAACCCCAGTGGTGGAGAGCTTTAGGAACCAAAGGTCCAAAGTCACCTGTGCCTCCCAAACATGTTACACTTACCACATGTCATGTCTCCTATTACTCTTATACTGGATCCGATATTTTCTGAAAGAAATCGATCCAACTTACTGTTGTATCGATACTGTTGAATCGATAACAATTGCTTCCACTGTCTCCCTTAGGGGAATCTGTTCCACACATTGGCCACTCGCTCACTGAAATATTATTTCTGCAGATTAGTTTTGAATTTACCCCCTTCAATTGCAGGCCTTGTCCTCTGGTCCCACTGTTTTGGACAAGGTGGAATAGCTTGCCATGGAAATTTAAAATTAGGGTTGAACGAGGTTAGGACTCCTTGTGCCATTATCCTCTGACATCTAACCCCTCTTCACCCGATCAACACTTACAAGCAATGTCACGATAGGTCGACCAGTCAGTAATAAAGGTACAGTCGGACTGGTTCACTCGCTGTACATCAGTGGGCCAGCTGATAGATGGTAACATGGGATTAACCAGTGCGATCTCCAGCTCACTTGTGAGCAGCACCAGTGGAGATCCTTAATCTCAATAATTTACCGTTATTTAATGCTGCTGCCACTCTATAATACCCGCATATATTCGACATCAACAACAACTTGCAATTAAATGGCGCCTTTAATGTAGTAAAACGTCCCAAGGTGCTTCACAGGAGCGATCATCAAACAAACTTTGACACCGAGCAACATAAGGAGATATTAGGACAGGTGATCAAACGTTTGGTCAAAGAGGTAGTTTGTTCGCATCGTTCAAAAGGAGGCGAGAGAGGTCGAGAGGCGGAGAGATTTAGGGAGGAAATTCCAGAAGTTAGAGCCTCGGCAGCTGAAGGCACGGCCGCCAATGGTGATCCTTGAAAAGTGAGCAGTTTTGGCAGAGGAGATCAGGACCCGATAGTGCTTTATGTGGTCCATCCAGATCTGGCGATGAATGTCTAAACCAATTGTCCAGCATAATCTTTCCAGTCTGCGTCCCCTGGACTGAAGGGAGCGGAGACAGGGGCCGTACCAGGGGGAGCGACCCGGGTGAGAGAGAATAATGGTTTTAATTGGGACAAGGGCATCAAAGGTGCAGGTGAGGTTGTGACGGAGCAGATCAGTAGCAACAGAAATATCGTGGTGAATGGAGGGGCAAAGGCTAGACAGTTGTGAGTTTGAAATTGCCTTTATAAGTGATTTGGTGGAGGGACGAACACAGAAAGAAGTGCAGTTGGGAGGGGCTGTGGCGATACGGTTGGAGATTGATACAACTCAGTGGTCAGAGATGGCCTTATTCGTGATTGACACGATAGGAGTGGAGAGGTCACATGAGATGGCAAGGTCGAGGCGGTGGCTATGGATATGAATGGGGACTTTAAATGGAGGGAGAGCGACCGTATGGTACAGGATTGGTTAGCTAACAGGAAACAGAGAGTAGGCATAAATGGGTCATTTTCAGGTTAGCAAGATGTAACAAGTGCAGTGCCACAGGGATCAGTGCTTGGGTCTCAACTATTTACAATCTATATCAATGACTTGTATGAAGGGACCGAATGTGTAGTTGCTAAATTTGCTTATGACTCAAAGGTAGGTAGGAAAGTAAGTTGTGAAGAGGACATAAGGAGTCGACAAAGGGATATAAATACGTTAAATATGTTGAGTGGGCAAAAAATTGGCAGATGGTGGAAATGTGGGAAAATGTGAACTTGTCCACTTTGGTAAGAGGAATAGAAAAGCAGTACATTATTGAAATGGAGAGAGATTGCAGAACTCTGAAGTACAGAGGGATCTTGGTGTCCGAGTACATGAATCACTAAAACTTAGTATGCAGGTACAGCACGTGATTCGGAAGGCAAATGGAATGTTGTCATTTATTGCAAGGGGAATGGAATATAAAAGTGGAGATGTTTTGCTACAGTTATACAGGCATTGGTGAGACGACATCTAGAATACTGTGTGCAGTTTTGTTCTCCTTATTTAAGAAAGGACATAATTACTTGGGAGGCGGTTCAGAGGAGGTTCACTCGACTGATTCCTGGATTGAGGGGGTTATCTTGTGAGGAAAGATTGGACACGTTGGGCTGGTATACACTGGAGTTTAGAAGACTGAGAGGTTTTCTTATTGAAACATACAAGATCATGAGGGGACTAGAATGGGCAGCTGCTGAGAGGATGTTTCCCCTTGTGGGAGAGAATAGAGAGATTAGGGCCACAGTTTAAAAACCAGTGGTCTCCCATTTTATACGGAGATGAGCAGAATTTTTTTTCTATCAGAGGGTCGTGAGTCTGTGGAACTCCCTTAACCAGAGAGCGGTGGAGGCAGGGTCATTGAATATTTTAAGGCTGAATTCGATAGATTCCTGATTATCAAGGGAGTCAAATGTTATAGTCGGTAGACGGGAAAATAGGGTTGATGTCACAATCAGATCAGCCATGATCTTATCAAATGGCAGAGCAGGCTCGAGGGGCCGAATGGCCTCATACGAGTGACGAATATGCCGCGCCATGAGGTTACAGATTGTGCTGGGATACAATTCTGCTGCTGCTGCTGACGGCCCACAGCACCTCATGAATTCCCAGTTCGTATGTTCATATGAGAGATTAAGGGAGGATAGGAGGGCAGTGAACTCAGAGAAGAGAGAGAATGATGAGTTGAGATGGAGATTGAAATCACCGAGGATGAGAAGTCGCTCGGTGCAGAGGTTGAGGGAGGGAAGCAGTGAAGATATCTCGGTGAGAAACGTGGCGTGGGATTTGGGTGGCTGCAGAGAACGAGGATTTATTCGGAGAGGTGAGAGGAGCGGAACAGGCTGAGATGCTCAAAGGAGGAGAAGGTGCCAGAGGAGTAGGGGGTCAGACATTGGAGTGATTTGGTGATCAGATGCACACCGCCACCGCGGCGGTCTGGGCGGGTCAAGTGATAGATATAACCAGGCGTCAGGCTTAAGGAAGGGGGAAGGTGTCATCACCCGTCAGCCAGGTTTCTGTCAAGGCCGTGATATCGATGCAATCATCCACATTAAGATCATGGATGGCAAGGGCTTTGATCACAAGTGAACGGGCATTCTGGAGGGAGAAGCGGAGAGGGGCGGCGATAGCTGATCCGCTGGGAGAATCGACAGTGTCAGCGCTGCGAGGGGTGAGTGGGACAGGAAGGTTAGCCCGCAGCGGATACGTTGGGTTGGAAGGTCGGTGAGAGAGTCGGAAGGGGCAGTTGGGGTTACTGCTCATAAGGAGGGAGCGACGAGTGTCTCAATGGGCCCTTCAGATGATGTCAAGAGAGGCACAGAAGGAAGCTGTGGGATTATCTAAGAGGGAGTCAAGCCTGGGATGGCGGTAGGAGAGTAGGAAGGTGGAGGAGTGATGAAGGGTTGGGATAGGGATTGGGGGGCAGAGTACCCGAGAGGGCAGAAATGAAAGGAGGCATGACGACAGGAGGAAGAGGCCTAGGAGGGGTAAAGAGAAAAGAAAAAAAAGGGGGAATAGAAGCGATGGGCTCGAGTCTGAAGCGGCAGCAAAAACACACACGTGAATGGACACAGGGAAACTCATGTTATATAGGCGCGGTTACAGAGCAAGATTGGGATAGAAATGTCCTGGTAATAAACAGGAAATAGAGAAGACAATAGGAGGGAGAACAAAGTTACAGTTAGAAGTCCCGTGGTGGGATAAAGATGACGTAGATAGGGTGGAGTCAGCTTGGAGCATCAACGAATTGATGTCCTGGTTCGGAGACAGGTGTGGAGGGAGAGAGAATCCAGAAGCTGTTTGAAGTATCAGAGAACGCACTTCTGGAGGTATTTCCGTGAGAATGAAGAGCCCGGATGTGTGCAGAATCGATGGCGGGGCAGAAAAACGGTGTCGAAGTTGGAGGTCATTGTAAGATCCAGAAGCGGTGGAGAGATGGACTACGGCCCAGGAGAGTGAATTTCTGGTCAGGAAACCTCACTTCAGTAAAATAAAACTGAAAAACCAGTCGGACCAATGGGACAGTCATCAGCTCAGCAGATAACAGCAGTGGTGGGGGTTGGGCTGTGGGCTGCTCAAAGTTCCCTGAAAACTTAAGCAACTGAATAGCAGATCAGAGTCACAGCAGCTGAGTCTTGCAGTGTAGTCCAGTGGAGAAGCGTCGTCTTGACGACAGAGAAGTCCAGAAATTTGGAATCCAAATTTGAGCAAAGATCCAGCGCTCAGTGATGAAAACAAAGAGCAGGCTTGGTCGGGGGATGGGCAGTGGGTCCAGATAACTTTAAACTTGTAGCTTGAACTTGTAGTTCGGGCTCAAATGCACCCACTATTGGAGCCAGGGGAACTAAAAAAGTGGAAAAGAGATGATTGGGGGAGAAAGGGCAAAGGATGGCAACGGATGGTCAAGGATCGAGTTACCGAGCAAGGGAGCTCCCCAGGGAGCAGCCAAACCTGGGCAGGATCTTCGCCTCAAGAATGTCCGGGTAATAGAGGAATAGGTGATCAATGTATTTTTACCCGAACCCAGGTTTATGGTGAATGGGACAGAAATCCAAGGATTTATCTGCAATTTCAGACTTACTTCCCTTTGGTTTAAACTTCTCATCGAGGCTGCTGCACGGAGTCACAGACAATGCCTCGCGCCTCTTTGTGGAAGGCGGCAGACACTTGTATTCCTGGTAAATGTGGAGGAAGATCATTTAAAATGGGATTAATCTGTCCGTCACACTCATCTTCGTGGGCACAGGATGGCAGCTGGTGGGCGGTGACCAATGATGGGACAATAATGGGCGGTCAGTGTGTGTCCCATTTCAAAGACAATCGTTCGTTCAAGAGGAAAACCATTCGCCAGGGTTAAAATAAGTTACCATTGTTGGAAAATAACTGTGGTTCTCTTTTGGTTTTATCATTAAACAATGATAATATGGCTGTTACATCATTACAAAGATCTGTATTAAAACAATGTTTCTTCATGTCGCCTCTGGTTCTTGTGCCAATCACCTTACATCTGTGGCTTTCGTTACCGACCCATCTGCCAATGGAAACAGTTTCTCCTTGTTTATTCTGTCAAAACTGATCATGATTTTGAACACCTCGATCAAATCTCCACTTAACCTTCTCGGCACTAAGGAGAACAATCCCAGCTTCTCCAGTCTTTCCACACAACTGAAGTCCTTCATCTCTGGTACCATTTTAGTAAATCTCTTCTGGACCTTCTCTAAGGCCTTCACATCCTTCTTCCTGTGTGGTGCACATAACTGAACACAATTGTCCAGCTGAGGCCAAACCAGTGTTTTATAAATGTTCAGCATAACTTCTTTGCTTTTGTACTCTATGCCTCTGTTAATAAAGCCCAGGATCCAATGTGCTTTTTCAACAGCCTTTTCAACTTGCCCTGCCAACTTGGAACATTTGTGTGCATAACTCCCCAGGTCTCTCTGTTCCGGTACCCAGTTTGAAATTGTACCATTTAGATTATATTACCTCTCCTCATTCTTCCTAACAAAATGTATCACTTCACATTCTCTGCATTAAATTTCATCTGCCATGTGTCTGCCCATTTTACCAGTCTATCCATGTCCTCCTGAAGTATGTTGCTATCCTCCACATTGTTTCTTGCATTCCTGAGTTACGTATCATCTGCAAACTTTGAAATTATACCCTGTGTACCGATGTCCAGGCCATTAATGTATATCACATAGAGCAATGGTCCTAACACCAACCCCTGAGGAACACCACTGTATACTTCCCATCAGTCTGCAAAACAACCGTTCACCACTACTCTCTGCTTGCTGACCCTAAGCCAATATTTTATCCAAGCTGCCACTGTCCCTTTAATCCAATGTGCTTTAATTTTCCTAACAAGTCTATTATGTGGTACTTCATGAAAGGCCTTTTGAAAGTCCATGTACACAACATCAACCCCGCTGCCCTTATCAACCCTCTCCATTACTTCATCAAAGAACTCAATCAAGTTCGTGAAACGCGATTTTCCGTTGACAAATCCGTTCTGACATTCACTTATTAGTCAATTCTTTTCCAAGTGCAAATTAATTTTGTCGTGGATTATTGTCTCTAAAAGTTTCCCCACCACTGACGTTAGGCTGATTGGCCTGTAATTGCCGGGTTTATCACTCGCCCCTTTATTGAACATGGGTATAGCAATTGCGTTCCTCCAATAATCTGGCATTGCCCCATGTCGAAGGAGGGTTGGAAGATTGTGGCCAGAGTCGCTGCAATTCCTACCCTTACTTCCCTCAGTCACATCGGATGGATCTCGTTTGGATCGGGTGATATTTCTATTTTGAGTGCTGCCAAACTTTCAAGTACCTCCTCTTTACCTAT
This sequence comes from Heptranchias perlo, assembly GCF_035084215.1. NCBI lineage: Eukaryota > Metazoa > Chordata > Chondrichthyes > Hexanchiformes > Hexanchidae > Heptranchias > Heptranchias perlo. Next base: position 4,733,775 of record NW_027139581.1, on the reverse strand, counting down.
TTTTGCCCTATCTGATATCGCTGCTACCTCCTCCTTTACTGTGACAGTGGCAGCATCCGCTTCTCACTTGAAGACTGATGCGAAGTTTTCATTTAGTACCTCAGCCTTGCCCGCTGCCTCCACAAGAAGATCTTTTTTGTCCCAAATCAGTCGCACGCTTCCTTTGACTGCCCTTTTACTCATTGCTTTATCAGCCACCGTGTGTCCTTTCTGACCATTGTATTATCAGCCCTTATGTATCGTGACTGACCATTGTATTATCAGACCCCATGTACCCTCACTGACAATTGTATTCTCAGGTTGCTGTATTTTTACTGACCATTATATTTTCAGCCCCACCTATCCTTCTGGAACATTGCATTATCAGCCCCATGTATCCTCACTGACCATTGTATTATCAGCCCCATCTATCCTTAATGACCATTGAATTATCAGCACCATGTATCCTAACTGACCGTTGCATTATCAACCCCAGATATCATTACTGACCATTGTGTTATCATCCTTCGGTATCCTGAGTTACCATTGTATTATCATCCTCTTGTATCCTTACTCACCATTCCATTATCAGAGTCATGTATCCTTGAAGACAATTGCATTATCATCCACCTGCATCCTTTCTGTCCATTGTATAATCAGCCCCATGTATGCTAACTGACCATTGTATTATCATTCTCCTGTATCCATACTGACAATTGTAATCTCAGACCCCGTGTTTCCTTAATGACCATTGTATTATCATCGCTCATTTATCCGTACCTACCATTGTATTATCAGCCTCATTTATCCTGACTGACCATTACCTTATCAGACACCATGTTTCCTTTCCGACCATTGTATTATCAGCCCCCATGTATCCTTAATGACCATTATTTTATCAGCACCCATTTATCCTGACTGACCATTGTATTATCAGCCCCCATATGTCTTTACTGACCATTGTATTATCAGACACCATGTATCCTTACTGACTATTGTATTAACAGCCCCCATGTATCCTAATTCACCATTGTATTATCAGCCCCCATGTATCCTTACTGACCATTTTATTATCATCTCAATGTATCCTTACTGACCATTGTATTATCAGATCCCATGTGTCCTTACTGGCGAGTACTTGATCTGCTTCTATCAATCATTTTTGTCTTTCGCACTATTGCGAAGTCCAACCCAGAAACTGATTTGAAAAATTCTGAAATTGCCGGCTCAATTCCTATCACAAAAATAATCTGAACCTTGTCAGTGAAGCTGTTCTTTCTTCACATCAGTACTGTAAGGCTGCGGGATTCATATTTTCTTCCTTCACGATTTTTTTTGAAGTAATATTTCGAATTATCCGTACCATCACTTCATGTCAGTAAAGTACTTATTTACCTATAATTGACAATATAGAGTGATGGTGTTAAGGGATTAATCTAACCTGTTTCTTCAGTGACTGCAATTAATGTCAGTCAGTGTGTCGTTTAATTGTCTCACTGGTGAGTTCCCCCAAGATATAAATAGGGACTGTTTTCAAGGCGTCACATCAGAGTGTTTGATGCGGCTCTGCCTCCAGGTCAAACAGTGATCATTGGATCTCACAGATAATGAAAGAATGTTCTGGTATGTTCCAACTGAGCTTGGGATTCTGTGGGCACTTCATGATGTACAACGAATTTACTATCCGCTCCTCGCTGCTGTTGGTGTTCCTGGTAAGTCATTATTTCAGCAAATAATTCTGTAAACCATGTTTAACTGTATTTACTGTCCTTGTCCTTTCGACCCGGTTATTAATTGTATTCAGTGGAAGCCTCTTGTTCAATGTCTGGTAATGCACCTTGTTTCCTTCATGTAACATGTGAACAGTTGCCGATTCACTGGTCCCAGTCCAATGAACAGTCTGTCCTTTTCATTACATTTCATTACTTTCTTCAACTGATGGTCATTTTTTAGGATTTGACTGTTATTTGAGTCTCGTACACAAGGAATGTTGGTGGACGGTTCTCTTCATTGAACAGTTTGCCCTCTGCTCTTTGCACTGAACCCTAGTATCGGATCAGAAATATGTGTTCATAGGTAACAGGAGTTTTAAGGTCTGCTGGTTACAGTTAATGACACTGATCTGTAGAAACCAGCGCTAACAGACAGATCACCAACACACTCTGAAATATTGGACAATATCCAATAATGATTCAGCTCCAGGCAGCTGTCTTACTTTCAAACGTCTCCCGCTCTGCCTTATGGTCATTGGTGTTAGATGGTCAGGACAGGCTTTAAACTATAATGTATGTTCCAGTAAATTATTTATTCAGTTATGATTGAGTTGATTGATTTCCACTGTTTTCATTTGGTCCCGTTCCCGTGCGCCACATTACAGGAGATCTCAGTGAGTTCCACATGGACGATCTGACATCTACTGTTGAAGCGCATTGGGACGTTTTACGATGTTAAAGGCGCTATATAAATGCAAATTGTTGTTGTTTATTCAGTTATGTTTGAATTCATTTATTTCCTTTGGTTTTGATTTAATCCCATTCCTTCAAATCACTTTGAAATTCCCAACTGTTTCACCTTTGACCCTCCATTCGCCACGATACTTCTGCAGCTACTGATCTGCTCAATCTCACCCTCACCTCCACCTATGATACCCTTGACCCCAGTAAACCCCTTACTCTCTCTCACCCTGTTCGTTTTCCTTGGCACGACTTCCATCGTTGCTCCTTAAGGTCCAAGGGACGCAGATTTGAACACTTCTGGCGCACATCTGGATAAGCCATTAATCGCCAGATCTCGCTGGACCTCATCAAGTCCTATCGGGACCTGCTCTCCTCTGTTAAAACTGCTCACTATTCCAGGATCACCCTGGAATGCGAAGATGTCCCGGCTTCTCTTCATTACAAACCGTCTTCTTAAACCCCTCTTCCCTGCCTCGTCCACCCTCACTTCCTTCAAGTGCGAGGAGCTCATGGACTTCTTTGTCACTAAGATTGAGACCATTCATTCAGCTGCCTCTGCCGCTTCTCTACCTTCCTCCAGTCCACCGAGCCAATCTTCCCGAAGTTCCCTGCCCCCCAGCCCTAACCCTGAATCCACATCTTTCTCTTGTTTCTCTTCTATCTCCCCTCATGCCCTCTCCAAGCTCATCTTGACCATGAAACCAATCTGCTGCTTCCTCGGCCCTTTTCCCACTGAACTGCTGACCACCCAACTTCCCTTCCTGATCCCCATGCTAGCTGATATTGTAAACGATTTTAGGGCCTGGACTATAGTCAGTCAAAGATGTATGTTGTCGGTTCGTTAATCAAAGTGATTATTTAATGATTTACATAATTCTTACAAGCATCAAACAAATCAAACAATACATACAAACTTAAAACCAAGGATTTCAGCCTCAAGGCAGAAGATCGATCAGCTCTCTCTCTCTCTCTTGAAGTTTTCTTCTTTTGTTGTTGGACGTCCTTCCTCCAGGCGAAGCTTCTTAAGGTTCCTACAACGACATTAAAGAGTCTGCCACGATGTCCCAACTTTATATGATTTTGCCAGTTGGGGTGTGAGTAAAAGTTAAGAGAAGTCCCATTTTGGCCACTCACCCACTATTGCATTGACAATGGACTGTTGGCTGGGCCAATAAAAACCATGTGACCCCAGGTGCAGGCTTTCCACCATGTGAAACCACCGAGTGAAACCACCGTGTGAAATCACCGAGTGAAACCACCGTGTGAAACCACCGAGTGAAACCACCGTGTGAAATCACCGTGTGAAAACTCCAACAGCCTTTTCCCCGTGTGAAACCAGGTGTAAGCAACTTGAATTGTCTCTCCCAAAGATTTCAAACTCTCTCAGCACTATTTTTCCAAGTTGCTATTTGTTGAGGTTCCCTTCAGTTGTTTTGAGAACCAAAAGCCTGTTCGAATCTTCTCGAAGTTTCTGCACATTGCTGCCTTTGCAGTTTAAACTTACAATGTCCAAATGTAATATCTAAAGGGGCGAAGTTAACCCTTTTCCTTCCCGGTTCTCTTTTGTCTGGTACTGTCACCTTCCTTTCAAATCTCCCGTATTCCCCCTTCCTCAAAAAAAACCATCCATGACCTCTCTGTCCTTGCAAATTACCGCCCCCGTCTCCAACCTCCCTTTCCTCTCCTGAAACTTGTTGTCACCTCCCAAATACATGCCTTTCTTGCCTGAAACTGCACCAGTAACCTCTCCAATCAGGTTCCCGCCCCTCAACAGCGCGGAATCGGGCCGAATCAAAGTCACAAATCACATCCTATGTGACTGACCGTGGTAAACTATCCCTCTTCATCCTTTGACACGGGAGACCACACCATCCACCTCAAACGCCTCTCGTCCGTTGTCCAACAGGTTGGGACTGCCCTCGCCCGGTTCCATTCCTATTCATCCAGGCTTCTTCAGAGAATCTCCTCGATCGGCATATCTTCCCGCCCCCGCACCGTTATCTCTGGAGTCACCCAAGGAACAATCCTCCTATTTCACATATGCAAGCTTCCCCTCGGCGACATCCTCCGAAAGCACACTGTCAGATTCCACGTGTACACTCACACCCAGCAGTAACTCAGCATCGCCTCTCCCGGCCCCTTCACTGCCTCTGGTTTGTCAGACTGCTTGTCCGGCGTCCAGTCCTGGATCAGCAGAAATTTCGTCCATTTAAACATTGCGACGACTGAAGCCATTGTCTTCGGCCCCGATCACAAATTCCGTTCCCTCGTGACTGAATCCATCCCCCTCCCTGGCCAGGATCTTAGGTTAAATCGGACCAGTAGGCGTTCTACTTCATCTCCAAACCCACGGTCGCTGAGGCCATTGTAATTTCCCACTGCCGACCCACGACAGGCCCTGGATTGGAGCTGGGGCCTGCTGGTGGTTTTGGTTTCCTGCTGCACCGGGGCGGTCCTTTACAACAAACCCTCTCCGCAGCAGAAAGTTCTGTCACAAGGAAAGTACATAAGAACATAAGAAATAGGGGCAGGAGTAGACCATCCGGCCCCTCGAGCCTGCTCCGCCATTCAATAAGATCATGGCTGATCTTCGAATTCAACTCCACGAGTAATTAGATTCTGTCCCTGGATTCAACAATAACGCTGAACATTTCACTCTGAATTCGACCAGGCTGCTGCTTTTACTCCCTGTCTGAAGTAGAATTCCCTGTTTTTCTCTTCCTTACAGTGAACTTAGTGACGATTGTGATCCTGTCTCGAGGAAGGTGCGGTCTCTCCAAATGTGTCACCCGTTACCTGGTGTCCATGGCAGCGGCGGACCTACTGGTCGTTATCACTGATCTGATATTCAGGCAAATTCCTATTCGTTATTGGACTCAGTTTCAGTTCATGTGGGCCTTTAAAATGTGTAATATCCACGCCGTCCTGCTTTACGCAGCCACAGACTGTTCTATCTGGTTCACAGTCACTTTCACCTTTGATCGATTTGTCGCCATTTGCTACCAGAAGCTGAAAACAAAATATTGCACCGAGAAAACGGCGGCTGTGGTTCTGGGAACAGTGAGTGTGCTGTTCTGTGTGAAGAACACTTTCTGGTACTTTATGCTTGGAGATCAATATTGGATCAGCAATAATCCCTGGTTTTGTGTTGCATCATGGGATGTTCTTTATTCACAGGTGTGGGCAGTAATTGAATTCCTTCATTATATTGTAACTCCTTTTGTTCCATTTGTTCTGATTCTGCTGCTCAATGCTTCAACCATCAGACACATTTTAGTGTCGAGCAGAGTCCGCAGGAGACTCCGGGCCCACAGCAGTGGGGAGAGTCCCAGTGACCCAGAGATGGAGAAGAGAAGGAAATCCATCATTTTACTGTTTGTTATATCGGGGAATTTGATCCTGTTATGGGCGGTGTTTCTGTTGTATTTTGTATGTGAACGAATGTATCTGTTACGCTTTATTCCTGTGACTCTACCTAAATTTGTACAAGAACTGGGATTTATGCTCCAGCTCCTGAGTTGCTGCACCAACACGTGTATTTATGCCGTGACCCAGACTAAATTCAGAGAGGAGTTGAAGAATGTGGTGAAATATCCCTTGACTGTAATTGTTAAATTTATTAAATAATGAGAAGACTTTCCATAACTGCATCCAAGGGTCTTCAAGGAAGTGGCTCCAGAGATAGTGGATTGGAAAACCGCAAACGTAACAGCCCCATTCAAGAAGGGAGTGAGACAGAAAGCAGGTGACTATAGACCAGTTAGCCTAACATCTGTCATTGGGGAAAATGCTGGAATCCATTATTAAGGAAGTAGTAGCAGGACATTTGGAGACTCATAATACAATCAAGGAGAGTCAACATGGTTTTATGAAGGGGAAAACATGTCTGACAATTGATGAGAGTTCTTTGAGAATGTAACGAGCAGGGTGGATGAAGGGGAACCAATGGATGCAGTATATTTGGATTTCCAAAAGGCATTCGATAAGGTGCCACATTAAAGGTTACTGCACAAGATAAGGGCTCATGGTGTTGGTGGTAATATACTGGCATGGATAGAGGATTGGCTAATTAACAGAAAACAAAGAGTCGGGATAAAAGGGTCATTTTCAAAATGACAATCTGTAACTAGTGGGTTGCCGCAGTGATCAGTGCTGGGGCCTCAACTATTTACAATATATATCAATGACTTGGATGAAGGAACAGAGTGTCTTGTGGCCAAATATGCTGATGATACAAAGATAGGTGGAAAAGCAAGTTGCGATGAGGACACAAAGTGTCTGCAAAGGGATATTGACAGGTTAAGTGAATGGGCAAAAATTTGGCAGATGGAATTTAATGTGGGAAAATGTGAAGTCATCCTCTTTGGGAGGAAAAAGAAAAAAACAAACTGTTATTTGAATTGAGAAATACGACAGAATGCTGGGGTACAGAGGGATCTGGATGTCCTCGTACATGAAACACAAAAAGTCAACATGCAGGTGCAGCAGGCAAACAGAATATTGGCCTTTATTTCGAGGGGGATGGTGTATAAAAGCAGGGAAGTCATGCTACAACTGTACAGGGTGCTGGTGAGACCATACCTGGAGTACTGCGTACAGTTCTGGTGCCCTTATTTAAGGAAGGACATACTTGCATTGGAGGCAGTTCAGAGAAGGTTCACGAGGTTGATCCAGGGTATGGAAGGGTTGTCTTACGAGGAAAGATTGAACAGGTTGAGTCTATACTCATTGGAGTTCAGAAAAATGAGAGGAGATCTTATTGAAACATATAAGATTCTGAGGGGATTCGATCGGGTAGATGCTGAGAGGATGTTACCCCTCATGGGGGAATCTAGAACTCGGGGTCATTGTCTGAGAATAAGGGTTCGCCCGTTTAAGATGGAAATGAGGAGGAATTTCTTCTCCCACAGGGTCGTGATTCTTTGGAATTCTTTACCCCAAAAAGCTGTGGAGGCTGAGTCATTGAATACATTCAAGGCTGAGTTAGACAAATTGTTGATCAGCAAAGGAGTCAAAGGATACGGGGAAAGGGCGGGAAAGTGGAGTTGAGGTAAAAATCAGATCAGCCATGATCTCATTAAATGGTGGAGCAGGCTCGAGGGTCCGAATGGCCTACTCCTGCTCCTATCTCATATGATCTCCCCAGTACCCCGTCAAGTGATCTCACCGGTGCCCCGTCATGTGATGTCCTGGTCCCCCGTCATGTGATCTCCCCAGTAGTTACCTGAAGTTGATCTTCCAGTTACAGTGGTGGTGGTGAAAACCTCGAGTTAACCGAGGGAACTTAGACTGGGGATTCTGAGGTTTGTATGAAAGGAGTGAGCAATAAAAAGGAAATTAATAAAAACTGATTCAATAAAAGAAAGAAACAGGTGAATTATACCAAAGTGAGCAATAAAAAGTAACTAAAGGAATACAAATTAAACCCATCTGATAATCAATGTTTAATATTAAAATATGAATCAATTATCTCTGCCGTTATTTATTTATCTGTTCCCAATGAAAGAATGAAATCTCCAGGACCTGATGGTTTTTCCCTCAGGGTATTAAGGGAAACAGGTGGGGAAATTACAGAAACATTAGTCATAGTTTCCCAAAGCTCTTTGGACTCGGGAATTGTGCCTTTGGATATGAAAATATCACTCCAATATTTAAGAAAGGAGGAAGAGAGAGAAAAGGAAACGACAGATCTGTCAGTTTAACGTTAGGAGTGGGGAAGTTACTGGAATCTATCACCAGAGACAGAATGATTGAGGACTTGAACAAGTCTGAGCTGATCAAAGAGAGTCAGCGTGGATTTGTAAAGGGTGGGTCATGTCTGACTAATCAAGATGAGTTTTTTGAAGTCACTAACAGGCTGGACAGGGAATGTCGATGGACATTGTCTGTGTGGACTTCCAGAAGGCATTTGATAGGGTTCCGCAAAAGAGATTATTCGCAAAAATAAAAGTGCACAAAATTGAAAGTGACCTTGTGACTTGAGTTGGGAGGTGGGAGACAGAGAGTGGGGATAAAGCGAACGTTATTTGATTGGTGGGATGTGACAAGTGGTGTTCCCCAGGGATCTGGACTGGGATCTCAGCTTTTCACCATATTTATCAATAACTTGGATGAAGGAAGAGAGAGTTTTATATCCAAGTTTCCAGATGACACTAAGTTAGGAGACTCAGTAAGTTGTGTGGATGGGAGCAGGAAGTTACAAAGGGACAGATTAAGTGAGTGGACAAAACTGTGGCAGGTGGAGTTCAGTGTGGGGAAGTGTGAGATCATCCACTTTGGATACAAGAAGGAAACATTGGAGTATTTTCTGAAAGTGAGAGACTGGGAACTGTGGAGGAGCAAAGGGATTTGGGCGTCCATGTACACAAATCAGTAAAAGCTAGTGCCCAGACACAAAAATTAATCACAAAGACTAATGGAATGTTGGCCTTTATCTCGAGGGCTGGAATACAAAGGGGAGGAAGTTATGCTTCAGTTCCACAGAGCCTCGGTCAGAGCCCCTCTGGAGTACATATATCCAGAATATTAAACTCCAGCCCAGTTCTCGGGGATATTAATATCAGAAACAAACCCCAACTGTCAGAATGAACATGGTTCAGTCCTGGATGTGATTAACAGCAGCAATAACAGCAGAATCCAACCCCTGCATCACAGGTGAACTCGCTGGTGTCTCAGCCAGTGGGATGACAGAGTGAATCTCTTCCCACACACGGAGCAGGTGAACGGCCTCTCCCCAGTGTGAACCCGTTCATGTTTCAGCAGGTCCCTTGTCCTCTTGAAGCTCTTCACAGTTAGTACATTTAAACGGTTTCTTATCAGTGTGAACAAGTTGGTGTTCACTGAGGCTGTATGACTGAGTGAATCCTTTCCCACACACGGAGCAGGTGAACGACCTCTCACTGGAGTGAGCTCGCTGGTGTCTCAGCTGGTGGGATGACTGAGTGAATCCCTTCCCACACACGGAGCAGGTGAACGGTCTCTCCCCAGTGTGAACTCACTCGTGTGTAAGCAGGGTGCATGAATCAGTGAATCCCTTCCCACACACGGAGCAGATGAACGGCCTCTCCCCGGTGTGACTGCGTCGATGAGTTTCCAGCTTAGATGGGTAATTGAATCCCTTCCCACAGTCCCCACATTTCCACGGTTTCTCCGTGGTCCGGGTGTCCTTGTGTCTCTCTAGGTTGGACGATCAGTTGAAGCCTCGTCCACACACAGAACACGTGGACGGTTTCTCCCCGCTGTGAATGGTGCGATGTTTTTTCAGGCTGTGTAACTGGTTAAAGCTCTTTTCACACTCAGTGCACTGAAACACTCTCACTCGGGTCTGAGAGTCTCGGTGATTTTCCACTCACACTGATGTTTGAAATCTTTTCCCACAGACACAACAGACAAACATTTCTTCTTCCACATTCAAAGGCCGGTGATATTCAGGTCCTGATGAATCGAGGGACTGTCAGATCCTGACGAGATGTTTGGTTTGAGTTTCCCATCTGCAAATCCTCCCCTTCTAATAACCTGTAAAAGGAGTTTACAAAAGTCCTCACTGTAAATACAGAATAGAAATTCAGAACAGACAATTCTCGTTTCTACAGAATATTCTTCCCGCTCATTCCCCCAGACTGTAAATCCCCGTCCCACACACTCTCCCTCCTCCCTGTGCTGAAATCCAAACCCATCGCACCATCTCCATCATTTCTTCCCTCCACTCCCAGTTTCCGCCCTCCCTCTACTCTGGTCGGGTTCAGTTCTCCACCCACTGGGAGCAGAGTGAGAGGAAAATAAATGAGGCACAGGGACCCTGAAGCCCCGCCCACTCTTTGTTCCCAGTCACTGGGACCCTGAAGCCCCACCCACTGTTTGTTCCCGGTCACTGGGAAACTGAAGCCCCGCCCACTCTTTGTTCACCGTCACAGGGACCCTGAAGCCCCGCCCACTCTTTGTTCACAGTCACAGGGACCCTGAAGCCCCGCCCACTCTTTGTTCCCGGTCACTGGGAACCTGAAGCCCCGCCCACACTTTGTTCCCGGTCACTGGGACCCTGAAGCCCCGCCCACTCTTTGTTCACAGTCACTGGGACCCTGATGCCCCGCCCACTCTTTTTTCACCGTCACTGGGACCCTGAAGCCCCGCCCACTCTTTTATCACCGTCACTGGGACCCTGAAGCCCCGCCCACTCTTTGTTCACCGTCACTGGGACCCTGAAGCCCCGCCCACTCGTTGTTTCCGGTCACTGGGACACTGAAGCCCCGCCCACTCTTTGTTCACTGTCACAGGCACCTTGAAGCCCCGCCCACTATTTGTTCCCAGTCACTGGGACCCTGAAGCCCCGCCCACTCTTTGCTCCCGGTCACAGGGACCCTGAAGCCCCGCCCACTCTTTGTTCCCTGTCACTGGGACACTGAAGCCCCGCCCACTCTTTGTTCCCAGTCACTGGGACCCTGAAGCCCCGCCCACTCTTTGTTCCCGGTCACAGGGACCCTGTAGCCCCGCCCACTCTTTGTTCCCGGTCACAGGGACCCTGAAGCCACGCCCACTCTTTGTTCATGGTCACTGGGACCGTGAAGCCCCGCCCACTCTTTGTTCCTGGTCACTGGCACCATGAAGCACCGCCCACTCTTTGTTCCTGGCCAAGGGAACAATGAAGCCCCGCCCACTCTTTGTTCCCGGTTACTGGGACCCTGAAGCCCCGCCCACTATTTGTTCCCGGTCACGCGGACCCTGAAGCCCCGCCCACTCTTTGTTCCCAGTCACAGGGTCCCTGAAGCCCCGCCCACTCTTTGTTCCCGTTCACTGGGACCCTGAAGCCCCGCCCACTCTTTGTTCACAGTCACAGGGACCCTGAAGCCCCGCCCACTCTTTGTTCCCAGTCACTGGGACCCTGAAGCCCCGCCCACTCTTTGTTCCCGGTCACTGGGACCCTGAAGCCCCGCCCACTCTTTGTTCCTGGTCACTGGGACCCTGAAGCCCCGCCCACTCTTTGTTCACGGTCACTGGGACCCTGAATCCGCGCCCACTCTTTGTTCCCAGTCACTGGGACACTGAAGCCCCGCCCACTCTTTGTTCCCTGTCACTGGGACCCTAAAGCCCCGCCCACTCTTTGTTCCTGGTCACTGGGACCCTGAAGCCCCGCCCACTCTTTGTTCCCGGTCACAGGGACCCTGAAGCCCCGCCCACTCTTTGTTCCCGGTCACAGGGACCCTGAAGCCCCGCCCACTCTTTGTTCCTGGTCACTGGGACCGTGAAGCCCCGCCCACTCTTTGTTCCTGGTCACTGGGACCATGAAGCACCGCCCACTCTTTGTTCCTGGCCAAGGGATCAATGAAGCCCCGCCCACTCTTTGTTCCCGGTTACTGGGACCCTGAAGCCCCGCCCACTCATTGTTCCCGGTCACGCGGACACTGAAGCCCCGCCCACTCTTTGTTCCCAGTCACAGGGTCCCTGAAGCCCCGCCCACTCTTTGTTCCCGGTCACAGGGACCCTGAAGCCCCGCCCACTCTTTGTTCCTGGTCACTGGGACCGTGAAGCCCCGCCCACTCTTTGTTCCTGGTCACTGGGACCATGAAGCACCGCCCACTCTTTGTTCCCGGATACTGGGACCCTGAAGCCCCGCCCACTCATTGTTCCCGGTCACGCGGACCCTGAAGCCCCGCCCACACTTTCTTCCTGGTCACTGGGTCCCTAACTCCCCGCCCACTCTTTGTTCCTGGTCACGAGGACCCTGAAGCCCCGCCCACTCTTTGTTCCTGGTCACGAGGACCCTGAAGCCCCGCCCACTCTTTGTTCCCAGTCACTGCGACCCTGAAGCCACGCCCATTCTTTGTTCCTGGTCACTAGGACCCTGAAGCCCCGCCCACTCTTTGTTCCCAGTCACTGGGACCCTTCAGCCCCGCCCATTCATTGTTCCTGGTCACTGGGACACTGAAGCCCCCCCCACTCATTGTTCCTGGTCACTGGGACCCTGAAGCCCCGCCCACTCCTGTTCCTGGTCACTGGGAAACTGAAGCCCCGCCCACTCATTGTGCCCGGTCACTGGGGCAATGACACCCCGCCCACTCCTTGTTGCTCGTCACAGCGACCCTGAAGCCCCGCCCACTCATTGTTCTTGGTCACTAGGACACTGAAGCCCCGCCCACTCCTGTTCCTGGTCACTGGGAAACTGAAGCCCCGCCCACTCATTGTGCCCGGTCACTGGGGCAATGACACCCCGCCCACTCCTTGTTGCTGGTCACAGCGACCCTGAAGCCCCGCCCACTCATTGTTCTTGGTCACTAGGACACTGAAGCCCCGCCCACTCTTTGTTCCTGGTTACTGGGACCCTGAAGCCCCGCCCACTCATTGTTTCTGGTCACTGTGGCACTGAATCCCCGCCCACTCTTTGTTCCCGGTCACTGGGACCTTGTTCCTGGGATTTAAATTGAAATCGTTGGACTATAACTTGGTGTTGTAAAATTGTTTACAATTGTTAACCCCAGTCCATCACCGGCATCTCCACATCCCGGTCACTGGGACCCTGAAGCCCCGCCCACTCTTTGTTCCCAGTCACAGGCACCCTGAAGCCCCGCCCACTACTTGTTCCCAGTCACTGGGACCCTGAAGCCCCGCCCACTCTTTGCTCCCGGTCACTGGGACCCTGAAGCCCCGCCCACTCTGTGTTCCCAGTCACTGGGACCCTGAAGCCCCGCCCACTCTTTGTTCCTGGTCACTGGGACCCTGAATCCCCGCCCACTCCTTGTTCCCAGTCACAGGGACGCTGAAGCCCCGCCCACTCTTTGTTCCCGGTCACAGGGACCCTGAAGCCCCACCCACTCTTTGTTCCCGGTCACAGGGACCGTGAAGCCCCGCCCACTCTTTGTTCCCGGTCACTGGGACGCTGAAGCCCCGCCCACTCTTTGTTCCCGGTTACTGGGACCCTGAAGACCCGCCCACTCTTTGTTCCTGGTCACTGGGGCCCTGAAGCCCCGCCCACACTTTGTTCCCGGTTACTGGGACCGTGAAGCCCCGCCCACTATTTGTTCCTGGTCACGAGGACCCTGAAGCCCCGCCCACTCTTTGTTCCCAGTCACTGCGACCCTGAAGCCCCGCCCGCACTTCGCTTCTGGTCACTGGGACACTGAAGCCCCGCCCACTCATCGTTCCTCGTCAGTGGGACACTGAAACCCCGCCCACTCATTGTGCCCGGTCACTGGGACACTGATGCCCCGCCCACTCCTTGTTCCTGGTCACAGCGACCCTGAAGCCCCGCCCACTCTTTGTTCCTGGTCACTGGGACCCTGAAGCCCCGCCCACTCTTTGTTCCTGGTCACTGGGACCCTGAAGCCCCGCCCACTCATTGTTTCTGGTCACTGTGACACTGAAGCCCCGCCCACTCTTCGTTCCCGGTCACTGGGACCTTGTTCCTGGGATTAAAAATAAAATCGTTGGACTATAACTTGGTGTTGTAAAATTGTTTTTAATTGTTAACCCCAGTCCATCACCGGCATCTCCACATCCCGGTCACTGGGACCTTGAAGCCCCGCCCACTCATTTTTTCTTGTCACTGTGACACTGAAGCCCCGCCCACTCTTCGTTCCCGGTCACTGGGACCCTGAAGCCCCGCCCACACTTTGCTCCACAGCCCAGTCCCGCGCCTGCGCACTGGGCTCCTGTAGTCACTGATAGGGCACGTTCTGGGCCGCGGAGGATTCTGGGTAATCTCTCCGCCATTGAAGGTCCTCAATCGGTGAACAGAAATTTCGTCATCGTATCGAGATTGGGGCCGGAGGGACAATAAACATTAAACAAAATCAATCAATAAATTATACAGAAACCCGAGTGCCCGGGCCCTCAGACAGGGAGCGAAGTTCACTGGTCGCCACTTTTCCTTCACCAACTCGCACCTCAGGCCCCGCCCAGTCTGGGTCAATTGATCAATGTTTTCCAACTGTGTTTTCCACCTCGAGTTCAGGCCTGTCATTCTGAGAGAAACTTCGAGGCCTCATTTTTTCTGTGTGCTGTGAGGACCGATATCGTTCATCTTGATCTATTTCTAGTTTAATAAGTTTTGCTGAATGTGGCCCAGGCCACGTGTCAGGATATCGGATCAGGCCCACCATAGAAAATGAGTTTGACCCACCTGAGAAAGACAATGTGAACCGGATTATCCTCATCCACTGACCCAGCAACTTCTTCATAAAACACCCCTGAGACAGACAATGTGAACTGGATTATCCTCATCCACTGACCCAGCATCTTCTTCAAAAAACCCCTGAGATGGACAATGTGAACCGGATTATCCTCATCCACTGACCCAGCAACTTCTTCAAAAAACACCCCTGAGACAGACAATGTGAACCGGATTATCCTCATCCACTGACCCAGCAACTTCTTCAAAAAAAAACCCTGAGACAGACAATGTGAACCGGATTATCCTCATCCAGTGACCCAGCAACTTCTTCAAAAATTGAAGCATATTTGTAAGACGCGACCTTCTTTTCTGGAAGCTGTGTTGAGTGTCTCTAACGGCCCCTCCTCTTTCCCCGTGATCATAAACAGAATCTCTTAGGATTCCTTCAAGAATCTTCCCTCTGGTCGAGGTCTCACTGACGGGCCTCTTGTTCCCTGGCTCGGATTTATTCCCTTTTTTGAGAATGGGAACTCAGTGAGTTACCTTCCAATCTCAGGGAACAATCCCTGACTCTATTGAGCTGTTGAAGATCCAGGCAAGTGGCTCACAGAGCACCCGTCCCATCTCTTTAAACACCAAACATATCTCAGCTTCTCTAATGGCTGATTTTGTCTCCCTCAATTGTGGGTGATATTTGTCCTCGGTCTCCTGTAAACTCCTGTAAACATATTGATCCGAACTGGGTTAATGGTGTCTAACTCACTCACATCAATAAAACAGGGAATCTGGAAACACACTGCAGGTCCTTCTTTATCTGGAGATCAAATGACTGGTGGATAATTGTACCAGCCGTTAACAGGCTCCTGTTAATTCCTCCCTCCGCTATTTTAATGCAAACTTTAACCCATTTATTTTAAACAGGTTTATTTTAAATGAGTTAACACCCGCCTTAATATAGTAGACACAGGAATGTAACACAAACAGGTTCAATCTTTGTAAAATAATTCCCAGTCAGTTTTAGACTGGAAACTTAAACCTGCCGTTTCCCTTTCAGTCAGGAACAGATCCCAGTTTTACACCAATCTCTGATTTACAGCATGTTTCCAGCACTCCCCGTTGTTCTTCCTGATCTAAACACAGTTGTAAAGGAGCCTTCTGTTCCGTGCCTGGAGCTCTGGACCATTGAAGAGAGCGGCTGGGACACATTACTCTCACGCCTCAAGATTAACCCACACGGCGACTCTGCTGTCAATGAAGAGAGAGAAGAAAGCCCAAAGTGCCGTTTGCCCCTCTCAGTGTGGCCCTGAAGGACTGTGTCCGGGCTGAAGTTCCGTTCCCATCGGACGATCCTTCCCCCAGATTGTCCTTTCTGAGCTCCAGTCAGGTGGTGCTAAACATTCAGGTGGGAAAGACCAAAATCTACAACAATGTGTTTAAAACAAAGCTGATTTATTGAACATGTATCCAGAATATTAAACTCCAGCCCAGTTATCGGGGTCATTAACATCAGCAGAAACAAACCCCAACTGTCAGAATGAACATGGTTCAGTCCTGGATGTGATTAACAGCAGCAACAACAGCAGAATCCAACCCCTGCAGTCACAAATGAACTCGCTGGTGTCTCCGCAGGTGCGATGTCGTTGTGAATCCCTTCCCACACATGGAGCAGGTGAACAGCCTCTCCCCAGTGTGAACTCGCTGGTGTGCAGTGAGGTTGGATCACATCCTGAACCTCTTCCCACATTGAGATCAACTGAAAGGTTTCTCGTCAGTGTGAACTCGCTGGTGTGGAATCAGATCTGCAGAGTTTTTAAAGCTGTTCCCACAGTCAGAGCATTTAAAAGGTCTTTCAGCAGTGTAGAATCTCTGTGTGTCAGTCGGGTGGAAGACTCAGTGAATCCCTTCCCACACAGAGAGCAGGTGAACGGCCTTTCCCCAGTGTGACTGTGTCGATGAGTTTCCAGCTGTGAGGGGTAATTGAATCCCTTCCCACAGTCCCCACATTTCCACGGTTTCTCCGTTGTCCGGGTGTCCTTGTGTCTCTCCAGGTTGGACGATCAGTTGAAGCCTCGTCCACACACAGAACACGTGGACGGTTTCTCCCCGCTGTGAATGGTGCGATGTTTTTTCAGGCTGTGTAACTGGTTAAAGCTCTTTCCACACTCAGTGCACTGGAACACTCTCACTCGGGTGTGTGTGTCTCGGTGATTTTCCACTCACACTGATGTTTGAAATCTGTTCCCCCGGTTTATTAATCCCCGGCCCCCCGGCTCCCGTCCACCTGCATCCGGACCCGCAGCTCCGACTGGCGACAGCGCAGCGTCTCCTCCGCGCTGGGCCCCTTTAAACGGGATAGGGCGTATTCACTCCCGCGGGGCGTTATGGGTAGTTCCTGCCGCCATTGACTGTCATTAATTGAAGATTTCACTGATCCGACGGGCGGGATCGGGGCGGAGCGGGAATCAATCCAATGGAGAGAAACACAAGAGCCCGCGGCCCAGCGCCACATCGAGCGGTTTCACACCCGCGGGGCCCGCTGGGTGATGGAGATCGCCATCAATGATCAGAATAAAGAGACTGCTCGCTCTCAGAAAACTTCATCAAGGGATTTCCAGCTCATCCCCTCACTCATTCTGAAAGGGACAGGCGGGCCCTGTCTCCGTGAGGTTGGCACTTGGGTTTCCAGGGCACAATTTCACAGTTTGAAGATGACAAGAAACTGGGAAATGTGGTAAACCAGGTGGAGCACAGGAACAGAGTGAGGGGGACAGAGACAGACGGGTGAAATGGGCAGACACATGGCGGCTTAAATTTAACACAGAGAAGTGTGAAGTGATACAGTTTGGAAGGAATAATGAGGAGAGGCAAAATATAAACTAAATAGTACATTTTACAGGGGGTGCAGGACCAGAGAGACCTGGGGATGTATGTACACAAATCTTTGAAGGTGGCAGGAGAAGTTGAGAAGGCCGTTAAAAAACAGACGGGATCCTGGGCTTTATTAATGGAGGCATAGAGCACAAAAGGTAGGAACATCCGAAAATATGAATTAAGAGCAGGAGTAGGCCATTCATCCTCTCGAGCCTGCTCTGTCATTTGATAAGATCATGGCTGATCTGATTCTGACCGCAACCCTACTTTCCCGTCTACCTACGATAACATTTGACTCCTTGATAATCAGGAATCTATCGAACTCAGCCTTAAAAATATTCAATGAGCCTGCCTCCACCGCTCTCTGGGGAAGGGATTTCCACAGACTCACGACTCTCAGAGAAAAAAATTCTCCTCATCTCCGTCTTAAATGGGAGACCCCTTATTTTTAAACTGTGGCCCCGAGTTCTAGTCTCTCCCACAAGGGGAAACATTCTCTCAGCATCTACCCCTTCTAGTCCCCTCAGGATCTTATCTGTTTCAATGAAATCATCGTTCATTCTTCCAAACTCCAGTGTATACAGGACCAACTTGTCCAACCTTTCCTCATGAGATAACCCCCTCATTTACCAGACTCCCCATTACAGACCCTCAGTGTCCCTCTCACGGGTGAAGAGGGGACATTTATCAGACTCCCCACTACAGACCCTCAGTGTCCCTCTCACGGGTGACGAGGGGACATTTATCAGACTCCCCACTACAGACCCTCAGTGTCCCTCTCACGGGTGAAGAGGGGACATTTACCAGACTCCCCACTACAGACCCTCAGTGTCCCTCTCCAGGGAGAAGAGGGGACATTTACCAGACTCCCCACTACAGACCCTCGGTGTCCCTCTTACGGGTGAAGAGGGGACATTTACCAGACTCCCCACGACAGACTCTCAGTGTCCCTCTCACGGGTGAAGAGCGGATATTTACCAGACTCCCCACTATTGACCCTCAGTATCCCTCTCACGGGTGAAGAGGGGACATTTCCCAGACTCCCCACGACAGACCCTCAGTGTCCCTCTCCCGGGTGAAGAGGGGACATTTCCCAGACTCCCCACTATTGACCCTCAGTGTCCCTCTCACAGGTGAAGAGGGGACATTTACCAGACTCTCCACTATTGACCCTCAGTGTCCCTCTCACGGGTGACTTGTGGACATTTACCAGACTCCCCACGACAGACCCTCAGTATCCCTCTCACGGGTGTGGGGGCGGGGCCTGACTCCGAATGGGAGGCGGGGCCTGACCATGTGTGGAGGGGTCTTTGTGGGGGGCGGGGCCTGTCAGTGTGTGAGGGCGGGGACTGTGGGGGCAGGGCCTGACTGTCTGTATGTGGGTGGGGCATGACTGTGTGTGAGGGCGGGACCTGACTGTGTTGTGGGGGCGGGGCCTGAATGTGTTGTGGGGGCGGGGCCTGACTCAGGGAGTGGGGGCGGGGCCTGACTGTCTGTATGTGGGTGGGGCCTGACTGTGTTGTGGGGGCGGGGCCTGACTCAGGGAGTGGGTGCGGGGCCTGACTGTGTGTGGGGCGGGGCCTGAATGTGTGTGGGCGGGGCCTGACTATGTTTGGGCGGGGCCTGACTGTGTGTGGAGGGGGTTGTGTTGAGGGCGGGGCCTGTCTGTGTGTGAGGGCGGGGACTGTGGGGGCAGGGCCTGACTGTCTGTATGTGGGTGGGGCCTGACTGTGTGTGAGGGCGGGACCTGACTGTGTTGTGGGGGGGGGCGGGGCCTGAAACAGCGAGTGGGCGCGGGGCCTGACTCAGGGAGTGGGGTCGAGGCCTGACTGTGTGGGGGGCGTGGCCTGGCTCAGTGTGGGGGCGGGGCCTGACTGTGTGTGGAGGGGGCGGGCCCGCGGGCTCTGACATTTCATTGACGGTTGGAACCGCCCCTGCTCCCCCGCGCGGGAGACCCCGCTCTTTACCTGTCCCCGGAGCTCAGCGCGCAGGCGCGGGAGAGACTCTGAGCGGCCGACAGACGGAGTCGGAGGTCTGAAGACGGTCGGCGAGCGCCCGGTCCGGAGATTCATAAACAGGAGAGAGGCCCCGCTGTAGGTCGTTTAAAGATGGAGTGCGGCCGCAGGGAACGAAAAGGATCCTCTGGTCCCGCGTGTCTTCAGCCGGGCGGCAGCTGCGAGGCTTCTCCCCGGGGACCGGCCCGGGTTACCGGGGGAACCTGCCGCCATCTTGGTACAGGAGGAGGGAGCGTCACGGCGCATGCGCAGCCATCTTGGTACAGGAAGACAGAGTCCAGGACCAGGGAAATGTGAGAGACTGAGGGTCAACAGTGGGGAGTCTGGGAAATGTCCCCTCTTCACCAGTGAGAGGGACACTGAGGGTCAATAGTGAAGAGTCTGGTAAATGTCCCCTCTTCACCCGTGAGAGGGACACTGAGGGTCAATAGTGGGGAGTCTGGTAAATGTCCCCTCTTCACCCGTGAGAGGGACACTGAGGGTCAACAGTGGGGAGTCTGGTAAATGTCCCCTCTTCACCAGTGAGAGGGACACTGAGGGTCAATAGTGAAGAGTCTGGTAAATGTCCCCTCTTCACCCGTGAGAGGGACACTGAGGGTCAATAGTGGAGAGTCTGGTAAATGTCCCCTCTTCACCCGTGAGAGGGACACTGAGGGTCAATAGTGGCGAGTCTGGTAAATGTCCCCTTCTTCCCCTGTCGCAGGGGTCAGTGTGAGGAGAGTGATGTTGAGGTGGGGAGAATCATAGAAATTTATGAGATGAAGGAGGCCAATCGGCCCATCTTGTCCATGCCAGTTGAAAAAGAGCTATCCAGCCTAATCCCACTTTCCAGCTCTTGGTCCATCGCCCTGTAGGTGACGGCACTTCAAGTGCATATCCTGGTTCCCTTTAAATGTGATGAAGGTTGCTGCCTCGTCCACCCTTTCAGGTGGTGAGTTCCAGACCCCCACCACCCTCTGGATGAAAAAAAAATTTCAAGTTCCCTCTAATCCTTCTGCCAATACTTTAAATCAATGCCCCCTGGTCACTGACCCCTCTGCCAAGGAAAATAGGTCCTTCCTATTCACTCCATCTTGCCCCTCATAATTTTATACACCTCAATTAAATCTCCCCTCAGCCTCTTCTGTTCCAAAGAAAACAACCCCAGCCTATCCAATCTTTCCTCATAGCTAAAATTCTCCAGCCCTGGCAATATCTTTGTAAATCTCCACTGTACCCTCCCGAGTGCAATCACATCTTTCCTGTAATATGGTGACCAGAACTGTATGCAGTACTCTAGCTGGAGCCTAACTATTGTTTTATACAGTTCGAGCATAACCTTTCTGCTCTTATATTCTATGCCTCGGCTAATTAAGGAAAGTATCCTGTCTCCCTTTTTAACCAACTTATCTACCTGTCCTGCTAACTTCGGGGATTTGTGGACATGCACTCCAAGGTCTCTTTGTTCCTCGATACCTCTCAGTATCCTTCCATTTACTCTATACTTTTTCTTTTTTTATTCGTTCATGGGATGTGGGCCTCACTGGCAAGGCCAGCATTTATTGCCCATCCCTAATTGCCCTTGAGAAGGTGGTGGCGAGCCGCCTTCTTGAGCCGCTGCAGTCTGTGTGTTGAATGTTCTCCCACGGTGCTATTCGGTAGAGAGTTCAGGGATTTTAACCGAGCGACGATGGAGGAATGGTGATATATTTCCAAGTCGGGATGGTGTGTGACTTGGAGGGGAATGTCAGGTGGTGGTGTTCCCATGTGCCTGCTGCCCTTGTTCTTCTCGGTGGTAGAGGTCACGGGTTTGGGAGATGCTGTCGAAGAAGCCTTGGTGAGTTGCTGCAGTGCATCCTGTGGAAGGTACACACTGCAGCCACTGTGCGCCGGTGGTGAAGGGAGTGAC
Source organism: Heptranchias perlo (assembly GCF_035084215.1). Classification (NCBI taxonomy): domain Eukaryota; kingdom Metazoa; phylum Chordata; class Chondrichthyes; order Hexanchiformes; family Hexanchidae; genus Heptranchias; species Heptranchias perlo. The sequence continues at coordinate 4,712,463 of NW_027139581.1, read as the reverse complement.
TGTTCAGGGTGGTGGATGGGGTGCCAATCAAGCGGGCTGCTTTGTCCTGGATGGTGTCAAGTTTCTTGAGTGTTGTTGGAGCTGCACTCATCCAGGCAAGTGGAGAGTATTCCATCACACTCCTGACTTGTGCCTTGCAGATGGTGGAAAGACTTTGGGGAATCAGGAGGTGAGTCACTCGCCACAGAATACCCAGCGTCTGACCTGCTCTTGTACCCATAGTATTTACGTGCCTGGTCCAGTTAAGTTTCTGGTCAATGGTGAGGGATACAGCGATGGTAATGCCGTTGAATGTCAAGGGGAGATGGTCATTGCCTGACACTTGTCTGGCGCAAATGTTACTTGCCACTTATCAGCCCAAGCCTGGATGTTGTCCAGGTCTTGCTGCATGCGGGCACGGACTTCTTCATTGTCTGAGGGGTTGCGAATGGAACCGAGCTCTATGCAATCATTAGTGAACGTC